>NC_058024.1:0-355000 GCF_019176455.1 Solea senegalensis
ATTCTCTCACTGTGACACAGGGTGGAAGGAAGGAAGGAAGGACGGAAGGAAGGAGAAATGATGCTCAACTGAGGAAAAAACCTTCAATAATTAACAATAAATGACATTACATGTAACATTTAAATGCATAAAAAACATGAAGGATGAATCACAGAGAACCACCCGGTGTTTTCATCAACACAACACTGACATAAAAGGATTAAAAGACTACAAAGGCATTTAGCGGCAGCATTAGCATCTCAAACACATATCGATTAGCCGATTACTTACACACACGCGCACGCACACAGTGCAGGCGCCGATCAGATTCCAATCAGCCGCGTGTTCTCAGGCCGTCCGTGTCATTAAATCCCGGGGAAGCTGCGGGGACACGCTGGGAAAGAGTCAGTGGATACTAAGAGTGTGTGGATGGAGAGCGAACGGAAAAGGGAGGCAGCAGCAGAGATAATGGGGCGCAGGGAGGAGGAGAGAGGAGAGGAGGAGAGGAAAGGAGAGGAGGAGGGGTGTGTGTGCTAAAAACACCAGCCAGCTTCTCCACACCACACTCAGCCCTTTGTTCTGATCATGAGCGTTTCTTCGCGTTGTAACAGGAAGTTGAATTGGGCTGCGTGGATTCGAGGTTCAGCCTTCACACACACACATCATAAAGCATGTCCCCCCCCATTTTTCCTTTCACCGCGACCGGTTGAGGCAGATGGCCCCACATCTTTGAGTCAGGTTCTGTCAGAGATGAATTCCTGTTAAAATGGAGTTTTTTTTTTCTCTCCAATAAAATTAAATAAATAAATGAGTCTTTTATCAGTGCCACAGTGGAATTAACCTTAACACTGCATTTAACTGCATCCTCTACTCGACACCTTCCCAGAATTAGGAGTGGCGGTTTGCTACTGATCAGCATCCGAGGTGCATTCAGGGTTGGGTATCTTGCTCAGGGCTGTTCTAAAACTGTTTAGCAGAGGATGGTTTCGATCCATCGACCTCTGGGTTATGGGCCCAGCACGCTTCCGCTGCGCCACTCTGCTTTCATATAGAAAATCAGCCACGGAAAGATACATGCATTCATCTGGCTTTATTAGTGTAATGTTGTTGTTGCCTTCATCTGGCTTGATACTTCTTTATGCAGGATGACACAAGATCATAGAGAGAGTTATGTGGAGCAGAGAGGCTCGATCTGTGCCGTGTGAACATATTTATCAATGGTTTGATTGTAACAGACAATTGTTCATATTTAAAAGTCATTAGTGAGACACACTCCACAGGTTGAACATTGTGGAGGACCTGCAGAAGGATCTGTAGAGTCTTGCAGAAGGACCTGCAGAAAGTCCTGTAGAAGGTCCTGTAGGACTGGCAGAAGGTCCTGTAGAAGGTCCTGCAGAAGGACCTCTTCCACCACAAACTCCAGCAGACAAATGGTTATGCAGGTGCTGCTGGGAGTGAGTGCTTCAGTCTGGAGGTTAAGGCCTCTAGGACCAGTACTCACATACAGCCTGTAGATGGAGCTGTTGACTCACACAAGTCTCCACAGAAGCCTTGCAGCTCCTGAGTGTGTGGCTTTCTCCTGTTGGGTATCCTGCAGCGCCATCATCAGGCCAAACTACTCCTTCATCTGGAGACAAGACCAGATAGATCTGGAAAAGACAATCTGGTTACAGTAACATCGGAACGAGGGAGGACTTTGAGCAATGAAAGATGGCCGCTCACCAAAGGCATCTCCAAGAAGTAGGTTGACTCAGTTTGAACATGAATATTTGTGTAAATAAATAATTGTTGCCATTTGTTTGAAAGGATTTGGATGCAATTTGTGCTGATAATGCAGAGTTCAAAGGTGACAGTTTGTACGTATTATGTTGTTCTTCAAAAGAACAAAAACAAGGATAACACAAGCCCTGTTGTGTCTGACAGTACACGGCGTTCTGGCTCGTTCAGCTGTGAAATGTGGTGGCGGTGGTTGGCCCCATGTGACTGCAGCAGCCACCATAGCATCAATAAAGCCCCGAGCCAGTTTATAACATCAGCGGAGCAGATGACGACTGACCTATATTTCACACACACACACACACACAAAACTCTCTCCACATGAGTACAGTCCCTTTGTTTGTGTTTGAGTGACTACACACAGATAAGGGGTGCGTATTTCATAAACCTTTATCTGTGACCTGATTTTAACTTTAAATATTGTCTTTATTCACCAACGATAAGGAGTCTTCATTGACCTGGTGTTTCGACAACACTGTGTGTGTGTGTGGGGGGGTTACTGGGGCAATTTCTACATTTGTATAAATTCTCCAGTGTTTTTAAGAACAAAATCATGACATGTTTTGTAGTTCTAACAACTGACCACTAGATGTCAAGATACTACGCCAAAGGAGAACATCTGGCACACAGAGGATTATGTCCTCAGTTAACAGGGCTGATGTCATCCACCCTGCAGTGGCAGATCATCCATCCATCAGATCATCCATCCATCCAGCCACTCTTTCTTTCATCCCTGAGTGCATGTAACATTATGAAATATCAAGCAGCTTCACACAAGACTCATCGTTTTCTATCTTTCTTTCTCTCCTGGTTTTGAGACTCATGATTCCACCTTTTACTTGATGTCTACTTGTATTTTATGTGTACTTGTGCGTGTGTGTGTGATTGCATATATGTGTGAGAAGCATGCAGGTCAGATTACAGCTGAAGTGTGTGTGTGTGTGTGTGTGCACCACCTGGCAGGGTATTAGTCACCCAGGAAAGGATGCATAGAATCATTGATGGTTAATGAGCTTCATTATTCAGCACCTAATAGGTTCTCAGATGTCACAAGACAAAAGTGATGTAACAGTGCAAACGCGGACATGCCATTGTTCACCATTTAAGCCTGAATTCAAACTTTTAATTAATTAATGCACGTGTTTGTATTTTCTCTTTACAGTATTTTTTTAATTGAAGTTAATTTAATTTGTTTATTCAGTTTATCGCCCAACACAAGGGTTAAATGAGTTTAATGTAACATATGCAAATGAAGTTAAAACACATGATTATCTTATTTTTAACACAATTTTAATCACAGTAAAAACATGTAAGTGTAATAGGCAATCAACAAAATTAATGTGAGTAATCTGAATAAAAAAATATATATGTTCATATGTGTTTCTAACACAATATTCTTCCATTGATATAATTCTGTTTACATGTGACAGAGCATAGTATATACATCTACATTATGTCCACTGTTACAGGAGGTGATCTGATTAAGAATTATATCATGTGGCCAATATATGATTATTGCCTCGACTAGGTTTGACCTTATTCTGATTAAGGTAATCAGTTTACAAATGATTGAGCATAGTCAGATTATGACTTACTGTACAATGCTTTACATCTATTGCTGTGAAAACTCGAGTACAGCTATATGTAATCTGATTAAGATATATGCAAAATACTTGATAATCTGATTACTTCTTAGATGGAGTAAGATTTTATATTCAGGTTATCAGAAATGATATGTAATGTGACCAAAGTTAAATAAAAAAAACAAATTAGATAATCTGATTACTTCTGAGTCTCAAAATAGACTTCAAAATACTGATCATTTGATTAATCTGATTACTGCTTAGTCTTTTAGGCTGTGAGAACCCCTATGGGACATTATAATCTGATTAAGATAATTGCATATCTACATAATGTGACCAAAGTTTTAAAAAAAACTTGAAATCTGATAATCTGATTAACGCTTACTGTGAGAATGACCTTTTTTAAATTCAGATTATCAGAAATGCTGTCTACATGTCACAGAGCATAATCAGATTATGACAAATGATACATTACATCCAGTGCTGTGAGAATCTGATTAAGAAATGTGCACATTAACATAATGTGAGCAAGTTCGAAATACTCAGAATTTGTTCATCTGATTGCAGTTTAGTCTGAGTATCAGGTCAACAGAAAACACTGCTGACATGACACTGTCCTATAGTCAGACTATTGTCTTAATCTCATTATTATAACATGATTGTACTTGTCACTGGTAAAGTAAAGTCACATTTTAGACTGACAAGTGTTTGCTACTAAACTAACATCAATGTGACAAAGAACAGGAACGTGTTGTTTCACACTTCACACACTCGTCAGTGCACACACGTCTGTCAAACACGCATGTACACAGTGTCGTGTCATGCTGATGTACTGTGATACACTGTATCTGTCGGTCTGTGTTGTATTGAGACAGAGGACATACGTGTCCATTAGGCAACATGTTCCTCTGCCTCGCTCTTCCTCCCAAAGGACGTGGCCTCGCTGATGCTGATGATGACATAGAGCTGCTCAGAGGGTTGTGTCATGCTAGGATTTTTGAGTGTGTGGGTTTGAACTGATGAGGATTTAACTAGTACAAAATGCACACACAGTATCTGTACTTTACTTTCTTATTTGTACTTCTAGCAACTTTTACTTTTACACACTTCATTTCCTCTGGTCTGTTTTGTATAGCGCTTTTCTAGCCTTGATGAGCTGCTTTACACTCCAATTTTCATCCATTCATACATACTTTTATAGCCATTCACCAGAGATAGAAAGAGTACTGAAATATTCTACTCAAGTAGAAGTACCATAAAATCTTCCTTTAGCACAAGTAAAAGTACTGATCTAAAAAGTAAAAGTAATAAAGTGTTGCTGTTTTTTTTACAATGTACCCAGAGTAAAAGTTACTTAGTTACTTAAAAAAGGTTGGGGTTCTTTCTTGTGTACTTACATACTTAAGTAAAAGTACAATTACAAAGTACACAAAAACCTACCCAGTAACTCGAGTAAATGTAACTCATTAGTTTCCACCTCTGCCATTCACATGCTGCAACATGGGGTTAAGTGTCTTTACTCAAGGACACACACAGACTAGCAGAGCCAGGAATTTAACCCACAACCTTCCAGTTGATAGATAACTTGCCCTGAGTCACCATGTTACAACCCTAACTCCTCACTTTTTTAATCCTTTTACTTCTAAAACTTAAGTTTCCTTAAGTGTTGATACTTGGTTGGTACAGTACATGTCATATACTTTAAGACTTTCACTTAAGTAATATTATAAAAAGTGACTTCAACTTCTACCAAAGACATTTTCTGCTAAGATATTTGTACTTTTTCTCAAGTATCCCTTTGAGTATCCAAGTATCCTTTGAGTATCAAGTATCCCTTTAATAAAGGTAATTTAAACTCAAGTAAGTCTTCCCAGTGTATATAATGTGTACTTTTACTTAGTTGTTGCCTCAGTCGTAGTGCGTTCATTTGTGGTCTGTGTAAAGATAAGGATGGATGTCATCATCTCGAAGGCTTTGCGCATGTGGTGTGTGACAAAGTGGGTGAGTGAGTGTCTGTGGACGTTCCTGTTCTCTCGTCTGAACAATAACATTGTTCCAACCACTTCCTGTGCAGCAGTTTGCAGCTGGACTCTGGACACTGAATAATGTGGGGGGTGTTTGAATGTTGACACACACACACACAGAGGAAAAGCTCACGGCATGTGGCTTTGGTCATGATCTCAATGTCAAAAACCCACAATCCTCCTCCTCCTCCTCCAGTCATCCTCCTTTTTGGGCAAAAATTACTGCACCACTTAGGCAGATCAGAGGCAAGTGTGTTGTGTTAATGGGGACAAGGGGAGAGGGACATAAAAAAGAGAGAAGGAGGGTAAAGGAGGTAAAAGGGGGAGGAGTAGTAGGCAGGGAAAGCGGGACAGAGAGGAGAGGCTGTCAGGCATCCTGCCAGCATGCAGCTCTGATATAAAAAACGATGTCTGCAGCTGCAGCAACAGGCGAGCGAGGATGGAGGCAGCCCTGCATGTGAGACAGTGCATCACAATCTCCACAGACACACACACACACATATTGTTGCTGTAAATCAGCCGAGGCAACAAGAGGGTTACGTAGTTGAGCTTCCTCTTAAAATTTCACCAGCAGTGAACTCAGATGGCACTCTACAGTACATCTTATTGTTATGCCTTCAGCGACAAATATAAATCACACTGACACATCACAACGGTGTGTCTCCTCCTCCGGGGTGTAGATTCATTTTTCTCAGGTGGATTGACTTGTCATCGTCACATCACAGCCGCAGCCTTTCGTCAAACAGGATACGTGTGGTATTTCAACGTGTGTTAATGAGTGTAAAGAAACTGTAGCTGAGAGTGAGAAAACTTCTTCTCTGTGACACTCACCGTGTCCTTCACGTATACTGCAAATAGCAGTACATTTCAAAGGGTACGATCTTCATCTGTCGCTGTCTCGAGTGTTTATTAAAAAAATAAATGTGGGATATAAATGAAAATAAGATGCAAGTGTAAGCTGCGACTTAATTAAGTAAAAATCGTTTGGACTGCACTCTCACACAGTGAGTGACGTCCGCCCAGTCCGACAGACAGATACAGTGGAAATTTATATGGGCAGAGGTCTCAAACTCGCGGCCCATGTGCCATAAGCAGCCCTCCAATTGATTCCGTGCGGCCTGCTACATCAAGTTATTTAGATTCATTTTGCGTCATGAATTCCTTTTTAATTGAAAACTATACATCGTTCCATATCAGCAAAAATGCTTTTATTTTGAAATTCTGTGAAATATTATCAGAATGTATTATTGTTTTTTTTATGACAGAAAAATCATGATATAATCTTTAACTCTTATTGCCCACTTGTACTGAAAAGTTGTTTTTTCCCCAAAAAGCTTGACTTTTATTTTTTCACATGACCGCCCCCTGACATAGGGCCCCCCACAATGCTAGAAACAGCCCTGGTCTAGTTTGAAATATCTAGCTGTAAGACCGTAGCTGTGAGAGAGAAGTGAGAAAACTCCAACTTCTCTGTGACACTCACTGTGTCCTTCATGTATACTGCAAAGAGCAATCTCAAAGGACACTGCCAGCATCATCACATATTTATAGAAATGCTATTGGGCATGTCTGTGTGTCACTTAACGTCTAGACCGAGTGCCATGACGTCACCTGCAAGAATCTAAATGCCTGTTTTGTAGCCTTGGCGATCGATGTTTTATGTTTCTGCAAATCAATCAATGTGCTTTTTATATTGCACCTTTCATACACATCAGTGCAACTCAAAGTTCTTTTAGAGGATAAAAACACAAGAAGGAACAAGCTGCCACTAGTATCAGCCCATCCCTCACACATTCATCAACCAGGATTAACAGACATTAAACAAAACTGAGACAAGGAAGTGAGGAAACAAGCTAACATGGATCATGAATTAAAGCTTCAAGCAGCATTGTGCGCAACAACCTCCCTGCCAGCAGGTTGCGCTATATACCCTTTCCGACCGGGTCTCTCATGTCACGTGTGGAGTTTTGAGCCGATCGGCCAAAAATACAGCAAAATTACAGACCGCTTCCTGTTTCGTGGTGAAATGCCAGCTATATTCAAAATGCTTGACTTTCCTCGTCCTCTCTTGTGTCACGTGTGAAGTTTCGAGCAGATCGGTCAATGTTGCCAAGATGGACGCTAAATTCTAAAATGGCCGTCTTCCTGTTGAGTTGAGGCCATGGTCCCAAGAGACTTTTTTGTTCGTCTTGGGCTCTGACATGTGTCCACCAAATTTCGTGAAATTTGGTGCAACTTAGTTTCGGCTTTGTCCTGTTCACCTTTGGGGGGCGCTCATCATGACTGTAGCCTCATGAAGTGTAATAATTGCCACATCTTTCTAGATCATCTATATATAGGGTTAGGAAATCTTAGTTTGGCAAACTAGGGGGGGCCCCCAAACAGCGTTTTGCGTTTGGGGGCCCTCATGTATTTATATAACACCTTTCATACAGTGTTGTGCAAAAGTCTAAGGCCAGGTTTGTGTTGGTACTATTTTTTTAACATATTCCCTTAAATGTGAAACTCGTACTGTAAGATTAATGACTGTCCCTCGTTTTAAACAACCTCTGCATAATCATCATTTGTGGTAAGTAAGGGAGAACGTCTCACTAAATGGACTGAATATATTTGAATAGTTTTTCATGCTATTTATAAACAAATTTGCCGCATTCTGGTGCTAATTCAATAACTGTGTGCTTTTTTTTATTTGTATATCTAAAGTGCTGCATGTGTACATGCTCCGCATTTGCTGTGTTCTCATTTCTTTGATGTACACTGCCACCGCTCGCTTGCTGCAATGGCCTGACTCCCCACAGGGATCATTAATGTTTCATCTAATCTAATCAAGCCTCCCGCTGTCACTGCAGAACACAACCGGGCTGAGCTGCGCAGAGTGTATGAGACTGTGACAGAAAATCATGTTTCCGTTTGCAGACAGCGACGGGGGCTCACGCTGGGTTAGAAAAACGCCACTGATCACGAGGGAGGAGCAGGGAAATATTGTGTTGTGTCAGTTCACAGAGCTGCAGAACAGCTGGGGGATCTGGGACTGTGCAGGGACACACAGAGGGAGAGACACACAAAGGGTTAACATCCGCAGTCTGGTCCCCATGTCTGTGGCTGTGATGTCCTGCGGTGTAACAACCTGCTAATTCACCTGTGAATGTGCTTTATGGCTCGTTTCTCCTCTGCGTCTTTTGAAAGCCTCTCTCTCTCTCTCTCTCTCTCTCTCTCTCTCTCTCTCTCTACATTCCATTGCCTGTGTCATTCTGTGAAGGAGTGAAAGAGTCAGACGGAAAGAGAGAGAATGAAGGAGAGAGAGAGAGAGCGCATCCTTCTCTCACACAGAGGAGGAAGAGGGTGACATTGAGAAGAAAGTAGAGGCAGGAGAATTAAAAAGAATGAAAGAAAGCAACAACAATAAAGCACTGATGCATAATGTTGTTATAAAGCATAATCAAAGAGATTACCCTAACCCTAACTTTAATCCAGTGGCTCTCTATTTTTTTCTTTCATGCCCCCCCAGAGGACAGAAATGTTTTCATGCCCCCCCCAAATTGAAATACTATTGAGAACACAGTCATTTTTATTTATTTATAAAAAGCCTCTCAACCCCTGACACCTCTGGCGCCCCGCCCCCACTGGCCCAAAGTACTGCCTTGATATAACCACAATTCAAATCTTAATCCTAAACCTAACCTAACCAGTCTGCTTCATTAGGAATAGGTTTCGGTCTCCATGAGGACTACTGGTCCTGATTAGGCCATAGTGGTTGTGGCTCTCCAGGAAACGTAACGTCCACAAAAGTATGAGGGTTAGGATTGACAGTGTTTTTGTGTGCGAGTCTGGAGCTCTCTGCATCCAGCACAGCAGCACTGATACGTCAGTGAGAGCACAGATAAAACCAGCGCTGTGTAAAAACTCAGGATCTCAGAGCACAGTGAGCCTGAAAGCACAGATACCAAAGGTATAACTGTGAATCGTTGCCATGTTATTTTTAGATGGACAAATAGTGAAGAAACAAGAGTATCCATCCAAAATCAGCAAACAGTTGCCCTAAACATCAAATACACAGGTTTGACTGTAGCTCTGGAAGTTTACCACGCCCCCACTGAGACGCGTTGCAAGCATGCCAGAGAAAAATCAAGGAGCACGACTACACGTTACCTCCTCCCGCTAACCTAAAGCTGCTGCCAACTAACAGTAACCATGGCAACTGCTGATTTGGATGACACATCAACTGAACCCACACTCCCTCACGCTTCTATGAAATCACCGGTGTGTCAATATTTTGTGTTCAACGTTGTTGTTGTAGAAAAGAAAACCATGGTGTGAAAACTACGTTAAAACTATGAGGACGTCTCCACATGTATCATAAGGTCGTAGACATAAAAAAACTCTTCTGTCCTCATTCTGAGCAAAACTTCCTTTAATCAACTCAAATACGTCTTTTTCTTCTTCTTCCTTTCTGTGTTACAATAGTTGACATCCACAATGTTGCAATGCTGCCTAGGATTTAATACAGCCTGTCCTCCAACTGAAACTTAACTATCGTTGTTTTGGTAACGAAAGTGTTATAGATGTTAGGGTCAGAGATAAACAGTAAGGTCAACTTTGTGAATAAAAGTCTCATGTAGGAGTCAAACCCATGTCAATCACACCAAAGTGCAATACTTTAACCATGAAGCAAACTGTCGGAGGAAACATCATTGGAGCTACTTGATGACGACACACCCAAGGTACCAAGTTACTATTTTACTCTGTGTATTTATACGACCCATGTTTGGGTTTCGTTGAGGATCATTATCA
The DNA here is from genome assembly GCF_019176455.1 of Solea senegalensis. NCBI lineage: Eukaryota > Metazoa > Chordata > Actinopteri > Pleuronectiformes > Soleidae > Solea > Solea senegalensis. The sequence continues at coordinate 10,154 of NC_058024.1, forward strand.
AAACTTCTTCTTCTGTTATTAAAAATCAAATACAGACACAACAAGGAGGTCGTTGATAAAATAAGGGAAATTCATATTTCATTGTTGAGGGTGTGAGATAGTTGATGATAGGTGATGAGTTGCAGCTCTGCCCTGCCTCCTGCACACCTGCAGACAATCTGACAGAAAGCTCAAAAACAAATGCTGGTACAACTCTTTGATTTGCCTATAGGCATACACACACACACATATATATATATATATATAATATCTATTCATTTGTTTTCTACCACTTTGTCCACAACATGAGGGTTGTGGGGGAGCTGGAGCCAATCCCAGCTAACAAAGGGTAAAAAGGCGGGGTCAAACCCTGGACAGGTCTCCAGTCCATCACAGGGACACATCTACTCTCTCACTCACTCCTACAGTCAATTTAGATTGTCCAATTTGTCTAATCCCCAAAGCTGCATGTTTTTGGACTGTGGGAAGAAACCAGAACCCAGAGAAATACCCTGGTTCTGACCAGGTGGATCATGAGTGCAGGTCTTTGGCTGCAAAGGCAAGAGTGCTCACTATTACACCAACTGTGTGGCTACAATACCAGATCAGATCGTTTAAAAAAGTGGTGAGATTCACCAAGGTGCATGAACAACTTGTCTTTAAAGAGAATATTCACAATATTCTGAGAATTGTGACTTTTGGGACTCAATTTCCAACTCTTCAATCCAATCTCTTTGGAATAAAAACTTTTAGTACAAACTTTGACTCGTCTTATAACCTAGGAGAGATCTCTGCTTTTAAAAGTTTAATTTTCTCAAAAATGTCAACAAGAGCTGCAGTTTCACACGATGAAGTTCTAAACTATAACATGTCCCCACACAATCCATACAGAAAGAGTTTTATCGCTGCTACTGTGCATGACAGTCGTATTGACAGATTAATCATATTGTTTCCCTATCTTTAGCCTCTGATGTTTTTGGCCCCCTGTTGCCATGGATACATTGGCATTACTTTTAAAATACCGACATCATGAGGTCATCGCTCGGAGAGCACATATTGATGATTTCCATGAACTTTCCCACCAGCAGACAACAGTTAATCTGAGATCTTGACTGTGTTCAGGCGTTATAAACAATGATCTCACCCATGCACTCACAGGATTACATTCCTGCACATATTTAAAATATTTATCATATTTATCACAATTACAATGTCCACAAAATGCAGATTTATTTTCTAATGGCGTATTTCCACCGGCTCTACTCGCCTCGCCACGGCACGGTTTAAGTAGTGTTTCCACTAGCATAGTACCTGGTACCAGGTACTAAGAATAGTACCTGGAACCAGGTACTATTCTTAGTACCTGCTTAGGCGAGATTCCAAAAGCAAATTTACCAAAACAGGCAGCAGTAGACCAGCAACTCATGTGTCCTGACAAATTAAAACAATCTATGGATTTTGGTGTGGGTGAGCAAGCAGTTTGCAAAAAATAATCATGGGCATCCTATAATCTGTCATATAATCCTGTGTGTTGATCAGGGTCCTTAACCCATTGCGGTCGCTCCACACCCCCAACATGCAGGGGTGCATGAATGGCACCATGCACACACACACACACACACACACAGATGCTCGGTAACTATAGATACTCTGGACTCTGTCACCATCCTGTGCCCGTGAGCCTGGCAATGAGATTGAAATGCTGCGACAAAGCTTCACAGAGGTTTGAAGGCAACACCCAGAGCCACCAAGCACAATGATGACACACACACACACACACACACACACACACACACACACACACACACATGGCAGTTGTGGGAAATGATGACAGTTTAGTGCATACTGTAAAACAGTCAACACTATCAGGGTGGAAATCAGTCTGCATCTACTGAGTCCATAATGTTTTTGGAAAGTATAAGTAGTTAACTATGCAAACACACACACACACACACACACCTGTTATCTCCACTGTGAGGGAGTACCTCCTTAGAGCTTCTAACTGGTGATTTCCATGTGGTTGCCCAGGATATTAATCACAGCGCCAAGAGAGAATGTGTGTGTGTGTGTTATGGTGGAGTACCTGCTGGAGAGGAAGGAAGTGATGTGTTCAAGACGTGGAAAGTGTGTGAGCTCAGAGGGATTTCCATCATACTTTCTGTGTGTGTGTGTGTGTGTGTGTGCGCGTGTGCGTGTGCGTGATATGTCAGTTACTAAGAAGTGTTATCTGTAAAGCAGTATGAAAGCTTACAGAGCACACACAGAAACGCACTGATATTTCACACACATACACATCCATCAGTCATAAAACCCTCTTGTACCATGATACTACTTCATGTGTGTTACTATAAAACATAACTGAAAAGGCTTTTCCATGTCTGGAGTACAAAACTATATCTAATAAAGTGTAAATAGGAATCATTTCACATACATGTAAACAACATCAACAACAACATCAGTCACAAATACTTCCCCCCTCAAACTTTAGATCTGAATATTTGACATCATACAACCCACATGCAGTACCTACGGCTCACCAGGAGGCCACTGACCACATTTTGGGAAACACTGTTATTAAACTTCGTTGGCTGACAGACAACTCAAAATCCTTCCTGGTATAGACAAATCCAGCGAAGTACTGGAAGTAAACAAGCCGCCATTGCAGCGGTGGCATCTCCCTCCAGTGTGCGTGTGATTGAGTGGGCGCTTCATAAGAAGTGTACATTTCTACTTTTACCTGCACTTTTTATGCAGCATTCATTTTGACAACGACATCTGGGAAGTCGAGAGGAACCTGTGCAATTCTCAGCCGTGGGAAACTTCACATTTGGATGAAAGCTGACACAAATCTTTACCTCATGAAGAGTGAACCCACGATGTTCACCAGACGTGGATCAAGAATATTAACGCAGGGGACAGCAACAGCACGATAGCTTTTGTTAACACTCGTCAATCTCACAATGAACAGGAAGCGGCTGCTGAGGTTAACACAGTGAAAAAGTCATGTCAGCTAAGCTAACTTGGCTTAGCTAGCCCATGTTGGGGGGCCGGCCCTATGTTCACACATTTCTAAGGATTTTTTTTTTTCACAGAAAACTTTTGAAAAATGAGTTCGGACCTTCCGCTTGCTCTGGTTCAGATGAACATAGGGCTTCATTTTGAAAAAACTCTTAGAAATGTGGGCACATAGGCACTCTCCCCTCACATTAGACGCCTCTGTCAAGGCTGCTGTGGTGGCACAGAGTAAATGAACTCAATGTGGTGTTATTGTGAAATACGACCTAAGTTGCTTTAACTCGGGCAAAGTAATGACCACAATGGAAACATCAAGTCGCTGAGTTCATCAGTGGTGAAGGTAAATTATTACAACTACTCACATTACTGTCACTCACTGTGGAGTACTCGTACTTTTGGGAGTTTTTTTCAAACTGGCGGCCCGGGGGCCACATGTGGCCCTCCAATCAATTACATGCGGCCCGCCCACCACTGTGCTGAGGCACATCTGCCACTGAGGTGATGGAATATAGACAGAATATAAGACTATATGTATTTGCTAGCAATATTATTGTTATAATAGTAATAAGACATTTGGTTGTAATCATTGCTTTAGTAAATGTATTACACTCAAAAGTAAATTACATATAAATCGTGAAGCTGTTTTAATTACAGTTATCCCTGTGATTATTTGCTAAGTTTTCTATTTATTTATCCATTTTTGTGCATCATAAATGTGTTTTTATTGTGAAGTGTACACCATTTTATAACAAAACAAGCACTTTTACTTTTACAATTCTGTCTAATATTCGAATGAATATCATATATTTCCCACCCACTACTAAATAGTTTTTTTTTCCACTTTTTTTCTCTAGACCGGCCCCCTCTTGACCAGACTAGTTGCTCGTTGGCCCCCAGGTCATTTGACTTTGACACCCCTGGTCTATATGAATGCCACCGTAGGAAGGATGAGAGGAGGAGTTTGTTTCCATTTGCAATCTACACTCTTACCATTAGATGTCACTAATTCTTATACACTGTACCTTTAAATCACGCCGTCTCCATGATTGATCGTGAAGCAGAGGAAGAAGGAGTTAAAGAGGACAGAGAATTTGGAAAGGAATGGAAGAAAGCAGGTCGAAGGAACTCAGTCCAAAATTCCTTAAATGCTGTCAATAGTTTGGAGCGTGTAGAAACTGGAAGGCTGAGAAAAGAATCTGCTCCATCCCAGAATATAATAGATCTGAGGAGAAGAACAAACACAGATTCTGTGTCAGGTGAAGGCGAGTGCAGGTGAAAGAGCTGGGCCGACACAGCCACACACACACACACACACACACACACATTCTGGATTCCATCACCATGGACTTTCACATCAGTTAAAGGCATTTTGTAGCCTCCACTAATTAATGAGTTATGACTTGTGACACCCTAACCCACAAAGACAGTCTGACCTTTGCAACAACAACACAACTACTAAAAGCAAATAATAAGTGTGTGTGTGTGTGTATGTGTGTGTGTGCGCACAGGCATCTTTGTGAGGACTGAAAAACCACGTCATGTCCTGTCAAACCGTTAAAGGTCTGTTTAAGGGTTGAGACTTGGTTTCAGGGTTAGTTCAAATAAAAATTAAAATTAGAATTAAAATTGACCAAGTACTTTACCAGCTTAACAGATCTAATGTTACAAAGTCTCTTTGAACCAAACCTGTTCTTTAACCAAAGAACAGGTTAAAAAATTGGTGCATCACTGTGAGAAGGCAGAAATAAAGACTTTCATGTGAATGTAGGTGCTTAAACCACAGGTTTAAATAAAAACAAAACTCTTTTTAATCTACACCGTGATTCCATCACTGAATGACTGACTGTTATACAGGGAACAGTCACTTTAGCGCCGCCTGCTGGCCGCTGTCTCACTCGAGTTCAGTTTGTTCACTCAGAGGATTCAAATCATTCGGGATTGACACTGTAGATACACTGTTGCTGGTTCATGTTACCCTGTGGCAAGTATTATGTCGCGGCCCCCTTCAACGTTTTTGAAAATCGTCCTAAATAGACATGGGTCATTGATAGTGCTTGAATTCTGTGCAACAAAGAAGTGAAGATGATATTTAGGTAAATGTCTCCCTCGTTTGTTACGACGCCACCTACTGTTTCATGGCCTACATTGCAGGACAAACCTGGAGTCATAATGACTCGTGGAGTTGTGGACACTGTCCACTGTGTGAGACTCTGTGCAGAACAATGAGCGAGGAACATTAGGTAAGTGAGAACACATGACGTGATGTCTGGGAAATGAAAAATTCCAACATCTCTGTCTCACCAAAAAAAAAAGACTGACTTTGACCAAGATCCCGAGGACACATGTTATTACAGATGCAGACACACAGGTTCACACGGCTGTCCTTCATTCACTTTCCTACAGTACACAAAGCCACAATCAGAACCAGGACCAGTATTTAACCCCTAAATTTAGCTTAACCACAATTCAAATATTAGCCCTGTAACCAGTTCCTCATAAATGAGGTTCTGCCTCATTATGACCAGGTCTTGGTCTCCATGAGGACTACTGGTGCTAGGACGATCAGTGTTTATGATATACAAGTACTGATAGGACTGATATGATGTCAGACTCCGCCTCCTTATGTTTTGGTTCTGGTCTGGCTGTTGCATTTGAGAACCACAGGGAACCTTCGAGAACCTTTGTTCATGAAATTATGGATCGATTAGCCACAGTTATGTTTACAATTCAAACTTGTCGATAAATGAATAAACTTTGACTGACACTAAAAAAAGTTTTACACATATTTTCACAACTTAGTAATAAGCTCTAGTGGTTAACATTTAAATAGAAATGATCTGAATCGTGCCAACATTCCCTCGCTGCTCACAGAGAGAGGGTTTAATGTGAAGCAGTGGCTGAAGAACACAGTGAGAGTAAAGTGAGACACCTTCATACAGCAGCTGAACACAGTGAGAGTAAAGTGAGACACCTTCATACAGCAGCTGAACACAGTGAGAGTAAAGTGAGACAGTTTCATACAGCAGCTGAACACAGTGAGAGTAAAGTGAGACAGTTTCATGCAGCAGCTGAACACAGTGAGAGTAAAGTGAGACAGTTTCATACAGCAGCTGAACACAGTGAGAGTAAAGTGAGACAGTTTCACAGCAGCTGAACACAGTGAGAGTAAAGTGAGACAGTTTTTCATACAGCAGCTGAACACAGTGAGAGTAAAGTGAGACAGTTTCATACAGCTGAACACAGTGAGAAAGTGAGACAGCTTCATACAGCAGCTGAACAGTGAGAGTAAAGTGAGACAGCTTCATACAGCTGAACACAGTGAGAGTGAGACAGCTACAGCTCAGTCATGCAGCAGCTGAAACGGTGAGAGTAAAGGAGACAGCTTCATACAGCTGAACACAGTGAGAGTAAAGTGAGACAGCTTCATCAGCAGCTGAACACAGTGAGAGTAAAGTGAGACAGTTTCATACAGCAGCTGAACACAGTGAGAGTAAAGTGAGACAGCTTCATACAGCAGCTGAACACACAGTGAGAGTAAAGTGAGACAGCTTCATACAGCAGCTGAACAGCATGCAGCAGCTGAACACAGTAAAGTGAGACAGCTTCAGCAGCTGAACACAGTGACAGCATACAGCAGCTGAACACAGTGAGAGTAAAGTGAGACAGCTTCATACAGCAGCTGAACACAGTGAGAGTAAAGTGAGACAGCTTCATACAGCAGCAGCACGATGGCTGAACACATCAATCAAACATTTATTGAGAAAATATTAGAAGAAACGTTTCACTTTTCTTTCAATAATCTGTTGTGCAAATAACATTTCTGCTTTAGCGATACAAATAACTTCAATATTACTTTGTGAGAAAGGAATTTTCAAACAAAAATATGAAATTTTAACTATAATAGTGTCATTTTTAAACAGTTACATTTGATAACAAAGAATACCTGTTATCACTATGGTGGCATTTTCACATCTTGGGTTTTGGTCGTCGTGAATCATTGTTCCGTTCGGCTGATGTTCGCTTGTTGTTAGTTTACGAAACATTGCACAGTTTTCTTTTTGCCTCTGTCAGAAACTTCTCTATTATTCAAACCTTGTGATTTTGTTGTGGTACGTCACTTAAATGAGTCCGGGTTACAGCGAGACCAAAAGTTCCGCCTGCTAAACTTTAGTTAGGACTAAAAATAAAACAGAACTCCCAGGAAAGTCTCTCCCCACAGTTTGAAAAAGGCTGTACTTACCAATGAATCGATGAAGAACAGACAGATGAAGTTGTACTGGTCCTGACCTGGTCAACCCTCTGTCTTTCAGGTCCTTAACCAGTAACAAAAATTTACACAAATGCAAGAATTCAGGGACGGGGCCTGTTGTGTTACGGCCGTGGGACGTCCTGGTTCCTGTCTTCACTCACTCAGCATGACTGAAACACACACACACACACACACACTCTGTTTGCTCCTGTCTGAAACACTCGAGGCTGACAAGCTCTCGCTGACAAACCCATCTTCATCATCCTCACACACACGACACAGCTCCACATCTGCGTGTGCTTGTGTATTCCTGTACGACGTCCTCCAGGAAGAAGTCCACACACAAATGGGATTATGTCTGTGGACTTTAGGAGTTTCCAGTTTGAAAACGCCTTCTCTTTGCACAAATCAGCAAACATAGTTATCTTTAAGGTATTGTAGACTTGAGTTGGCATATATTTTATTTAAGTGTACATTAGCACACAGCACCAGTGCTGGTCACTGGTCTTTAAAACAGGGGCAGCTCATTTCAGGCCCAGTTATTAAAACAGAATATCTGCCATCAGCTTCTTCTGTAGAAAATCCTCCCAAGCGATCTCTTCATGTAGAGAATCTCGTACACCTCTACACGTGCGCTTCATTATAAGGTTGTGAAACATCCTCTATTATAAGACTGAAAAGAAAAATCACTTTTTTCATACTCACTCTTTTGTTTTCCTTGACAGGAAACAGGAAGCAGGGGAGTGTCCTGCTGTCTTTCCACTGTCATGAGCGGTGACATCATAACGACTTCCACCAACACTTGATGAAACCAAAGTTAGAATATGAGAAATGAAAGAAGGCACAAATTCCCATCTGCTGCTTTTACTTAGGTGTTAAACCAACTAATGACAACGGCTGTTTGTTTTTGTCTGTGTGTCACTTCTCTGGACCTCACACAGTAGTTATGACCAGCAGAGGGTGCACTTCCACCCAGCACTCATGTAATAGACGGGAGAAGAAGTCTGCAGGAAACGGTGAGGTTATAGCCACGATGCTTCAGTCCGTGGATCACTTAAAGAGAAGACAGACACACAGACACACAGACACACACACAGACAGACAGACAGGGCCTGTTGATCTCTAGTGAGGATCAGGGAGGAAGACACAAAGTTCCTGGAAGCAGTACAATAATAATGAGTCAGTCATTATTTATCCATGCCATTTTAATGCTCACACTCAGACTTGTCTGTCCATGTGTTGCTTGGCAAGCGCCTGTGTGCAGAGAGACTGACTGCAGGATTGGACTGTGATAAATAACACTAATGAACTGAGATGTAACAAACTACACAACCTGAGGAAAGCTAGGACTACAAGAAGAGAGGGGTTAAAGTTCCAGTGTTTAACTTTGCATAAATTGAATATAATTCCCATAAAAATGTTTGTATAAGTATATATGTACTTGTTTTAAAATAAGAATCCTTTGGTTATGTGGCATATAAACCAGCCAGAGCACAAGTTAATTGTTTTAGGAAGCATTATCTTACAACAGAAGAAGAACAACAACATCCTTTCTGGTATGTGAAGGCCACAATAACTCCATGATGTGCTTGGGAAAGGGAGACGATGAAGGCTATCGGCTCAGCACATGACTCTCTGTTTGTCTCAGTATGTCACTGTTCTCATGTTGCCCACTGATGTGTTTTATGTCAAACAGATGGAGGCAACAGCAACATTGAGCTGGTCAGGCAAGATGGCTGAAAACAGGCTGGACTCTGACTGAAGACACAAGTGTTAACAAAAAGTTTCAGAGGTGAATTGTACTGCTAAAATACAAATGTTACACAATGGCTTTAAGTGCGTACTTCCTGACATTTTACTTTATGTAAATCCTCAAGCCAATGTCCAAAATATCATAGTGACTGACAGGTGTTTTTGATGTGACACAAGTCAAAGAGGTCTACAGGCTGGTATAAGGGTGTTTGGTCCACAGAGAAGCAGATTGAAGCCTACACCGTAAAAACAACAGGTTTTTTTTGTTGTTTTTTTACAGTGTATGAAATCCGTGGCAAACCATCAGTGATGCTCCAGGGAGTCCTGTCACCTGTAACTCCTGTAACTTTGTCCTTTCTGATTCCCTTAAGATTGGGAGAAGTGACTGCACTACATCTATGATCCAGTGAGAGGAGCTTCAGCAAATACAGAGGCTAACAATCCTGTCTGCAATAGATGGAATGGAGTCACACTTATATATTAGCTGTTGAACTGCTGCCTTTTTTTCCTCAGTGCACTGTTTTTCACGTACTGAAGCTTTATATTTCTTGAAAAACTGTATTTGACTAATAAAGACAATCAAGTTAAAGTGGGATTGAGCTGCTGCTAATACATTTCAAACTCCATTTGCTTCTGTCTTGTAAAAGTTGTACAATGTTCTCACAGCTCATTTTAAATGGGCTTATATTGAGTCCCTGAATGTTTTGTGAATGGAACTTTTCCCCTTCAGTGTGTGTGTGTGTGTGTGTGTGTGTGACCGCTGCATCAATCCCATCTGTCTATGTGTATTAGAGCTGTAAATTTGATGTGAATATAAAGGGGCGGTCGCTCTGAACCTCACATGAAAAGGTCATAAAAGTCTGGTGTGGAGTGGACACTAAAGACCATTGAGAAACACTTTGCTCTCACACACGTTGGTATGCTGCGATTGTCCCACAGGATTCCTGCTGCTGTAGCCAGGTAACGTGTTTGATGAGTTATGAGTCAAGATTCCTTTAAAACAGGCTCTGTTGTCTCTTTCAAACGACATATTGTCCTTTGAAACACACCACTAAATTGTAGGTTAAATGACGTAACCTTCAAAATAATAATAATAACTACAAATCACAGAGGGGGCCACATGGTGGTGTAGTGGTTAGCACTCTCGCCTTGCAGCGAGAAGACCCGGGTTCGAGCCCCGGTTCGAACAAGGGCCTTTCTGCATGGAGTTTGCATGTTCTCCCCGTGTGTGCGTGGGTTCTCTCCGGGTTCTCCGGCTTCCTCCCACAGTCCAAAAACATGCAATGTGGGGATTAGGTGAATTGGACACTTGACCGTAGGAGTGAGTGTGAGAGTGAATGGTTGTTTGTCTCTAGTTGTGTGTGGCCCTGCGATGGACTGGCGAACTGTCCAGGGTGTACCCCGCCTATCGCCCGATGTAGCTGGGATTGGCACAGCACCCCCCGCGACCCTCTGGTGGAGGATAAAGCGGTTAGATGATGACTGACTGACTGACAAATCACAGATGATACCGGTTATTTTTTTTAAAATATTAAATATTTCTGTTTTTTAAGTTTGGTTGCATCAAGTACTGAAGCCTCGCCACACCAATACACTTGTGATATTTCATGGTGATACTGTATTGTCTTTAAAATGAGTCTATGCAGTGGTTTTGTGTTGTATTTCAGTCCAAAGTCCAGTTTCTCCATCAGAAATGTGTGATTTTGTGACTTGAAATTCTACGTTCAGATTGATGACAGAGACACTGCAGCTCCTGTGTCCCTGCAAGCTAAAACATTGTTTTCTTCATTTTCAAAGGCTGTCCAATGGTGATATTAAGCAGTGACCACAATCAGCTCTGAACTTGAGTCAGAACCTCAACAGCAGCTACAAAACAGCTGCTGAAATGAAATGACTAATAGTATTTTAGAGCTTAATTACACATAAAACACTATTAAAACATGACTGTTTCGATGTAGTGTTTATGATGAGCAAGATGCGAGAAAGGATTCGTACAGCATCAGGTCAGTGGGATTTTCACTGAGAGCAGTCAGCTTCATGACAAGAGTGATGTATATGGACCGGATTATTTCCCTGAGGGGGCGTCTGTCTGTGGTGTTTCTTCTCCTCTGGCAGTTCCTCTGAGGTCTCTGCTGGGTCTGGATCGTCAGTACTTGTTCAAGACAATCATAATGTGTGTGTGTGTGTGTGTGAGCCCTGGCTGGACAGTCTAACACTGTGGTGCCTGGTCTTAATGGATTTGTTTTAAAGGACCTTGGCAAACACATGAGCACAAAGGTTCCTGGTTCCTTGTGAACACAAGTCTGAATGGGCCCCAAATCTCCCTGGACTCCCACAGCTAAGCATTTTGTGTAAGAAATGTACACGTGCTCATGTTTGTGTATGTGTGTGTGTGTGTGTGTGTGTGTGTGTTTCCCAAGCCATACAGGTCTGCATGACTTCCTGTGGTGGCCAGGTAAACACACTGTTCACATGCTACCATCAGCTGTTGCCCATAAATGATGAGGCCACTGATGATTCACTTCACTCCAGTTTAAGGAGCATTCACTTTTACACTACAATACACTTTGAATTGACCTTTTTTCCAGGCTGAAGAATTCTTGTCTTATCTAAAACAACTTCTAACATATTTACATCCAGCTGTTCCTTGTTCTCACAATCCATAAAGAAATGAATCATGCATTTAAATTCAAAGCTTTCTCTCTAACTTGGGTTGATGACTTCTCTTCACCTGTTTAAGGCATCATTATATAACCTATAACCTTCATATAAACTGCTACCGTTACAAATTAATTGAATTGTTTGTTTTTATTTGTTTTATAACTACTTTTTGCAAAGTTATCTGGAGAGTGTTTTCTCTACGTTTTTCTTAGGGATGTACCGACACCGATACTGGTATCGGGTATCGGGCTGATACTAGTCTCATATACTCGTACTCGTTAAAGTTAACCCATATCATGAACCCATTTATTACATGCAATGGCTTTGCATGAAGACCGCGATTAGAGGGTGGCTTGTAATTATTGTTGTACTTTTTAGATTGGCAGCTAGGGGAGATGCCGGGCTAATCAGGAACAGTGTGGTTAGGCGAGTGAGACACGCTGCTTCAAAATCAAGAAATCTGGCGGGTGCAGTAGGCTAATAGCATGTCAGCAGTGTGGACTCATTTCAAAATATCCAACGATGCTTAGTTCAGAGTCCACACCATTGCATGCTGACTGAAGTTTGATATGTTGTTCGATTTAAATGAGGAAACTCTGCAATAATTTCTTGAAATCTTAGTTTTATACTATTTTTATTTTTTTTTATATTTTGCTACTATATTAAATATTTTTTTATCTAATTCATCATCATTTGTTGTAACAAGCAGAGAAGTTTTGGCATCGGTAAAAGTGGTATCGTTGCATCCCTAGTTTTTCTATATGTTAAGGTTTTTTCTATTTGTTAATTTTTACTACACTATTTTTGTACTTGTCTCTTTGTGTCGTGGACCCTCTTACAAGCAAGATGATACATCTCAAGGTGTTTGTTTAAAAGTGGCCTTTAAATAATCAAATATATCCAGTGACCCATAATGCTTTGGTGATTGGCCATTGAAGTCCACTGATTGCAAAAAAAATGTCATATTGGAGCCAATTGATGAGGTAAAATGACTGATCTGTTGACGTCAACTGAAAGAAGCACCAAGGAAAGGTTTCAGAAGTGAATTCAAAGAACCCTGTTGTTCAGCAGTTTGATGGGATACATGCTTCTGGTCCCTGTCTGCTGCCTGTGCCGCCGCTGTATACACACAAATGCTCCCTCAGTCAGGTCTGATAGTAATGATTGACAGAGCTCAGTTTCAGATGAAGGACGCAGCAAACAAATAATGTTTCATCGTTTCGGTTCAAACAAGGTCGTCCAACTGAAACAACTCAACAAGTGTTAGTGAGGTTAGGGCAAAACAAAGTCAGGGTTAGGTAGTCAGTTATTTTCCCAGAGTTTTCTCCAATTACTCCGGCTTCCTCCTGCAGAGGTTCATTTGACACCTAAACTTGACCAGGACGTGAATGTGAGAGTGAATGCTTGTTCATCTCTGTATACTGGCCCTGTGATGGACTGGTGACCTCTCTAGGGCTTCAGCTGGGGAAGGATAAAGTGGTAGACACTTTGAGTCGACTGCACATGCTCACTGTGGCGCAGCACTTTGGTGATAACACTCAATATCACAGTTTTGGTCCAAAGAAATAAGGAGGAAGATGGAAAACTTGCTTGATGCGTCTGAGGAAGGTGAGGGTTATTTCCTGGTGAGAAATTTCTGCTACAGGAATGGAAACAGACACTGAGTACACATGTGTGGACTGACATGGACATGGACACTGTTAAAGTATAAATGAAAACATGTTCTAGTACACGCATGTGGAAATGCAAAGCGGCTCTACCTGGATGTGGAATGCAGTGAGTTTGACATGGTCCTGATGACAAAGGGACGATGTTGTTCTGCCAGTCTGGCTGTCATTTTTCATTGTTGCTCTGACGGTGTGTGGGGGCAGGTGCATTTCTGGGATTTCCTTATTTGGTCAAAATCTTTACACACCCAACACTGAAGAAGAAGTGAAAAGGATGCCTTGTTCTAATTCTAATGCAGTAACAGTCTTTGTGTGACTAAGAAAACCACTGGAACTACATGGGCCCTTCATGAAACAGCTACATGGACCCTGGCATGGTAAAGCACACTATAGGCTTATGATGGGTATAATATGACTCCATGGATGGAAGAGAAAAGGCTGTATTGTGTCCTTGTCCGGCACAAGCACACTTTTCCCACCGAGCACACACAAACACACACACACACACACGTGCTCACAGACACACTCCTGCGCACACTGCTCGTACACTTTTCCCACAGTGCTCAGCACTCCCGTGGGAGTAAATTGCGGTAATCCAGGGCAGCGAATTCAGATGCAGCAATTACACCACAGCGAACAGCTTGGGAAACCCACCTAAACACACACACACACAAACAATCAAACGGCATTATTGTATAACATGCTGTACACACAGATTCATTTGCTTCAACACATACAGTCAGTCGAGAGAGAAATCCACCTCACTGTTCACTCTCCTTCATACCTAAATGCACATGCAAGCACACACATGAACACACACACACACACACACACACACACACTGTGCTGAGCAGCCATCTGCCTGTCAACACTGCAGCAAATTAACTGACATCAAACACCAGTGAGCACAGGCTTAGACATGTAGAGGACACAGTCTAACTGGGGGAGGAGGAGGAAGAGGAGGAAGACGAGGAGGGGTAGAAGGGCAATGAAATGAGGAAAATTAGAGAGAGAGGGGAACTAAAGGGAAGGAGAGGGAAGAGGAAACAGAAAACAGAAAGTAGGATGCCCCCATAAAACTTGGTCAATGCAAAGTTGAAGAAACTCAGCAATCCTCAGAGAGTCCAGAGACGAGCTGTGCTCTGGTTATTTTCATTGTCTGACATATTATTCTTAACTCCACAAAGTGACCCCTATGCTTTAAATCCACAGCTGCAGTGTAGAGCAGTTTTTTAAGGCTTTGCCATGACTTTGTCTCTTATTTCCTCTGTCTTTTGTTTTTATGACTATCCCTAGGGATGAAAGGATACCACTTTTTTTTTTTAACCGATACGATACCGATACTTGGATCTGAGTACTTGCCGATACCGAGGACCGATGCAGATACTTCTACCACAAAAAAATGCAATGAATTGGAAGACAGGTTTTATTTTCTTCTCTGCTTGTTACAACAAATGATGATGAATTTGCTAAAAATATTATAAATAATATCATCACTCAGTCATCATCTACCGCTTTATCCTCCACCAGAGGGTCGCGGGGGGTGCTGTGCCAATCTCAGCTACATCAGGCGATAGGCGGGGTACACCCTGGACAGTTCGCCAGTCCATCGCAGGGCCACACACAGAACAACCATTCACTCTCACACTCACAGTCATGGTCAATTTAGGGTGTCCAATTTACCTAATCCCCACATTTACCTAATCCCCACATTGCATGTTTTTAGACTGGCCCTTGTTCCAACCGGGGGCTCGAACCCGGGTCTTCTCGCGAGAGTGCTAACCACTACCCCACCGTGTGACCGTTGTATTATTGTATTGACCCATTTATTATTAACCAATGGGTTACATCAAGTTTAACCTTCAACATAACAATATTGGATTTTTTCGCATGTTATGCTAACGGGGGTGTTTTCAGAGCACCCGTGTTTCACAGGTAACAGCCCCCAGAGAACACGCCCCTTGTTTTCACTATTTTGGATTAGCCCAACCCACACAGGGTGAGTGACTCATCCTGTAGGTAAACCCAGGGACCGGCCCTGCAGACGTACTTAGCTCCATGTGTGGACCTTCAGGACACATTTAAAACACACAAAGCTCTTGGCATGGCTGGTTTTTGGGGTACAATTAACAAACGGAGGCTGTTGAAAGTCGACAGGTGGCACTGGTTTATGAGATAATGTTGTTTTAGCAGCTTGCCTCGGGATTAGCTAGCGTGGTGCTAACGGCTAACTCGTGCTCGCTGTGCGGCTTTGTAGCCTCAGACTAAAGAAAAATGTTTAACCTCTGATATAGCAGTAGCACACACACACTGTTGTTGTGATCATGTGATCTACATGCATCCAACACGCGTAGACCACGTGATCACAACAGGCGCTGCTGGATAGAAGAGCTGGAGCGGAATGGACTGTTGTATCGAGGCATTCCGATATAATCTGATACTTGTTTTTTAGCTGATATCGGATCGGGACATCCCTAGTATTGTGTTGTGTTGTGTTGTGTTGTATTGTATTGTATTGTATTGCGTTGTATTGTATTGTATTGTATTGTGATGTATTGTATAGCATAGTATTGTATTGCATTGTATTGTAATGTGTTGTGTTGTGTTGTGTTGTATTGTAATGTATTGTATAGTATTGCAATGTATTGTATTGTATAGTATTGCAATGTATTGTATTGTATAGTATACAATATGTTTTATGTATTATTAATGCTTGATACTCGTTATACAATAATAAAATGATAATACTGTAAATAATGTAGGCCTTGCAGAGGCAAAACAAAGAACATGACATGCTGCTACAATCCTGCGGCCACCACTGATACGCACTTGTGGTCTGTGTTTAAGGTTTTCCCTTGATGACCTGTTTTTGACTGCAGATTAGAAAGAGAATCTAAGACACAAAAGAAGAAGAATGCCGTAATTACGCTGGCTAATTAGTCTAAATATTGTGTTATATGTTTCTTTTCTCTACATTGTTCTGTTCACCCCCACAAAAGTAATTATAAGAAATAAAACGCAGTTAGCAACCCTGTTAGCTCGGGTTTATGCCTCTCATGTAGCTATAGATTCACAAAACACGTGTTTACTTGTAGCATCAACTGTGTCAAACACAAGACAGCTGTTTTTACTGTAATGACACAGTGATTTTTTACATTCTTTATATCTCCATACTGATGCTGAAACATAAGTGGCTGTGCTGCAGTGTCAACCTGCACCTTTAAATGTTTTAAAACATTTTCAAGCCAAATGTACCCTGAAGAAAGAAGATGGTTGCCTTGGGAACACGTCAATTAATTAAGTTTATTCAGTGATGAAGCTGGAAATGAGCAGATTTGAGATGAAAGGTAAACATATCTTTCCATATACAGTCTATCATGTCCTGTGTATTTTGCTGTTCATGCAGTACAGTAGTAGTAGTAGCATGTAGCATGTAGCATGTCAGGGTTCAACACAGAAAACATTGGGTCTTCAGTCCTCCGGTGTAAAACCAGCACACACAGTTCAGCCTCATTAACTGTATTGACATCAGGTGAAGGGCTGAAGTGTGCACGAGACAAAGGAAGGAGAGCAGCAGGCTGTCAGCGGCCCCAGCTGCTTCTTATTCAGCTTCTAACCGCTGCACATGTGCAGACTCCACCCAGCACCTGCCTTCAAACAGCTGCCAAGGTTATTGCTGCTATAAAATCTAAACCAAACCAATAGTGAGGTCTTACACTGCACGGTCTAGGAAGCCAAACTGAAAATTCTGCTCGGGAGAAAAGCTGAAACAATAGTTGTTGTGATCTTTGCAGGTGGCCTGTGGAAGGAAAATGTTGACATTGTTACTTAATGGAGAGTTTCAGGATTAGGTCACTTTTCTTTTTTAAGTCTTCTCATGGTTTTCTCTAACTTTCTTTCAGCTCCCTCAAAGCCAGCCATAAAAATGTGCAATAAGTGTCATATTAACTAAATGATTACAGCCTGGAATAAAACACTGTGAAATAATGTCATTAGCAAGGAAAACTGTTTGTGTTAGCCACTGTAGAGCAGCATGGCTCTGGTGATGGTACAGCATACTACACCACACCAGGACAACACAACCTCTATCCATCCATCAATATGTCAGACATTCTGTCTCTTTACCAGCTGTTTTCATCATAGGAGGGAAGCTGGTGGACAGATGTTGTGCCAAAACAGCTAACAAGCTAACAGGAGAACATGTTAGTGGATCCCCACAAATCCAGAGAGACGGTGGAGATGAGTCACTGCGATGAAACATGACACTCACAGTGTCACAGTGAGCAGAAGAAGACAGAGTGATGGGTTTAAATCATGGACTCAGACCAGATTTACTCTGCACAGCAACATGAACGCAGCACTGCCTCTAACTGACAGTTTGAATCCAGCAAACAGTCCGGTTCATCTTTGCCACATCTTCATCTGCCAACATGACAGTTCATGGAAACTGAGTCATGTGACGTCCACAGCTCTATAATCGACATTATTTTGTTATGATGCCGTTGATTTTCACAAAGTGATTGGTTAATTGATCTGTTGTCACACTGCTTTTCCTAAAGTGCCATTCAATTTGTATTTTATTTTATTTTTTTTCCACAAAAGCTCTTTGATCAAATACCTGCAAAACGACGAGTTTTACTTTTGTGGCAGATGTTTTCTTGTTAATGTTGCATCAGTCATGACTGAGTATGAACTCTTTCTAAACATTAATGACACATCATTAAAGTCAGTTGTTGCTTTTAATATCAGGGCTGATAGATATGTGTGTAATTAAAGATGGACACACCTCCACTTTCTTGTGCTGTTTAAAAATGAAGTCAAAGTATCCTGGATACAGAGAGAAGCAAAAGCAGGTTTCACCCACTTCCCCTGGAGGAGGCGGAGTTAAAGACCTATACTACACTAATAATAATAGAACAGCATCCCATACATCCTATACATAAAGAAAGCTATAGGATGAATAGTATATACAAGTTAATACAAGAATACAAGTAAATAATAATTTTAAGTGAGTCGAATATTGTTATTCTACAAATGTTTTGGCCTATATAACAAAGGTGTTACATTACAAATATATAACAGTACAATCAATATAATTAGTGACACAATACATTACATCATTATGTTTATTTGAAAAAACAGCATTTGCTACTTATTTTCTTCTGTCTTCAATATTTTCAGTTCTTATAAAAGGCTTTTTCTGCCGAAGTGAATGTCTGTGTTTTTACAGTATTCATCATCAAAAACCTGCATATAAATTACTTTACTTAAGCTTACTTCATCATAATAATCTTTTTTTTTTAAATTTATTTTGAATAAGGTATATACTTTGGATTGTTTGAGTTGGCAGATGTTTCTTTCTGTAAGTGCAACTATTCAGTGTGTAGGAGTCAATGCAGCTGTGTTTCTCAGTGACTCCACACACACACACGCGCGTGCACACACACACACACACAAACACACACACACACTGCTTTGTCTCAACCATGTTAAGTGCTGACCTCTCCAAAGAAAACTGTCTGTAAAGCCCAATAGGACGTAGAAACGTTCATGCTGGTGATATGATGAATCACAGAATCACTAACGACAGCTTATTAAAAACTATATGTAAGCTGCTGATCCTCTCACTGCTTAAGACTTAATGTTATTTATACATACTGGTGTTAAAAAATAGAGAATAGTGCTCTTAGATCTGAATAACTTACAGTTCTAAGATAAAATTGTCATTTGTTCTTGTTGGAAAACCAACAAAATAATAATAATGATGATAATAATAATAATAATAATATTAATGTATTAATCATTGTGTGCTGAACATTGTGCTCCATGGAACATGACAACATATCATTTTCATATCATCATACCTTTTTGGGTTTTTTTTCTGAATATTTTTTTTTTCCTGTTTTGCTGTCTAATGTTTTTTCCTGTTTTTCTGAGTATTTTTTTTTATGTGTTTTCTGAGTATTTTTCTGTTTTTCTGAGTATTTTTCTGTTTTTCTGAGTAATTTTTTCTGTTTTTCTGAGTAATTTCTTTTCTGTTTTTCTGAGTCATTTTTTTCTGTTTTTCTGAGTAATTTCTTTTCTGTTTTTCTGCGTAATTTTTTTTTCTGTTTTTTGTGCTAATTTTTTTCCTCTCCTGTTTTTCAGTCATGTTTTGTTGAAACCTTTTGTGTCAATTAAATGGGAACCTCACCCGAACATGGACATGCGTATGGACAATTGTTTGTTGAGCGCGTCAAAAACAGTCTCCCACTCCCATGCAGAGTGACTACAGGAGGGCAGCATAGTCGCTATATGCATCATCTTGTATCCGTAGATACTGATCATGGAGAAACATTGCTACATCTAACAGATCTGAATGGGCTTTCCCTCTGAACAACCGCAAAGTTCTCAGGTGCCTGCATAAAGTCAACAAACTAATGGTAATACTGTCCCCCAGTGTCTTAAACCCAGATCAAAGTAAAACTTGATTAAACTAAACAAGCCGTCCATGTTGTTATAAATCGAATGTTTATTGCGTTTATTGTTTCAAATGTGCTCTAAACTAGCACAAAAAAACAGAAAAAAAAATACTCAGAAAAAAGACCAAAAAATAAATACTCAAGTGAATGCAATGCAATAAAAAAAAGTTATTATAATAATAAAGTTAACAAGCCTCTGTTGCTCGGTGGAAGCACACACAGACTGAGCCACTGAAATCAATCCTGCACTCCCAGAAATAACAACTTAACATGTGTGTCTCAGAATTGGCTGCTTTACATCTTCAAATATTGATAGATATTATTTCTAAAAGCTCCACTCTTCAACCGACATTACCTCTTACTTCAAATCTCTTTAATCATACATCATCAGTGCTACACTTAACTATGCATCAAATACACTTAACCATGAATCTATTACACTTAACATTAATCAAATGCACTTAACCATGAATTAATTTGACTTAACTATGAATCAAATACATTTAACCATGAATCAAACACACTTAACTATGAATCAATTACACTTAACCATGAATCAAATACACTTAACCATGATTTAAACACACTTAACCATGAATCAAATACACTTAACCATGAATCAAATACACTTCACCATGAATCAAATACACTTCACCATGAATCAATTACACTTAACCATGAATCAAATACACTTAACTATGAATCAAATACACTTAACTATGAATCAATTATACTAAACCATGAATCAATTACACTTAACCATGAATCAAATACACTTAACCATGAATCAAATACACTTAACCATGAATCAAATACACTTAACTATGAATCAATTATACTAAACCATGAATCAATTACACTTAACCTTGAATCAAATACACTTCACCATGAATCAAATACACTTCACTATACACTCATAGTTTAACTCACTTCTCCTGAAAGAACTCTTTGAGTTCACAGAACTCTGCTGTGTCTCCAGGTGAAGAATAAAAATAAAGAAAACCAACTCCAGCATAGAGAGGCTGAGTGAACGTGGCCTGGACTCTGTGGAGCAGAGTCATGGTGTCAGAGACTCTGTAGAAGGACAGAAGACCTGCTCTGTGGTCCAGGTAAACTCCCACTCTGGAGACTGTAACATCTGAGACGTCAGTCCAGATTCTGTTGTGACCAAACTGACAACTGTTTTGGTCACAAACTAAACCCCAAGATTTGTTATTGTTTCCAAATAAACTTTCTGGACCTGATCTGCTGATGTTCTTGTACGTCACTGCTACATAAACTCCTCCTCTTCCTGTCCACTCCACCTCCCAGTAACATCCAGTCAGACTCTCTTTACTCAGGACCTGAAGATAATCAGTGAATCTGTCTGTGTGATGAGAATAAGACTGATCTTCATACGTTACTGTCACTTTTCTGTTTCCCTCAGACAATAACAGCTCTGTGTGAGCTGTGTTTGGATCCAGTTTGATTTCCTGTGAATATTTGAAGGATTCAGCTCTGGTCTCTGGTTCTGGTTCTGTCAGTAAAACATCTACTTCAGCCACAGCCAGTGAGATGTATTTCCACGTCTCGGTCAGGACGTCCTGCAGTTGACCTCTGACCTTTGCCACAGCCTCTGTCACGTCCTCAAAGTGTCTCAGAGGACGGACGTGGATGGTGGACAATGATGGACTGAGTGCTGACAGTGAGTGGTAGTTGAGGAGAAACTGGTTGTGGTCGTGTGTGAGTGAGAGCTGCTTCAGTTCAGCTTCTCTCTTCTTCAGCTCAGTGATCTCCTGCTGAAGCTTCTCCTCGGCGTCTGTGACTCGTCTCCCCTCAGTTTCCAGCTTGGATCTGATCTGCTGCTTCACGTCAGAGCTTCTCCTCTGCAGGAGACGTGAGATCTCAGTGAAGCTTTCGTCTGTGTCCTTCACGGCTTTGTCAGCAGAGAGAGTGAGAGTCTTCCTCTCCTGTTGAAGCACCTTCACGTCTCTGTCTATGTCCTGGAGTCTCTGCTGGACTTCTTCTCGACTCAGATCCAGCTCTCTCTGCTTGTGCGTCCTTTCTGCTGCAACTGAGACCGTGTCGTGGTCTTTATGTTCGTCCACAGAGCAGAGAGAACAGATGCACTGCTGATCAGTGCGGCAGAACAAGTCCATCATCTTATCATGACAAGGGCAGATGTTCTTCTGGAGGTTCTTGGATGGTTCCACCAGCTTGTGTTTCTTAAAGGCAGGTGCTTGATGATGAGGCTGGAGATGTTCCTCACAGTAAGAGGCCAGACAAACCAAACAGGACTTGAGAGCTTTCAGTTTCCTGCCAGTGCAGACATCACAGGCCACATCTTCAGCTCCAGCATAGCAGTGATCAGCAGGAGCAGCGTGGAGTCCAGTCTTCTTCAGTTCCTCCACTAAATCTGCTAACATGACGTTTTTCTTCAGTTCAGGCCTCGGCATAAAGGCCTCTCTACACTGAGGGCAGCTGTAGCTCCTCTTCTGCTCCTCTGAGTCCCAGTGGTCTTTAATACAGTTCTTACAGAAGCTGTGTCCACAGGTAAGAGTCACAGGATCCTTCAGAAGATCCAAACAGATGGAACAAGAGATGTTTTCTCTCTGCAGCTGAACTGCTGCCATTTCGCCGCTCTGTCACCACGACTGTCTGAGTTTCTCTTCCTTTCTAACAGGTTTGAGCTCTGATCTCAACAACGTGTGACACGGGAGTGGGCGGAGCCTATCGGCTCTGGCTCGTCTCCACCTGTTGGCTCCTCCTCCTCTCATTGTCAAACTGCAGGTGTGAGGGGGAGGGAACCAGGAACCACTTCCAATCTGACATGGAGTGACCTCCCTGTGTGTGTGTGTGTGTGTCTCAGGCCCAAATATAGGTGCTGCTAACCTTGACTGGTCACTGCATCATTGAGGCCAAGGCCGCGACCAGTTTGTCCCCAGACTGTTGTACAGCTGGGGATTGGTCAGGTGAACTGGAAGCAACAACAGGTGAAATGTGTGTGTGTGTGTGCGTGTAATTAGGGCTCTTGACAGGTAGATATTAGCTCTGTAACTGATCTCAGGGAGTGTTTTCCTGTCTGTCAGGGTTGGCTACTCAGAAAAATCTCAGCCTTGCATAGCATTACCATGTTGGACTCACACATCTGTGATTCAAAGGGTGTCACATAGAGTTATGTGGTGTACTGAGTGAATATTTAAAATTCTCAGTGGACCTAAAACTTCTTAGTTTGTATCACAAGAATATATTTATCATTATTATTATTACAATTCTAATGTAATCATTCTTAAAATTGGCTTAATCAAGTAAAGAATTACTGTCATCACCTTTCCCCCCTATACGACGGTCAATTTAGAGTGTCCACTTTACCTGATCCCCCCCCTTTACCTGACCCCCACACACACACACACACACACACACACACACACAGGGAGAACATGCACACTCCATGCAGAAAGACCCTTGTTCCGGTCTTCTTGTTGCAAAAGTATGAGTGCTAACCACGACTGGCTTCATGTGGAGGATAGATGAACTGGTGAAATGATTCTTCTGAAGCAGTTTTTCTTTTAAATATCTATATTATATAATCATAAAGACAAAGAAGTCATCAGCGTTGGGACTTTGAAGAGAACATATCTCCAGGTCATCATTTCAGAGTCTTTTTGGATTCAGGCACAATGTTTTAGAACCCTGAAGAACTCTACTACTATGTATTCTCTGTACAAAGAACTACACTTGAAACCAGAAGTTTACATACACTATATAAAAAGACACATTATGCTTTTTTTCTCACTGTCTGACATGAAATCAGACAATCACTTTTCCTGTTTTAGGTCCGTTAGGATTATTAATGTCAGAATAATGAGAGAAGGAATTTGTTAGACAATTTTTTATTACTTTCTTCAAAGTCAGAAGTTTACATACACTAAGATTATTATGCCTCTAAACAATTTGGGAAAGCCCAAATGAAGATGTCATGTCTTTGGAAGCTTCTGATAGGTTTATTGACAACATTTGAGTTAATTAGAGACACACATGTGGATGTATTTTAAGACACACCTGAAACACACTGCTTCTTTGTGTAACATCATGGGAAAGTCAAAATAAATCAGCCAAGATATCAGGAAGAGAATTGTGGACTTGCACAAGTCTGGTTCAACACAATGAGTGTACAGACCTGAGATCATGCATGTTAGGATTTGGCGCTATACAAATAAAATTGAATTGAATTGAATTTTTATACAGTGTATGTAAACTTCTGGTTTCAACTATAAATATGCACTTCTATAGAAAAAGCATAGAACTGTATAATGTTATCACTAACACCTGTGCTTCTACTTCCTGAAAAACACAGAATGTGAAGCAGATGTTTGCAGGGTTTCGTTTGTGTCATGTAAATTTGACAGCTGTGTATTTTAACGATGTATGCAACAATCTTTGAGTCCACTTCTTCTTCCTTCTCTTTCAACTCTCTTCAACTTGACATTTTCCATGTGTGTTTTCATTCATCTTGTGTGCAGTCACAGCGTCAGCACAAACACTGTTTTAAAGAAGTACCCATGTCCCAGTCCTGACCTTAAAGGGTTAGTTAACATAATGTTTTTCTCCATCACGTTTCCCCTGCATTTGTTATCCAAACGTCAAAATCAACACAACAGACACACACTGGTGCTGCTAATAAGTCACCTGCCACGTTTGGAGTAAACCAAAATTCCATTGAATATTTGTAGGAGAGATAATTCTTGCGACAGATATTACAACTTGATCTGATAACATGTCGACTGTTTCCCTGATTGTTTAAGTATTAAGGTGTTTAACCTTAACGCAGTTATCCACCAGGTTCACTTTAATGATGTAAACCCAGACGTGACATGGTAATAAATTAAATTAAATTGTGCCCACAAAATAAGTATAACGTGCCATGAAGTAGGTATAATGTGCGCACAAAATACTAATTAATAATATCATCATTCCTGGACACCTGGGTAAGCAAATCGAGCGGTGTTGTGTTGTTATTGTCGTATCTGCGCCGGTAAAGAAACCTGCCTTTTAGAATGTCTTTGTAGCTCGTTCCCAGCCTAAAATAAAACTCGATCACACTATCTCTGTCCATCGTGTTGCTTTAGCCACTCTACCTTTGACCTTAGAGGAGGTGCGCTCAATTTGCTTATCAAACTGTCCAGGAACCATGACAGTATTAGTGGGCACAATTTTTGTCCTGGGCTCCGTAGGTGTCTGGTTGTGTGAGCCATAGCTTGATTAACCTGAACTAGCCCTTTAATCTAAATATAATCCTCACCTCTGTTCTAAATGAGTCAGTTCTCCCTGCACTGAGAGCACTCATCAGCGGCAGCTGTGTCATGTCTCCTCCCTGCCCCCTGCCTCCTGCCTCCTGCCTCCTCTGTCCTTCACTGCACAGCTGCATCTCTTCACCGTCTGAGCGTCTGTGCTGTGCATGCGTAGGTGTGTCATGTGTGCGTCCTGTATATCTGTGTGTGTCTGAGCGATCTGATTATAATTATGGTTTGTGTATATGATGTTGCGTATGGTTTGGATTGAGAGCCTTTATGTGTCTGCGGTTTGTTCGTTTGTGTGTTTGTGTTGTATGGATTTGTACGTAAACAACAACAGTGTGTGATGTGTTGTCAGCAGGCTTTGAATGCTGTTTGTTGTTGTCATGGAATCGTTGTACCCTTCTGTTATACTCGTGTGTGTGTGTATAATGTTCTCATTATCTCAAGCTGTTCATTGTTTGTTTTTACATTCAAGATGTCAAATTCCTGAATGACAGGATGTCATTGTTACATAAACTGTGAAAACTTGATGAAAGCTCACTCACACTCACACTGGGGTTGGGTACTGAACTTGGTATTTTTAAAAGTACCAACATTTGCATTTTTGGTGAAATTGTCCCTTAACGTCCGCTAGTTTGAGACAAAAAGTTTCACTGTGTTGTTTAATACTTTTAATACTACTGAGAAACACAAAGACATGTTCATTCTTTACCAGTTTGTTTAATGTTTTCTCCTCAAAGGCAACACATAGAATCAATAAGAGTAAAATGACTGATAAGCAGTATCAATATGTAGTAGTACTGGTAATATGTTAATATTGACACAAGCAGCAAGGAGCACCGTTAACAGTAACACACACACACACACACACACGCACACACGTGACGATCTCTCTCTCATCCTCCTCAATATCCACAGTGTTTTATTTGGAAAGAAAAATGTCTTTACTTCTTCACGTTGTTTAACAACTGAAATTCAACAAAACTATTGACAAAAATGAATAAAAAACAAACAAAAAAACTTACATTCATTCAAAATATATGACATGCAATGTAATAATAATAATCTAATATTTCATGTGGCCCCCCAAACAATATCAAGCTTTTTTATTTTTAAATGAATAGATTAATGTTGCATCATAAATATGTTTTTTTTTTATTGTTGCATATTAAAACAAGCACTTATATTTTGAAATGATCCAATCCAACTTTATTTGTAAAGCACTTTAAAACAAACACAGTGGACCAAAGTGCTGTACAGAATAATGGTTAAAAGACAGAAGAAGTAAAGACAGAAAAGCTTTTTCATCATTTTGAGCTTATATCGTCCACTGCAACTGTTGCTTTTCCCAAAAAAGTTGGGCTTGTTTTTTACTTGACTGGCCCCCGACTGACCAGTCGAGACAGTCAGTGGCCCACAGGTCATTACAGTTTAAACTGTAGTGGCATCGAACTCATCACAGAATTTTAACCTTAACACTGAACACACCTGCCACAACTTAAAACTTTCCTTTTTGATAAAGCTTATAGTTAGAGCTGGTTCAGAGAAACCTGGACCAGCTCTTAGTTATGCTGCTATAGACCTAGACTGCTGGGGGATTTTCCTGTGGTACACACACATTCACTCTCTCACACTCAGGATATGATTATGACTTTTTATATGTCATTAACCTTGTCTCTTTCTCTCCCTAGTTTGTGTCTTTCCTTCCTTCCTTCCCTCTCTCTCTCTCTGTATTCTCATCTTGCAGGTTGCAGGATCCAGATCCAGTTTTCGAGGCTATTCATATCATACATATCATCACCATTATTATTGTGCCATAATTAAAAAGTCAATATCATTAACTGTATAAACTTGTAACTTGATACAGTTGTTGTGTATCTGCTCCTGGTCTCTCTCTCTCTTCTGTCTCTACCTCATCTCCCTCTTGTCCTTTCTCTCCCCCCTTTCTGTCCCCCACCTCTCCTCTGTCCCCCATTTTTCCTTTCACCCCAACCGGTCGAGGCAGATGACCGCACATCTCTGAGTCTGGTTCTGTCAGAGATTTCTTCTTCTGTTAAGAGGGAGTTTTTTCTCTCCACTGATGCCTAGTGTTTGCTCATTGTGTGAACTGTTGTGTTTCTCTGCTCTCCTTGATGTTGTCTATGTACAGACCTGAGATCATGTATGTTATGATTTGGCGCTATACAAATAACATTGAATTGAACTGAACCTGCACACACACACACACAATCTCTCAAGATCACGCAGTTTTTCTTACGTGACAAAAAACATGCATGAAGAAATGTAACTCGTTCAAGGCACAGTCAGTAAATTGCAAAGCTTTAAAGAAGTTCATCCAACGCATGAATGGATAAAATACAACATAAATCAAAATGATTGACCCAGCTGAAGAATATGGCAACACACAAACACACAGCTACGACAGAGAGAGGACAACAAAAACATACAAGAACATATAAAGCAGTAGTACATATTTGCAGTTGCACAAAGCCAGTAACATTCCACATGTGTTCATTAACACACAACTATTGTTGCGTGACCCCCCACACATGGAGAGGAGAGGACGCCTTCCCCGCTCATCAGCTGCTGCAGGAATGGTTGCATATCTGCAGGGTGTTGCTGCTGCTGATGCTTCTGCTGATGATGCTGCTGCTGCAGGTCCTTTTCTCATGAGTAAATGTGAGGACAGGAGGCAGGGCCATTTTTGCACCGATAGAAAGACCAGAGTTGGCAGCACCTGCTGCAAATGTGGGGAGTTTACATGTAAAGACCACAGCAAGTCCATTTGGAGTCTCTGCTCCACCTGAGCACCTGAGCTGGACTCTCACTCACTCACTCACTCACTCACTCACACATTAGCCATCTCTATCTTTTGCCCTCTCCCCATCTCAAACAACAACACACCTAACTGCCCCCATTGATATTCAATGTTCATATTTCAGTGTAGATCATTCAATGTTTGTCTTTGCAAAATAATGTTGTTGTTTTTCTGGTTCAAACTATTCTTGTATTGTTTATTTATCTTATATTAAATATTATTTTAAAACATATTTTACTTGTAGTGAAAAATCATCATATACCATTATAAACTAAGATTATTAAATTGAATCTGTGTGAATCAAAATCAATGTTTCTGCCAATCTCAGAGCCTAATAATAATAATAACAACAATAATAATAATAACCTAATATTCCTTGAAATGTATGGAAATGGAAATTATTATATAGTTTTTGTTTTTTGTGTTATTTTTGTGGATGAAGAAAAACAGTGGAGTTGTGTAAACATAATGTAATTTAAAGGGTTAAAATGCCAACAATTCAATTCAATTCAATTCAATTTTATTTGTATAGCGCCAAATCATAACATACATTATCTCAAGGCACTGTACATAGACAACATCAAAGAGAGCAGAGACCCCCAACAGTTCACACAATGAGCAAGCACTAGGCGTCAGTGGAGAGAAAAAACTTCCTCTTAACAGGAAGAAATCTCTGACAGAACCAGGCTCAGAGATGTGCGGTCATCTGCCTCGACCGGTTGGGGTGAAAGGAAAAATGGGGGATAGTGGAGAGGTGGGGGATAGAAAATGGGGGGAGAGAAAGGACAAGAGGGAGATGAGGGAGAGACAGAAGAGAGAGAGGGAGACCAGCAGCAGATACACAACAACTGTATCAGGTTACAAATTTATACAGTTACTGATATCGACTTTTTAATTTACAAAATAATAATAATGGTGACGATGAGCGTAGCCTCGGAAACTGGATCTTGATCCTGCAACCTGCATGATGAGAATACAGAGAGAGAGAGAGAGAGAGGGAAGGAAGGAAGGACACAAACTAGGGAGAGAAAGAGACAAGGTTAATGACATATAAAAAGTCATAATCAAATGCTGAGTGTGAGAGAGTGAATGTGCGTGTACCACCGGAAAATCCCCCAGCAGTTTAGTTCTATAGCAGCATAACTAAGAGATGGTTTAGGTTTCCCTGAACCAGCTCTAACTATAAGCTTTATCAAAAAGGAAAGTTTTAAGTTTAACTTTAAATACAGAGAGAGTGTCCGCCTCCCGAACTATCATTGGAAGCTGGTTCCACAGGAGAGGAGCCTGGTAGCTAAAGGCTCTGCCTCCCATTCTACTCTTACAGACTCTGGGAACCACAAGTAAACCTGTATTTTGTGACCTAAGTGGTCTATTAGGATGATAGGGTAAGACTAGGTCTTTCAGGTATGAAGGGGCCTGACCATTAAGTGCTTTGTACGTGAGGAGGAGGATTTTAAATTTAATTCTAAACTGTGGGGAGCCAGTGTAGAGAAGCTAACACTGGAGTTATGTGGTCTCTCTTTCTAGTTCCTGTCAGAACTCGTGCTGCAGCATTTTGAATTAACTGAAGGATTCTAACAGACTTGTTAGAACATCCTGCTAATAAGGAGTTACAGTAATCTAATCTAGATGTAACAAAAGCATGAACTAGTTTTTCAGCATCCTGTAAAGACAGAATGTTTCTAATTTTCATAATGTTCCGCAGGTGGAAGAAGGCTGTTCTGGAAATTAGTTTTATGTGTGAATCAAATGACATTTCCTGGTCAAAAGTAACTCCAAGGTTCCTCACAGTGGAACTGGAAGCCAGGGTGATGTCATCTAAAGTGACAATGTGATCAGAAAGTTTTTCTCTGAGGTGTTTAGGGCCGAGTATAATGACCTCAGTTTTATCTGAGTTTAAAAGTAGAAAGTTACAGGTCATCCAGGACTTAATGTCTCTGAGACATTCCTGGAGTTGAACAACCTGATTTATTTCATCCGGCCTCATCGATAGATATAGCTGTGTGTCATCTGCATAACAATGAAAGTGTATGTTATGCTTTCTAATAATGTTCCCTAGAGGAAGCATATATCAGGATATATCAACAATCAGGCTGAAGTAGTTTTAAAAGACTCATTTAAAATGGGAACAAATATTAATATATAATATTACAGCAGTTTTTGGGAGGTTGATATTTTCTGCCACTAGGATCAAATAGGAAAGATTCATTATTATTTTTATTTATTTATTTATTTAAATCTGATTTATTTAAAACAATCCATCAAAATCAATGTTTCTGCTAATCATTGACCCATCTCAGGGTTTAATAATAATTACAATCAAATTCTCCTTGAAATGTATTTCATGGAAATGATTGGATTTTTGTTTGTGTAAACATAATGGCCTTTAAAGGGTTAAAATGCCAAAAAATATATTTAATATTTGATATGTATATTTCAGGCTGAAGAACCTTTAAAAGACTCATTTAAAGTGGAACAAATATTAATATAGAATGTTTTGATTATTTTTATATTTGGGAAGGTGGCATTTTCTGCTGCTAGGATCAAATTAGGATGAGTATAGAATAAGTATTATAATCTGTAACAGGAGCATGTGAGCATCTGCTATTAATATGAATAACAACCAAACCTGATTTATTAGTGTGTGAATGACACAGCTTTGTGTATGAAGTATTGACTGTGACTTTTTAGAGAGGATGTATTTAGAAACAAGATCCTGGTTCTGAGCGGGTCGTGAACCCAGGCGAGAGTGCTATTCACTTTTGTACAAAAGCCATTTTCATCTACTTCAGGCACATTATATAGAATGCTTCTTCAATTGTCCAACTTCTGCTGCAAAGATGGTGTATGTGTCACCAACCTGTCCCCTCGCATGGCAGCTGCATCATCACTGAGACAGCAGAGGTAACAGTCAGAACACTGTGGCCATGCAGGCAACATTGTTCTAATCACCGGCCACTTGGATTTCCACACTTCCCTGATTTCCTGCAGCTGTGACTTTGTTTACCGAGCAACGCTCGACTCTGGCAGCTTGAAAAGAACCAAGATGAGATGAGGAGTTAATTACAGGTGATTAATTGATTCCCAGTTCTCTGAAGCTTCACGCCAGAAACAAACGAGCTTCAATCCCAGTTTTATTGTGTTTTTGCTGATTAACCTTGTTTTTGGTTTTTCTGAAGGGTTATTGTATGAGGTTGAGAACACAAGCTATACGAGTATTAGCCAGGTATTACGAGTATTTTTTTCCGGTTCTGGGAACTCGGGAAAAGTTCAGTGATAAGGTCTTTGCACACTGGATGAATATATGGGACAAAAGTAATAAAATAATGAAGCTAATAAATTATAATAAATTATAATAAATGATGAGGACGAAGGGGAAAAAAATGACCAGAGCGGGCTTCACACACACACACACACACACACACACATTCCTCCACGTCTTGAAATCTTTTGATGGTTCTTTCTCTTAACAAGAAACAAACACATTCATGTTTCATCAACAACACTCCCAGTAAATCTGAAAGAGCGTTTTTTTCCTGACATATTGGTTTAAATCCTAAAAGATAAAAGGAAGATGAGCACATGAAAAGCAATGACACATTTGTTGATTCAGGATGAAATTTATGTGTGTGCAAAGTATAATTATCAGAGGTTTACTGTGTACATAATGTACTTGGTATTGATTTGCAAATGTTCATGTCCCCTCTGTAATGTTAAATGTTAAAAGTCCTTCTCATGCTCATGTTTTTGAGAGAAAGAAGTTGCTTGTTTTCATTGTTTTCATTGTTTCTCTTATGACATCTGGAAACACTGTTCCACAGCCGTTCTCTGAGTGGAACATTGATCATCTAAAGCTCTCACTCTCCCGCACCAGACTCATTACAGAAAATCTGCATTTGAAGTCTCAGGAGCTCAGGTCTACTTACATTTGGTAAGTTTTTGTCACTGAGGTCAGTCCCAACAAAAGATTTCAAAATAAGATATTTGAACATGGTTCAGCGCTCCTGTGATGTCAACCTGTTGATTTTCAAAATAAGATCCTCCTGTGATGTCAAACTGTTGATTTTCAAAATAAGATCCTCCTGTGATGTCAAACTGTTGATTTTCTCTATGGCCTTTGGTATGGGAGAGTGAGTGGTTAACAGAAGTTTTGTTTTCCAGTCAAAAAGGTTGTCTAATTACTAACTAGGGATGCACCATATTGTCAGCAAGATATCAGTATCCTCCAACATTGGCTTTCAAATGTATTATTGGATATAATAAGCAGCGAAGGAGCAGATCTGCAGACTCATTATACATAACTACATCATTGAGAGCAAAAGGATCACAGGCTAAAGCTGTTTTAATCGTGTCTAAACAAAGAAGGGGGGGACCTGTCCTCTCTCAGATCCACATCCTTTATCAGCAGGACAGACAGACAGGCAGACAGACTCAGCTCCACAAAAAAGCTTTGTGGGGAGATACAGTAAGCAGAAATATAATTACACCAAACATTAAGCTCATAAGCAGGCAGGTCAGTAACATAAGCAGAATATGATTGTTGGGCCTGTATGTGATTGTTGGGCCTGGTTGTCATTATCATGTTATTGCGTCATTTATACAAAGGGCTTCCAGTAAAGCTGAGTGGGTGTTAATTTACTGTCATGGACTCAGGCATGTCTGCTACTTTTAAATACATATTTTGTCAATTTACAGGCAACAATAACTTTCAATTTTATCTGACAAATATTTCCTCATAGAGTTTTGGTCATTGTCGTCCAGAACCATCAGCACTTTATTGAAACATGGGACAAATCAAACATACACGGATGCATGATGTTGCACTGGTGACGACATTTGAAGGTCCCATTGACTGTTCGTCGTCTCTGCACTGAGATTCATCTTCACACATCACAAACATGGCTGCCATCCAAGACCGAATAAAATCTGTGTCCACAAGGACACACGAAAAAGACTTTCAGAGAATCCTTTAATCAACATCATCACTTATAACCCACTTGTTTAAACTGGCTTGTAATTGTACTGTCTGTTTTTACTAGAATAGCTGCATAGATCTGTTTTAACTGTGTATGTGTTGTTTAACTGTATTTTACTGTAAAGTGACCTTGAGTGACAGAAAGGTGCTTTTCTTTTAAATAAAATTTATTATTATTATTACTAGTATTATTATTATTATTATTATTATTGTTATTATTATTATTATTATTATTATGAATAACATGGAACCAGCCCTGAAATGGTTCCCAGAGTGAAATAACCTTATAACTCCATTGTCATGTGTTCATGTACAACCATAGCTTTACTTCGAAATCAACGTATCTCTTGTTCTTTAATTTGCAATCACTGTTTTTGCAGATTGTTTGCTCTATTTTCTTGATGTGAACTTGTAGTTGTGTTCCTGAGTTGACCTGGCTGTGTTCATATATACTTCTTCAATAAAGCTTTATTATTTATCAAAAAATAAATGTGTGGGTGTTCTCCGGCTTCTTCCCACAGTCTAAAATCATGCAATATGTTTTTGGATAAAAAATCATATTGCAATAAATTGAGCGTAGGTGTGAGAGTGAATGGTGAATGGTTGTTTGTCTCTATGTGTGTCCCTGTGATGGACAGGCGATCTGTCCAGGGTGTGACCTGGACAGATCTGGTGGACGATATCTGTGGAGGATAAAGCAGTAGAAAGTGGATGGATGGAAGTTTGCTCACAGTGCATATGTCCCACCTATACGGCATCTTATTATTATTATTTATGCTTCTCCCTTAACGGGGCGCCACAGTGGATCATCTTCCTCCATCTTGTCCTCTCTCTTGTGTCCTCTTCTGTTACACCAGCTGTCCTTGTGTCCTCCTTCACAACATTAATGAACCTTCTCTGTGGTCTTCCTCATTTCCTCCTGCCCAGCAGCTCCATCTTCAACCTCCTGTGTCCAATACTATCACTATCCCTCCTCTGCATGTGACCAAACCATCTCAACCTTGACTCTCTTACCTCCAAACCATTTCTAATCCTGTCAATCCTGGTCATTCCCAATGAAAATCCCAGTATCTTCAGCTCTGACAAAGCTCCTCCCTGCCTGCACTCTCTTGTTCACTGTCCATTGCTTTGGATGGTTGACCCCAGGTATTCTCTCCAGTACAGACCTCCCCCTCTTCAGACTCTCTTCCCCTACTCTCACTTCACATTACAACATCATCTGCAAACAACACAGTCCACCAAGACTCCTGCCGGACCTCATCAGTCAACCTGTCCATCACCACTCAGAGCTGATCCCTGATCTTGACCACTGTCCTCATTGATGTCCTGCAGCATCCTCACATACTTTGGCACTCGATCATAAGATTTCTCTGGTTCCACAAAGACAGTTTAACTGCTTCTGGTCTTCTCTATACGTCTCCATCAACAGCCTCAAAGCAAACATCACATCTGTGCTCTTTCTCGGCATGAACCCATAATGCTGTGCACTGATATTCACTTCTTTCCTGATATTCACTCTTCCCCACATCTTCATGGTGTGACTGATCAACTGTATCCCTCTGTAGTTACTACAGTTCTGCACATCACCCTTGTTCATGAAGATCAGTACCACTACTTTTTTTCTCCCAGCATTTTCTTGCTCTACAAGATTGTGTCTGGTCAAAAGTTCTACTGCTCTCTCTCTCTATACCTCCACAGGTACATCACCTGGACCAACGGTCTGTCCACTCTTCTTACACAAACTCTGCAAACAAACAACTAGAACAAGAAAAATTCAATAATTATGTAAAAAAAATAAAAAATGCTATATATTATGTGTTTTTATTTACAGTAGTTTGTGCAAATGACAGCCACACGGTTGGTGTAGTGGTTATCACTCTTGCCTTTGCAGCAAGAACCCAGGTTTGAGCCCCAGAACAAGGGTCTTTCTGCATGGAGTTAGCATGTTCTCCCCGTGTGTGCATGGGTTTTCTCCAGGTTCTCCGGCTTCCTCCCACATTTCAAAAATGTGAATGGTTGTTTGTCTCTATGTGTCCATGTGATGGACTGGTGAACTGTCCAGGATGTGACCCGCTATCGCCATTTGTCAGCTGTGATTGGCACAGCACACCCCGCGACCCTCCGGTGAAGGATAAAGCGGTAGATAATGGATGGATGTCGCCAAGTAAATAACACACAATGTGTCTACAGGCTTCTCTCACAAAATCCCCACTGCTCCATTGACTCCCAGAGAAGCTGAGCTTCCCTGGAATTGAGGGTTTTGCCACATTTGTCTCATACACCTCACAATAAGCCTTCTCTAGACTCCCAGTTCTCTGCCTACTTTCTTTCCCACTTTTTCTTCTGTCATCCGCTTCTCTTTCCTCTGTCCACCTTCTTGGCTGAATCCCTGACCACATTAGCTGCACTTTCCCAGTCACCTGGTAACTCCTCACTACCTCTCAGACTCTGTTGCAACTCCTCCCTGAAATTGCACAACACTCTTCTGTTTCAGCTTACACCATTTAATCCTCGGCTCCACATTCTTCTTGGTGTCTAAAGTCATGATGAATATGATGAATATGATGAATATGATGAGGATGGCATACAGTAATTTCAAGAATGATGCACTGAGATTTGTGGAAAACCTTTTGAGAGTGAAAAAGAAAAATAGTGTATCATGGAAAGTTATGTAACGTCCTTAGAATATGTTTGATGCTTTATTTCATTAGACTTTCTGAAAACTGCTCACTTAACCATACCATAACAGTCCATAGAGAGAATCATTCATTCATTCCGATTTACATAAGTGCCAAACATGGCAGCAGTCGACCAGCAGCTCCCGTGTTCTTAACAAGTAAAAGAGCGTGACCTTTAGGCAGCTGACATGTAATTTGTGTGATCCATCAGATTATGTAATCAGATATGACGTTCAGATTAGTAATGTATCAGTCTTGAACAAAGTGGAGCTGGATCCCACCTCAGAGTCTGTGCTCTGACTGTGCAGTCATTTACACGCCATCTCTCTCCTGACCATATAAACACACAGCACATTGGTTTTATTTACTTCTTGTTTGTTATGTTACATTATGAGGGAACTTAGTTTGGAATGTTTGGTGGTTTGTACATTTTTCACTATTGTAACATGTATGGACGTTACTATGTGACTGTGGTGATCCATCAAGATGTGAGTTAAAGCAGTTTTTCTCTGTGTAGTTCAGTGAAACATTGACTCTGCATGAAAGCAGCCAACGTCTGCCAACCATTTAATTTCACTGCAGAATCCAACCGTTGGCCAAATTCAGAAAAATCACCAATGGGCTTTTCCCCCATTGCGGTAGAAATGGATTTAATGCAATGATGCCAGAGCATGGCGGCCAAGAGTTGCTGTCTTTCGATTCAGCTGTTGCTTCCATTTTAAGTTACTTGCTCCATGTCATTAGAGATCATCATCAATCCTAAGAAACTACAACAAGCACCTTTGTTGACGTGTTTCCCGTCGCTCTGCATATGCCATCCTGATTCTGAGTAATAGTGTATTTACTTCTATTAGTGAGACCTTGGATTGTGCTGGTGTGACTGGCTCCAGAGTGTGTGCACAACTGGACAATTATTCTGCCCAAATGTGGTTTGAACCAAAGCTGCTTGAGCTCCGTCACTCTCTGTCAACCTGGAAACACTCCCATCATTGAACGAGCTCCACTAATCCCGGACCACTGCACGAGGATGAGAGACACTCAATCTGCATGTCTGTGTGTGTGTGAGAGAGAGAGAGCATGTCTACCTGAGGACCTTTGGGATTTCCCTTTTTAATTAATTCAGGATTTGTTTGGGGCACAGGGTCAGAAATGGAGATTGAGGCAGAGACATTTTCTCATGTAAAACCTTTAGGCTGGCAAGGTGTGTGTGTGTGTGTGTGTGTGTGTGTGTGTGTGTGTGTGTGTGTGTGAGAGAGAGAGAGAAGTGAAGTGACTGAGGAGGAAATTAAGATACTTTTCATAGTGGAAACTCAGCTTTCCCTAAGCTAAAAGGTAAAACCCAGCGTGTCCCTTGTAAAAGTCAGCATGTAGTCATGAATTTTGGATAATGTTTGGAGCATCTACTCACACTTTAATCATCTTGTTTTCTATAAAATGGGAGTATAATTTACTAGAATTGAAACGAGTGATTGACATTATTAACAGTGTTTCCCAAAATCCTGTTCTTTTTAATAAACAAGCAAAAACTATAACACAATTACAAGACATGTGGAGGGGGGGTTGTCATGGAGCTTCAGCGAGTGTGTAAATCAAGCTTTCTCTATCGTTCTCTCTGAGCTGTTGAGTGATTACTAATGTTGTGGGGACCTAAACCTGTTTACAGTAACATTATGGGGACTTGTCTTCCTTGTGGGGACAAAAAGCATAACGCCTCTCCATAACGTAAATGACAACATTTTAAGCTGAAGATATGTTTTAAGGTTAGGTTGAGGTTAGGGTTAGGATTAGGTCAGTAGTCATTGTGGTTATGGTTAGAGTAAGTCTCCAGGAAAAGAATGTAAGTCAATGCAATGTCTCCTCAAGTCATGAATGTCCAACTAGTCACTTTTTTAGAAATGATAGTTCTGAATACTAAATATAAATATAGTGACAGAGTTGCAAAGTTGGTAACACTGATTAAAAATCAAGTCAAAGTAGAAGGCCATTTCCCCTCTCCTATTTCAACCAGTGCATTCGCCCTCAGGTGGCTAACAAATATATTTTTGTCTTCAGCCCAGCAAACTGAAACACTACGTCCACTTTTACATGATGTTTTTACCTGTTCTGGTATAAACACCACATTTGTCTGAAACAATGGTCCTCACCAAAACCTGGTTCAAGTGAGACAAAACATCATTTCTGAGGTTCAGGTTACAATTGAAGTGAAATGTGGATCAGATAAAGTTACAGTGTAGGCATTAACCTGTAATAGTTACGGATACAGCTTTATTTAAGTGAATATAAGCCTATGACAGGGAGAGAGAGAGAGAGAGAGAGAGAGAGAGGAATGCTTGTTTTAGTTTGATTTAAAACCAACACTGCTTTTGCAATTCCCACAAAGTCCGCGTCCTAGTGTCCTATGATTGATATGCACTGCGTGGCATGTACAGGGCCCAGCACTCAGAAACACACGCACCCAGTCAGCATGTCCATGTGGGCCTCAGGGTTATATTCAGGTCCCAGCAGCAGGTTTGTTCCTCCCCCATATTACTGAAACCATATGGGACCTGTGTAATGTGCCCACTTCCATGCCCATGCCCACTTAGTAACCTCTCCTGGCTACATGGGTACTAAGTGGGCAAACTCAGGTGGGGCCACCTTGGAAACCACAGACAAACCCGCTTGGGACCCATATTGTCATGGAGGCCACATGGGCATGCCGGCACAGCTGTGCATTGATTCAGTTCATACAGCTTAAATAAAGCCATATCCCTAAACTGTACCATCATCAGTTCAACCTTGACCTAACCACAATTCAAATATTGGCTCTAAACTTAACCATTTCCTCAGAAATGAGGCTCTGCCACATTAGGACAAGGTTTTGGTCTACATGAGGACAACTGGTCCTGTTTATGCCAGAAAAGGACACACACACACACACACACACACAAACCATGTGTTTCTGGATATTCTAACGATTCATAAGGAGTACTTTTGAGGTCTCTCCCTCGTCATCACGGCCTGTGGGTGCACATGTGTTCTTAAGGTCTGTGTGTGTGTGTGTGTGTGAGAGCATCATGTTCTGTGTGACATTTTTTTTTTTACTTGCATGAGTCAGTGAGTAAAAATTCCCAAAGAGTTCCCAAAGAGTGTTTGAGAGTCATTTGTCCTTCAGAGAGCTCAGTGAATGTGAGTGTGAGAAACACATGTGTTATCATGACAGCTAATGGCTTACATGATGTCAGTGAAATATAGAACGTGGCAAAAGCAATTCCTCATCATCTGACAACGAGGCTGTGGCTGTAATTGTGATTTCACTGAGCTAAATGTTATTTTTCTGTTGCACATTAAAGTGATGATATGTGGGGGGGGGTTTGTGACTTATAGTCAGCACTGACTGTTATGTGTGAGACATGGACGCTCACTTTCAAACAGCCATGTTTTCAGCGAGAGACTAACGCTGTTTTCCATTTGTAGTCGGAATTCTGAATTTCTGAGGTCATGGAGGTCGCCGGGGCTCCTGAACACAGATTTCCAGCTCAGGAACTCGGATCAAACTCAGCTGGCTGCCACCATACACACACACACACTGCTACAGCACTTCTGTGACAGTAAATAAGTCGTGCACATGGTACTCTGGCACTTTAACTGCAGACATGTTGCTACATTGTTATTACCTGGTATTGCTGACAATGGTTAACCACAGATTCATTTGCATCCATGTTTTGTTTCTTGAACTCGGGGAGGAATTTCCCCTTGGGGATCAATAAAGTTTTTTGAATTGAATTGAATTGAATTGAATTGAATTGAATTGAATTGAATTGAATTGAATTGAAATGAATTGAATTGAACTGAATGACATCACTCCCAGTTGTGAACGCAGCATAATTCAAATAAACCTGAACTTTCCTCTAAGTGATGACTGGCAGTAATGTAAGAGCAGTTATCAGCCGAGCCTCTCATTGAGATGTTTTGAGTTGAATCCGCAGGTGCGTATGTGCATGCATGCATGTGTGTGGTGAGCAGGAATGTGCTGGCTGCAGTAATTGAAAGATAAGATCGCAGCAGAATGTTCGTGTGCTGACAGACACATACAGAGGTGATGAGGCTGCATCTGTCAGGTGTGCTCCCAATGACCCACTTCCAGTTCCTCACAGCTCCCTGTGGTCCCCCCCACACACGCACACCTCCATATTGAATATTTCACTTTAAATGGCCACTTTATTAGGTACACATGACACCTAATTAAGTGTCAAGAGTGACCCCTGCTGTCGTCCATCTGCATGCAACAATAGTCTTCCTCATACCTTGGTTGTGACGAGTGGTTATTTAACTTATGGTTGTCTTTCTGTCTTCTGAACCTACTCTGTCTCTTTTCCTCTGACATAAACAAGACATGTTCTCCCAGAGAGCTGCTGCTCCACTCTCTGTAAACACTGCACTAAGTCAAAGCTATTCACCCATTCACTCACACGTTCATACAGCGCATCTATGTACAGCGCAATTTCTATCACTATCATTCACCCACATCAGGTCAGGAGCTAGGGTTAAGTGTCTTGCCCAAGGACACATCAGCATGAACCAGGAATTGAACCCACAACCTTCAAGTTGAAAGACAGCTCACTCTACCACTGAGCTTCTGTTTAATTTGATTCATTTTCATATGATGGAATATGCAGAAAGAATAGATTTAGGCGGAAAGGTCTTTTGCTTTTGAGTGTATTCAGGTTGTGCATCATGTGTTTGAAAAGTAACTAAGTAAAGTAATTATTAAAGTAACTAATTACTTTTGAAAATGAGTCATCAGTAAATGAACTGGATAACTTTATTGGAGAAGTAATCAGTAACAAATTGCTATTTCCAAGTAACTTGAGCAACACTGATTGCTGTTATGTCTGCAGTGAACTCTTATATTATATTGACCTGTGGCACCCATAATCCTCTACTTTCTGACTATAATAACTATACTATATATAATAACTATACTATAATAATGTTCTTACCATCACTAACAGTGGATTTAGAAATAGCTATTATTACAGTTGATGGCTGTATCTAAAGTTAAGGAGAGAGCTGCACAGTGTTAATCTAAGCGAGGTTAGATCCTACTCAAACTGATGATCTTGTTGATCGTACAGCAACTTCACTACGAGCAACACAGGATTGTGTTGCCCCTCTGAAAAGGAAGGTAGTGAGTCAGAGAAGATTAGTGTGGTGTAACTGCACAATACATGCTTTAAAACAAACCACACGTTACCAAGGAGCCCTATTTAGCCTGACAACGTACAAGAAAGCCCTTCATAATATTAGAAGCTCCTATTATTCATCTTTGACAGAAGAAAACAAGAACAATCATAAGTGCAACCGACCATCCCAAGAACTCTAGGTAGTAATGACTTTATGAACTTCTTCACTAACAAGATGACAACCTTCAGAGAAACACTGATCTCATCATACCCACTAATAATACTGATTGTCGTTTGGATAACTTCTCACTCACTCATTCAATGGTGGCAGGATCTAAACCGTCAACCTGTTTCCTTGACACCATTCCTACTACAACGTCAAAGGAAGTTCTACCTTTAGTTCATCATCTACTGCTTTATCCTCCACATGAGGGTTGCAGGGCTGCTGGAGTCAATCCCAAGTCCTAACCACCTGAGGGAAGCTCTACCTGAATACTTAGTCACCTTAATTACTATTCTTTACTACCCAAATATACCTCTCTGCTCTGAAAATGGAGGCCTGCTTGTGGTTCCCAGAGTCTCTAAGAGTAGAATGGGAGGCAGAACCTGTAACTACCAAGTTCCTCTCCTGAAGAACCAGCTCCCACTTTGGGTCCAGGAGAAAAAACTCTCCCCACATTTAAAGGTCAACTCTTTAATAAAGCTCATAGTTAGAGTTGGTTCAAGTGAACTTTGAAACATTTACTTATGCTGCCATAGCCCTGGACTGCTGGACCAACAGCCATTATGCAGCTCTCTCTCTCTCTCTCTCTCTCTCTGTCAGCAATCACACTTTATCATGACAATAACTTTTGGCATGTTTCCACGGGCTTGACTTGCCTCGTCTTGTCTCGTCACGGCACGGCACGGTTAAGTTGGGTTTCCACTAGCATAGTACCTGCTCTGGCAAGGTTCCAAGCACGCTGAGTAGGTACTATGCTTGACGTCGCCAAACTGCCGGCCACTGATTGGTCAGAGTGCCGTCACAGGAAGAGACGTCCCACACAAGATTCAAGCAGAACTGTAGATCAGTTAAAAAGACTTAACAATCCTAAAAACGTGGGTTCATCTCCAACAACTACCAGGGTAATAACTAAAATCTCAGTATTGAACAGAGGAGTCTGGTGTGTTTAGAGACAGCACTGCTGATCACGAGCACTGTATTTCAGACCAGTGACTGTGTCAGATCATGAATGCTTTTTCCTTTCAAAAATATAAAGGGATATTATGAATCTGCATTTGACTAATTAAACAAAGTAGTAATATTGTATCAAAAAGGTTACGGCAGTAATGCATCCAAAATCTATTCTATAATCTATCTTTCAGGCGTTACTCAGGCCTTAAACACATGTCTATCTATCAAAAAACAACAATATACTGTACATCAACAACAATAATAATAATTATTATAAACATGGGGCCACACGGTGGTGTAGTGGTTAGCACTCTCGCCTTGCAGCGTGAAGACCCGGGTTCGAGCCCCGGTTGGAACAAGGGCCTTTCTGCATGGAGTTTGCATGTTCTCCCCGTGTGTGCGTGGGTTCTCTCCGGGTTCTCCGGCTTCCTCCCACAGTCCAAAAACATGCAATGTGGGGATTAGGTGAATTGGACACTCTAAATTGACCGTAGGAGTGAGTGTGAGAGTGAATGGTTGTTTGTCTCTAGTTGTGTGTGGCCCTGCGATGGACTGGCGAACTGTCCAGAGTGTACCCCGCCTATCGCCCGATGTAGCTGAGATTGGCACAGCACCCCCCGCGACCCTCTGGTGGAGGATAAAGCGGTTGGATGATGACTGATTATAAACATGAAAAAAGGTCCATATTCAGTAGCTGGAGCCAGTCCCAGTGAGTGCTGGTGCCATAATGCCATACATTCTGTTTGATGAATGAAACAAAGGAAGACTAAAGCAAAACATCACAGCTCAAAACCACGGGGGGGGGAACAATATGCAAGGAGCAAAACAGAATCATCCAAACACAGTATCCAAACAAAACAGGATGTGTCAAAATAAAACAGACAAACACTACGACTACACAAGACAATAAATACAACTCAAATCAATTCAGGAAACTGAAAGTCCAAATGAAGTCCAGATAACGGTCCAGGTTAGGGTCAGGACAGAAAGTAGGTTAATTATGATCAGAGAGGAAGAATAGATGTAAGAAAGATAGATGAAAAAAAAGAGTGAGGGAATGAGAGAAGGATAGGAAGGAAAATAAGGAAGGAAATTCACTCTCACTGATAGCTTTACATTTGAAACATTAAGTACAAATAGTTTTACTATCAAGTTAAAATGACTTATGACTTAAATTAAATTAAAGTCAATGGGTGTGAGAGAAGTTCAATGTATCTTGGAAGTCAAGACCTCCTAGACCAAGACCAAGACCACCTAAACCGAGACCAAGACAAAGACCTCCTTAACTGAGACCAAGACCACCTAAACCGAGACCAAGACAAAGACCTCCTAAACTGAGACCAAGACCACCTAAACCGAGACCAGTCAAGACCTCTTAGACCAAGACCTCCTAAACCGAGACCAAGACAAGACCTCCTAAACCGAGATCAAGACCACCTAAGACCAAGACAAGACCTCCTAAACTGAAACCAAGACCACCTAAACCGAGACCAAGTCAAGACCTCCTAAAAGAGACCAAGTCAAGACCTCCTAGACCAAGACGAAGACCTCCTAAACTGAGACCAAGACCACCTAAACCAAGACCAAGTCAAGACCTCCTAGACCAGGGGTGTCAAACTCATTTTTGTTCAGGGGCCACATACAGCACAATTTGATCTCAATATAAAAATAATAGCATAATAACCTATGAACAACAAGAACGCCTTGCTTTTTTTCTCCTTTGTTTTACATTTAATGAAGGATATTTTTACAAAACATGAAGTTTCTTGAGAAATATAAGTGTAATTTCAACAATATCGTGCCTAAATGTGCTATTTACCCATCACACTGGCTCTATAAAGGCACAAACATTTAGTCACAGGTAT
This sequence comes from Solea senegalensis, assembly GCF_019176455.1. Taxonomy (NCBI): domain Eukaryota; kingdom Metazoa; phylum Chordata; class Actinopteri; order Pleuronectiformes; family Soleidae; genus Solea; species Solea senegalensis. The sequence goes on from NC_058024.1 coordinate 53,889, forward strand.
CTGGGAGAGATTTAGATTGTAATCGTAGTGTGAAATTTTAACAAATTCATCCTGTGGGCCGGATTGGATCCTCTGGCGGGCCAGTTCTGGCCCCCGGGCCGTATGTTTGACACCCCTGTCCTAGACCGAGACCAAGACCAAGACCACCTAAACTGAGACCAAGACCACCTAAACCGAGACCAAGACAAGACCTCCTAAACCGAGACCTAGACAAGACCTCCTAAAGACCAAGACCAAGACTACCTAAACCGAGACCAAGACCAAGACCTCCTAAAGACCAAGACCAAGACCTCCTAAACCGAGACTAAGACAAGACCTCCTAAACCAAGACCAAAACCAAGACATACCAAGTCAAGACCAAGACCAAGTAGAGACAAGACTGAGACCAGTAACAAAAACAGATTAGTGTTGAAGTTCCACCATAACTTACATGGAGAGAAGAACAGCAGCATACTGAGGTTCAACACATGTGAGAAGGTTTTATTTCAACATTACAGAGACAGAGAGTTTATGTCATGTGAGCAGCTGAGATCAACTATGACGACTGTTACTGAGACTCTGTTGAGGACTGACAGGACTGATACTGAAGAATATTGATTTAAATCAGAATTCATTTGTAGATGACATTGTAAGATCAAAATGAAGATACACAATTATAAACCTGTAATTGCATCATGTCCCATCGTAGCAGCTAAATGACACTGTATGATATCAACTTGTCACAGCACGACACGGCACGGTTTAGGTTTGCATCACCACTACAAAAAAAAGTACCAACTCAATGTGGGCGGAGTCATCACTGCACGGCTGCATGAAACAACAGTGACTTCCGTTTTACACGCGACACAAACACTGTCTGACACAGTCACTGGACTCAAATACAGCGTCAGGGTTAGTGATCAGCAGTGCTGTGGCTAATTGCACTCCTCTGTTAAATATTGAGATTTTAGACATTTTCCCTGATAGTTTTTGGAGATTAACCCACGTTTTTAGGATGGTTAAGTCTTTTTAATTGAAAAAAGACCACCTAAACCGAGACCAAGACGATACCAAGACCAGAGGGTATCGAGACCAAGGCAAGACCGAGACCTCTTAAAAGTGGTCTGGAGAGCGGTCCCGAGACATACAACTCTACCAACAATGACCTATGTGGTATTTTGCTCACAAAAACTGTGTCGCACCATGATAACAATGAAACACTTGTAGGTGTATGATTGAGTCAAAATCCGAGGTCAGGGATCCTCCGTGATCTTGAGTTTCCGAGGTCAGACCACAAGAACTCAGCATTGAGAGTGGGGAGGGATGGGGAGACTGAACAAGAAGAAATAGGATACATGTAGATAGATGTAAGTGGGGAAAGGGGCATCGTAGAGGGGATATACTGTATAACAAAGTTTAAGAACATTTTGAAAGACAAAAATATGAGGGAAATAACGTAGAAGGAATAGGTTATGTATGTAGGCAGGAACTGAGGAAAGGAGGAAAGGAAAAAGGCTGTAATGAGAAATGTGGGCAAAAGATGAAGATAATGCAAAAAAGGGTGGAACAGGTAAAGGGAACGGGGTAAATGAGGAGGGAGCAATCATACGCGAGGGAGAGATGGATGGTGGAATGCCAGTGTTAATCCGCGTGTGAGAGCAGCGGCTCAGTGTCAGGTGTCTGGCCGTGAATGGGCCTGTGTCGTATCCTCTGCTGCATCACAGCGGCAGGGCAGCGACACGGGGAGGCGGGAGTGAAGGAGTCAAAGTCTCCTCCTTTGTTTTTATCAGTGTGCACAGCAGCAGCAAGAAGAAACACAAGTGAGGAAGAAGAAGGCAGCAGTCCTTCTTCCTGTCTGTCATCAACAGGAACCAATTTGTAGAGAATTTGTTTTCCTTCCTCCTCTTCCCGCTCTGATTGCGCCTGTCTGATATGTGTATGCCTGAGGTTTGTTGTCACCACACACACACACGTATTCAGAAAACATCGCGTTGACATTTATACCTTTATTTCTTGACGACTTGAGCTTTATCTTAAACGAGCAGTTGGCGGTGTCATGTTTGCTCCTGCACCAGAACCATGGAGACACAAGGAAACACACTTATGTTTTGACCTCACCTGCTAAATGCTATGCAAGCTAAGATATTGAAAGGAACCCTGGCTATGAAGACTTGTAGGCCCTAATAAGCCACAATTGTTCTCTTGTACTAAATATGTTGTCAGAAACACATAAAATATTGCCATGGATTTAAAAATCTATAATATTTATTTATTCTATAATATGTTTTCCGCGCGCAATGCACTCGATGACGTATGGTGGCTGCACTTTTCAACAAGAAAATTAATATTTATTGACAGGCGTCAAAGGTAAAGCCGATAAAGGCCATTGAGTATGTGGTAGTATTGTATAATAGTATTCATTAGTGTAGTTATTTGATATTTTCAATAGAGTTGGTTGGTAATTGTGTTTATTGTGTGTTTGCATGCTGCCCAGTTTACACCAAAACAATACAATTTACTGCTTTTTTAGATAAAAGAGATAAAATTCAATTCAAATGAATTCAAATTTGGCCTGGCCCGCAACAATATTTATTGTTTCTCATGTGGCCCCTTGGGGAAAATAATTGCCCACCCCTGCTATATAGCATGAATTAGAAAACAAAGAAATTCTTTGTAAAATCAGATGTTCAGAAGCAGTGAGCATGCCACTCCTATATAGTCAGAATTATGTGATCTTTATATGAAGGTATTTATATAATTTGGGCACCCGCGGGCAAAAATATAAATCGGTGCCTTTGCTTACAGAAAGTAAGTAAATTGAGTAAAATGCCACATTGTGCTGCGTTTTGGATGCAATTTCCAGTCAAAGGGCAACAAGGGGAGTGATGTGAATTTGCACTGCTTTTGGTAGATGCCTGTGGACGGACACAACTTCCCAAAGATCCAAGGCTTTTAGTCGACCACAACTGCTGAAAGAGCTCACCGGAGCGGCTGGGTACAAACGAAGACTAAAACCAAATGCTTTTCTGACAATTTTCCCACATAAGAAGCCTAAACGCCCTCGGGAAGCGAGTGCAACGCGTGTTAAAAAGCGCCATAGACAAGGGACGCTGGATTCTCTCCTGAACCTGCAGTTGCCGAACCATCGGACATGCCACTGGTCACAGAGGAAGCTAATAATTCCCCTCTTCAGTCAGTTAAGCAATACGTAAGTGTAACATTCAGACACGTCAGATGCAGCGGTACAGTGGCCAGCTGATGTGCACCGAGTTGTTACCATGGAGACGCAGTTGCCGCACATACACCAGCGGTTTTGTCCCACTCTCGCCTCATCCCGTCTTTCTCGTCTTCATTTTGAGAGTAAGTAGTAAAGTAATGAAAGTAACTTTACTTTAAAAGAGTGAAAGTACCCTGCAGCTAACTGGTGGTGGTTAAATACTGTGTATCCTGGTACATGAGCTGTTGAGTTTGCCATGAATGAGAAATTGTGCATGAAGAGCTCAGACAGTTTCATTCAAACACAAAGCTAAGCACTAACTTCACAGGCCTCACAGAAGTGTGTGTGTGTGTGTGTTACTAATTACATTCATTCTGTCTACAAAACAGCTTCCCCATTTTTCACCTGCCAAACACACACATTCCACCTTGACACGCACACACAACCCTCTCACTCACTGTCTCATCTCATCTCACTGCGTCCTCTTCCTCTCTCTGATTGGTGTTTGTGTGTGTGTGTGTGTGTGTATTTGTGTGTGCGTGTGTAGGTGTGTGTGCGTGGGACTTCCCAACACTTCACTGACGGAGTAATGTCCATCTGATCCGCCTGCTGTCTCAAGTGTCCCTCAGCACTGCTCACAACATATCAGTCATCCTAAAGCTGCCCTGCAGCCTCAAAACACACACGCACACACACACACACACACACACACACACACACCAGTCATACACAACTGCACAGATAAAATCACAGACTCTGTAGAAACATCACAACACTGTCCCGCCCACACACACACCTTTGCTAGCACAGTTCCACATCTGGATAGTGGGAGTTAACAAAGAGAGAGAGGATGCTGTGCCCAGGAGCTTACACACACACACACACACGCACACACACGCACACACACATTTAGGCACAGTAGGCCTGAGGCAGATTCCTTAGACTATAGTTTCCATCCTGGGTGGCAAGTTTCACACACTCAGAGACACATACACACAAAAACACTTACACACATTACACAGTACACACACACACACACACACACACTCAGAGACACATACACAAAATAACACTTACACACATTACACAGTATACACACACACACACTCAGAGATACATACACAAAATAAAACTTACACACATTACACTGTACACACACACACACACTCAGAGACACATACACACAAAACACTTACACACATTACACAGTACACACACACACACACACTCAGAGACACATACACAAAATAACACTTACACACATTACACTGTACACACACACACACACACTATACTGTCAGAACATGGTGTGGTTGTCACATTAAACTGGAGTCAGTAAAAATCTATTCTGTGATTACTCTGTGTGTATGTGTGTGTGTGTGTGTGTGTGTGTGTGACAGCGTTAGGTAATTCCATCCGAGACCCTCAGAGTGACCCACAATACATGGTGACCCCCAGCATGATCCCACACACAAGCCAAAACACACACTCAGCCAAGCCACACACACAGTCACATTAACAACCAGTAACTCCAAACCACACACAGGTTTGCACAGGTATTCTTCTGAGGACACGGAATTCACCCGAAACAGCCTGTCTCCCTAACCTTAACCTTACCACAATTAAAATATTAGTCCTAATTAGGACCAAGTTTAGGTCTTCATGAGGACTACTGGTCCTGACAAAGTCAGTGGTTTTGCTGTCAGCCTGTGGCTATCACTTGATGTTTTATCTCTGCTTCCTGAACATGTGACACCTCATGGAAGTGATCTTTCAGGTTTTGTGAAGTGTGGTTGTATGAGGTTCTGACTGTGCTGTGTGTGCCACATGTGTCAGGAACTACCTTGAGACAGAGAGACCCTGGACAGGTCACCAGTCCATCAAATGGTCATCATACAGAGATGAACACACCTACAGTCAATTCAGAGCAGGGGTGTCAAACATAAGGCCCGCATATGGTCCAACCAGGGTTGGATTCTTCTTGCTGTGAGGCAACAATGCTAACTACTGTACCGTGTGACTTCATCAAGAAACCCGAACTACACAGAATACAAAGTACATATTATTAAAGTACATCAAACAATCACTATAATGATCCTAACTAGCCTGGCTAACACCAGACTGGTGCCTCCACCTCATTTCAGATTGAGTAAGGATGTAGTCACCTCCCATTTTGAAAAAGCCTGTCTGCAGTGAGTGAACAAATCACTTTAGCCCCGCCTACTACCGCTGGCCTCTGTCTCACTGGAGTCACAGCAGAGCTCAGCTCAACTGTGAGGTTTCACTTCAGTTTGTTCAGAAGAGTTTGAAAGAAGAAGAACGAAGAACTTGGAGGAGGTCAACAACAGCAACGCAGTGGACAGTGCAGAAGAGAGATGAAGAAGAGGGTGCAGCCAGGGAGGAGAGGGAGGAGACGATGCTCAGGGCTGATGTGTGACAGAAGCACAGCAGAACAAGTCAAAGGGAACATCTGCAAGACAGTAGTAAGACCTGCTAGGATGTATGGCTTTTACAGGAGGCGGTGGTGAAGATGCTGAAGATCAAGAGGAATTCTTTACACGGGAAACATCCTCACCAACCCATCCATCCATTCATCCACCCATCAATCCATTATCAGCGCTTTATCCTCCAGCGGAGGGTCACGGGAGGTGCTGTGCCAATCTCAGCTGAGTGAGGGCGATAGGCGGGGTCACACTGGACAGCTCGTCAGTAACCTCACCAACCCTAACCTGGGATTCCAAGAGGCCTGCCACCATTCAAACACAGTTTAGAGCAATGTGTTCTACAGTAAATCACTCACACACATATTGACAGGCTGCCACAATGTTTGTGCGAGTAAAATATCACGTAGACCAGCGGTACCCAACCTTTTTTGACCGGTTTAACGTCAGACAATATTTTCACGGCAGCAGCAAAACCTCCGCACAAGGCGGTCTCGCTCACAGAGACGTTTTAATCGCTTGTTGATTCAAGCTGTTGTATTATTAATCCCTGACACTTAAGATGATACATGTTGGAGCCTCTGTGTGTGTGTGTGTGCTTTTCTTGGCAGGATGGCTGACTGAGTCATGGAGGGATTGAACAAAATAAGTAGAGATGTTAACACCTGAAATGAATCTGAATTCCTGTGTATTTTACAAAGTATTTCAGGGACAAAAAGTGTTTGAAACTAAAAGAAAGGCGTCTCATTCTTTCCTCAGCCTCACATTATCAACACCCATCTTTCAGGTATATAAAGAAGAGCTGCTGAAGATGGAGTCCACACTAAATTCAAGATGCTCTCTACCGGCACTGCACTTCTCAGGAACACAGTCTTCATTCAAAGATTTTTGAGTTTTGACAGCTGCTTCTGTCTATACACACATATACGCTTTTGTTCAAGCCAGCTGATGGACAGAAGGTGAGAGGACTGAAGTGAAGTTTAATTTTCTCAAATGTCATATTAGGTTCTATCTCCCCAGTCTCATTGTATCCAAATAAATCACTTTATACAAGGGAGTATTTAACAATTAAAGGTTAAAACTAAAAGCCACATCTTCTATGATTTACTTGTCATGCAACAACATTCAAATCATCATTAATCATCATTTTGTCACAGCTTTTACTTTATCAGGAGATACATCTCACCTTCTGGAAGCTTGGGACAAGGATCTGAGTTACAGTCTCCAATGATGGGGTGGGTACGTGATGTGATATGTGTATGAGGAAGAGAACACAGCCAGGACATACAATGATATATATCAGATATATCAAAGGCTAAAGGATAGATACAGGTTCATACAATTAAAGATCTTACACAGACTCAGTAAGATTGTCAGGGCCCATTTTTACTTAAGTAAATAAAAGAAAATCATATCATTTTTCCACACAACAGGTGAACATCTTTGAGGAGTGCCTACATTCAAATATTTTCACAATTCCATGTGTTAGAGATTGTTGGAAAGCTTAGAGGTGACTTGTTCCTGGTTTGTCCACACGGCTGGGCACATGTGACAGGTGAGACACTGCAGAAGAGTCACAACTGTTTTGGTGTTGTACAATTCTGAGCCCAACCTAAAGTGGCATCTTTAGCTGGTTCTCCAAATACAATTATTATTTTTCCAGGCTGTAACCTGGCTATGTGTGGCTCCTCTGACAGGTCAAGAAAGCTCTCTTCCCATCAAAATCATTAATGATTGCTGCAAAACAATTACTGTTGCTGGACTGGAAATCTCCATCTCTGTGTTTAACAAAAAAAAAAGGTGGCTAACAAGATGCTTTCCATTGCCAAACTGGAACAGATTGAGTGTACGGGGAGCAATTTACAAATCCATTTTCAGATGGTGTGGAAACCTTTGTTAAAGCAGCATGTACTCATGTGGTTCAGTGCAGACTCACTTTAACACTTTAACTATTTTAAATAACAATGCTATTGTTACGCTAATGACATTCCATCAAATGATATTACCTAATTAGCTCTGAACAAGAAATGAATAATACTAATGATTATTTGTCAAAAGGTGAAAGCCAGGTACTAGATCAATGGTGCAGTCGTAGGGGCAGTGAGGAGGCAGGAACGTGGCCTTGGCTTTGCTGTCGCTCAGTTGATGTGGGGGTTGTGATGATGGAGCCAGGGTTACACCACAATTAGAGGAATGTGGGGTGACTTCAGGATTTGGAAGCTCAGAGAGGAGAATCCTCAGAAGATATCCATCCAGGGCGCTAGAACCGGCTGGGGCAGTGGAACCGTGTCGATGTCGAGCTGCCGTGTCAGTTTGTCGTCAATGAGGGAGAAATCAGCGCCAGAGTCAATGAATATTGCCAGGGTGTGTGAACTCCCAGCCAGCAATAAGTGAGCTTGGCAGAGGATGCGCCTCTTGGGGAACAGTCACCGGACTCACCGGTGGCCGGCCTGGCCACATTTCAGGCAAAGGTTCCCCTGGCAGCGGAACTGGCATGCTTCGGGTGTCAGACTGGTTTGGCCGACCTGCATGAGCTCAGACTCCCCTCCTGGATGTTGTGAAGGGTGGACTGGAATATGTTGGTCAAAGCGCCTTGGGCACATGGGAAGATCATATGAGACACGCAATCCTCCAGGCCCACTGGGTGAAAGCCAACAGAGTACTCAGCCACAGTTTCGGGCCCCCTGACGAACAGTCAGCAGAGGCGAGCATGGAAAGAGCTGCAGGCCGGAGTCCGATGCTCCCACTCGGAGGTTTCCCACAGGTGAGCCCTCCCAGTGAGGTGGTTGATGGTGCCACCCAGGCCTCCTGAAGGTGTGTGGGATCAAACAGTTCTCAGGATCCCCTGTGTAGTGCTCTGCAGGCCTGCGACTGTTGCTGCCTCTGCTGCAGTGGAGGCGAGCAGAGCCTCATGCAGCTGAGTAACGTTCTCCATCCTCTCCAGACGTGACTGTTGTAACACTATGTGCACAGCAGAGGAAATGGCAAACAAACACGAGAGGACGAATCAGCAGGTATGTGAAGGCTCTCATGGACAGAGAGGCAGATGTGCACATAGGGGTAACAGCAAGCAACCTACCCGCCTGCTGTTACCCGTCAAAGAACCTGCGGAGAGTTGAATCAGAGGCAGGCAGGTCGAGGACAGGCAGGGTCAACGATCTATAGTCAGTCCGGAAATAAACGCTGGAGAGTCTTGCATGAGGGCTAAGAACAAGTGTGGAGCTGGTTTATATAAGGAGACGAGGAGCTGTGATCACAGGTGAGTGGAAACTGTTGATTGAACTGTGACACATACTTACCAAACTCTGTTTTCTGTGTTTTTTAGTTGTTTTTAATGAATGTTGTTGTTTTTTAAATACGTCTGTGTATTTGTTTTGTATCATCATTTTTCCTCTGTACTCATAAGATGAGCTCAGCTTTATTAGCAGCCAGGTGTAGCTCTGCGTATTATGTATTTGTTATGCTTTGTTGGCATTGTACTGCAAAATAAATTGTACATAAAAAGCTGAAAGGAATTATAAGAAATAATCATATATCTCCAATCGGGGGCAAATGGCTCAGCTGATAAAATCTATGCCTGCATAAATCAATGACATCATGAAGGTGAGTAACATTTAGGAGGATTTATAGAGAGATGTATAGGTGTGTATTCACTTTCAAATGAAAATAAGTAGTTTCTCATTGCCTTACGTTGAACATTGTACTCTATGTTTACTTAAACTGAACAAACAGACACGCCACGGTATGTTTTTTGTATTTTAATGTGGAAAGTGACACACAATTGAAGAACGACCTCCTTTCTGCTGTTATACCATGTGGTATGTAATTCTCTAATGCACTTGGGAAAGAGGCTTTACCGTTTGTTACAGTCTCAACAGATATCACACATTCTTGCACACTTCATGTCACTGTTAGACATTTATAAACTGCTCACTCATCTTTACCAAAGTCCATGGAGAAAGTCTGTGTTTTTAGTTCACAGGAACATGGAGTTGTTGGTCTGCTGCTCTCCCATTTGGTCAGGTTGTGTCTCGAAGTCCATTTCAAACACATTTAAATGTACTGACAGAGGCAGCAGTGAACCAACAACTGTAAAAATCACAAGGGGATCACAGGGGAGTGAGCCGTATCTGACAGAGAAAAAAAGATTCCATCGATGTTACTCGGACAGGAGCAGCGATTCCTGCTGGCAGCTGTGTTTGTAGTGAAAGCAAGAGTTGGTGTTTTCATACTGATTCCTTGCCAGTACGTCTTACCTTCACACAAAACTCAACTGTCAGCACATGACGTGATAATAATAACAATAATGATATCACTGAAGAAGCGCATTGAGGGACAGAAATCATTGTTTTTTTGAGTGCAGAGCTTTGGAGCAGTGATCACACAGATGCATATCTGCAATCTTTTTCCATGGCTAATCCACACCACACTGCTCACTGTAGTTAATGCATTTCATGTGGGGTGTGTTTGTGTGTCGTTCACAGAGAGAAATAAATAAGTAAAAAACATTTTTAAAAAACTAATCAGACTCCTTCGTTACAAATGGAAAGAAAAGTCCTGAGTCTGCTGTGATCAGATCTCCTCCTCTGCTTATCATCAGACGGCGTGCGGAGCCACCCAGAGATTCCACACAGACCCACATCTGCTCAGCATATGACCCTGCAGCCACGCCACACAGCACCGAGCAGCAGCGGCGGCGCTCTGATCTGATGCACTTCTGCAGAGAAAAATGAGTCAGGGTGAGAGGGAAACATCAGAGATAAGGGATGAGACTGTGGCGTAAAGCAGAAGACGTGGAGGAACGACAGCAGAGACGGTTATCAGTCGTTGATGTGTGGCAAATTTGCCCGACGCATTCATGCTCATTGTTTGAATGCGTGCTCGGGTGATTCTTTCCAGATGACGGCTTGCATAATGATATCTCATTGCACAATGATCATGCAATGTACCAGGTTCTCGATGGTGATCCGAGCAGTACTCATCCTCTCACTGTATGTCCTGGCTGTGTTCTCTTCCTCATACACATATCACATCACATACCCACCCCATGACCTCTGGGAACCCATCAATTTGTCAGCAGAGCATATTTGGGGGTTTGAGCGTGTAAATGAATCCCAGCATTAACAACAGCATGTGCTGTATGCAACATGTTGTTGTGCGTCTGTGTCAGAGTGGAAATGGGTCCCTCTCGCTGCCAGTAAAGTCCCATTAATCACACGAGGCAGGCCAGGCCAGTGGACGGGACCGCGTGTCTGTAACTCGAAACCACAATGCCTCGCCGCACATGAACGTCGTCCGTCCTCCATCGATCATGCATCTGGATCCCATTGTCTCATGCCCCGACATCAGACAGTCATCTGGAGCCCATGGAAGACGAGAGAGGGAGCGGAGGGGAAGAAGGGCACTCCGATTACCGGTAAGTGTGATTAATCAGAGCCACATTGGGAGCAGCATGAGGCAACGACAGAGTCGGACCACAGGGCAGAATGAGAGCGGCGGCTTCTCGAAGGTTCGGAGTGTCAGTAACAGCATCGGATCAGGGGGTCGAGGGCAAAGGGAGAGTGTGACGCTTAGACGAGAGGTTAAAGGCTACGACGTGAACAGCAACAGAGAAGTTAAGGTGGATTAGCATTTAGCATTAGCAGCCATAGATCTGTTTTACATTAGCATACGTTATTCTGGGATGTTTCATACCTCATCACTGCTTTGTTGCATTGACCATACATATAAAAAGTGCATGTCTTACCAATGATTTATTCAATCAGGTATTGACTAAGTCAGTTTGAATGGAAGTCTATGGTAAAGTGAGCCTACAACAGTAAACATGACTTAATAGTATAGTTTTATAGTTTTATCTTCCCATTTAGAGGCAAGTACACGCTAACAGGTGAAGCCTTTAAACTATGCACATTTAGCCCAGTGTTCAGTTTAACTGTGTTCAGTCAAACACACTTCAGAAATTTAATTTTCTCTCTTTAAAGAGGCAGTTTGGATTTTTGAACACTAAGTTGTATGAGTAGAGTGGATGCAACATAAATGCACAACTCTGCCGCATGAGTGAGATCCATCTAACTGTACTTACTGCGGGCGGAGAGACCTACACACACACACACATATATATATGTATGTATATATATATATATATATATATATATATATATATATATATATATATACATATATATATATATATATATAGCTTCTCTCTTGTGGTTTAAAACCCAAACTCTCTACCAGAACTACTTTTGATGATTTAACAATGTTGTATCCACTCTACCACTGTGGTCTGTGTCGTACTATCTGTTTAAGAATTGAACAACGGAACACAGAGTGGACGGACACATGGACACCTTTGAAGATAAAGGAGAATATAAAATGATTGTGTCTCATTGTGGGATGATTTTTAGTTTTGGAGGGAGATAAGTGAGCTATATGCAAGATAGACGAGATGTGATATTTCATGTGTGCTGTATAATGTACTGTTTTATATCAACTACAGTACATGTCAAAAATAAAATGGGCTGCTTCAAACTCGTGCTTTTCGGAAACACCTGGGTAAAGCTGTGTTCTCAGTCTCAGTGTTTCCTCAATAGTGAATTTTAAGTGCAGTCTAAACGACAGAGACAACTATGGCACAGCTCAGAATGTCCTTTGGATCTTAATCTCTAAATTCCTTCCAAGTTCGCTCCGCGACAATGCTCAAGTGATGTGCCAGAGAAGCAGAGCGGCTGCTGAAAGGCCAAGTGTTTAAAGAAGAAAATCAATAAATGTCTCTTCCGATTCCAGTGAAACTCTCCAGATGCTGGAAATCTGACAAAAAAGAGCACAGAAAAAACGACATAAACTTCGACGTCTGCACACAAGAACTCTAAACCATGTTCAAAGAAATTCACCAAACAATGGAGTGTGACTTGTAACTGCTCATCCAAAACCACTGGCTCTCCCTTTGAGTCCTCGTAGAGAGCTTAAGTTTAAAAAACTACTACAGACATGTTAGAATAGTTCATATTGAAAAGAAATTGCTGCATGTGAAATCAGTCATAAATTAGCGAAGAAAAAAGCCACTTTAATAATAGTCTGAAATGACGTTGCATATTTGCTGCTTTACCAGCATCTGTCTGTCCTCCTTCATCATCTGCTCAGCTGCTACTTCGTCAGTACTAATATCTACAGTGTTGTGGAGTACACAGGAAGTGATAGTTCAGGTGTATTAAGTGTGGTTGTATGAGGTAGTGACACGTATATTCACCACTGACTTGCACTGAGCTGCTCACGCTCAGCGAAAACGGATTTTAGACATTCAACAAAAGGCTTGCCTGATAAAAAAAAATCTATTTCAGATAATGTCTAATATGTCTAACATTTTTAAGAATGTGTTTTCCTGCTTTATCTCACGTTTGGAATGGTGTTCACTCTCCTGCACCAAGGTCAGAGATGATGCCGTTTATTTAGCATGCATGCAGAGAGTGATGTCAGAATAAATCTGAGTTTACTGTGTTTGAACTAAAGTTGAGCATTCATTTCATCCGTACTCTTTTTATAGATTAGTTTAATATTTAAATGTGTATCCTAAATTTTAGATTTTTGTATCTCACACTACCACTACAAAAAAGCTGAACTATCCCTTTAATGGAGCGGGTGTTTGAAGCCGTTATTAAACATTGTATACAGCACATCACATATCCTCTCTGACGTCAGGTGGTCGTGATGATGACGATGATCATTTAGTTCAGCGTTCAATAGCTTTAGCTCTTTCTTTGGGCAGAGGTTCTAGCTTCTTAGCTATTAGCTCACTTATTACAAAATAAGTATGTAATATAATCTTTTTAAGAGTCTTATAAACGCTGCCTATTGGAATTTGTCCCTTTTTTCTGCTGATGCTTTTTGATTTGCTTCAACATTCTCTGAGTGAAAATCAAGGAGGAAGGTGCCTGACAGCAGTATAATTAATCATTTCATATAAAAGCAATCAATTCATTTTTTTGGAATATTTTGAGATTGAGTGGTAAACCTTTGTGACTTTGCTGTTTCATCGTCTCTTACATTAACCACTGCCTGGTCTTTCAGTTTGAACATACAGCAAACAAATAATGACAGGTCAGCAAAAACCTTTTGGTTTCTAGAATTTCATTCAAGGATCTTAAATGGAAGTGGAACAGAAGGTTCCCCGTACTTTTGCCTCTAATATACAACAAAAAGGTCTCCCAGTCTGTCGAAAAATACAGATCAACAAAACAACAAGTCGAGGTATTGGAGATCATGAATCTGGAGTTCAGAGGTGACGGGGAATTGTTGAACCCTGCAGGGAGCTCCTACTCTCTCCAACTCCCAGCTGGGATCCGAAGCAGAATAGATAATGGACAGATGGATGGATTCCAGCACTCTGTCAACTGGATCAACCTAGAGCTAACCAGACCCGGCAGTCTGGATTGTGGGACCTGTCTGTGAACAGATGAACATCAAACACTTTGTTCTGTCTTTGATCTGTGGCTTAAAGTAATTGACGCTGAGTTTTATGGGATGGAATATGTTCTCCGGCTGTGTGTGAGGCCTTGCCCGTAACAATCTGGACGACTGATTATGACACCAGCTCCAGTCAGACGCCTCAGTCCTGCTCTGGCACCGCTCCTCCTGCCCTGTTTGGGGGTGATAAGCCCCAATTATGAGTGCCTCCATCCAGACTTCACACATATACTCCAGTACAAACACACACACACACACACACACAGAGCGGTATGATGGTCAGGTGGCCCAGACAGACAGCATTCCCCTGTGTGAGCCATCGCCGCTCTCCAACCTGTCGCCAGTAGCTCTGCGTGGTCTTAACACAACACCCACTGTCTGTGTCCACGTGTGAGAGTGACTGTGTGTTTTCATAGATCCTGCCAGTGTGTGTCACATTTCTCTCTCACATACATCTGTTCTATGCTCTCTCGCTCTCTCTCCCACTCTCCCTCTCCCTCTGCTTGCATGTGTCTGCTGGCTGCAGCCCCTAAAGCTGTGTGGATTAGTGGCAGGACCCCACCAGAGCATGTCAAGACTTTTGTCCCTGGAGCCCAGGGTGTGTGTGTGTGTGTGTGTGGGTACTGTTGTGGGGGCCTTAACATATTTACACAGTCAAATTATGGGGACTTGTTCAGGATAAGGTTATGTTCTGGTTCAGGTTATGTTCAGGTTAAGGTTATCTTCTGGTTCAGGTTATGTTCAGGTTAAGGTTATCTTCTGGTTCAGGTTGTCTTCAGGTTAAGGTTATGTTCTGGTTCAGGTTATGTTCAGTTTAAGGTTATGTTCAGGTTCAGGTTATGTTCAGGTTAGGTTATGTTCTGGTTAAGGTTTTGTTCTAGGTTAATGTTCAGTTAAGGTTATGTTATGGTTCAGGTTATGTTCAGGTTAAGGTTATGTTCTGGTTCAGGTTATATTCAGGTTAAGGTTATGTTCTGGTTGAGGTTTTGTTCTGGTTAAGGTTATGTTCTTAAGGTTATGTTCTGGTTAGGTTATGTTCTGGATTGGTTATGTCTAGTTATGTTAGGGTTAGTTATGTTCAGGTTCAGGGTTATGTTCTGGTTCAGGTTATGTTCAGCTTATGTTCTGTAGTTAAGATTATGTTCAGGTTAAGGTTATGTTCTGGTTAAGCTTATGTTCAGGTTAAGGTTATGTTCTGGTTAAGGTTATGTTCTGGTTAAGCTTATGTTCAGGTTAAGGTTATTCTGTTCTGGTTCAGGTTATGTTCAGGTTATTGCTATGTTCTGGTTAAGGTTATGTTCTGGTTAATGTTATGTTCTGGTTCAGGTTATGTTCAGGTTAAGCTTATGTTCTGGTTAAGATTATGTTCAGGTTCAGGTTAAGGTTATGTTCAGCTTATGTTCAGGTTAAGGTTAGGTTCTGGTTAATGTTATGTTCTGGTTATGTTATGTTCTGGTTCAGGTTATAACCTGACTGTGTTCAGCTTTGGAACAGCGTGTGTGATCACACACTTCCTTCACTGCACAGACGAGGCAGAGCTGGGACAACAACGTTATTAAAAACAAACAAGAAGAAGAACACAATGACGGCTCACGTGTGCTCACAGGACTGTGGTTGGTGCATTAAATGGGTCGATTCTTTAGCCGTTATGTTGATGGAGAATCATGAAACTTGAACACTTGATACTTTCCTCTGCACTGAGACTGTTGAGTGTAAGTGTTCCTGCATTTGCTGTAATGTAGAAATGCATCAATGCTGCAGTGCATTAGTGGCAGTGGCATCTTCACGTGCGTGTGTGTGTGTGCTGGTGATTGGGGGTTGTTGGTTTGACGCTGTGACTCTGACTGGAAATACCAGAGCTTTGACCTCACACAGCATAAATCTCTGTCTGCCATCTGATAGCCCAACACACACACACACACGCACACACAGAGAGGTGTACAGAGGATGGTAAGTGAGTGTGTGTGTGTGTATGTAGGTTGGGGGTGATGACTCGTGTCAATACTGCTTTAAAAAACATTTTCCTGTCAGGTGACATTGTCGAGTACTTTCACTTTTATCCACCAGGAGCTGCTACATGTTGCAAAATATTCTAAACTGATTTTGTAGAGAATGAGTGAATGAGTGAATGAGTGAATGAGTGAATGAGAGAATTACATTACATTACATGTCATTTAGCAGACACTTTTATCCAAAGCGACTTACAATAAGTGCATTTAAACAATTGGGTACAAATAAGAGCTAGAAATAAGTAAGAGCTTCAAGTAAGCCAAACTATGAAGTGCTAGTCATAAGTGTGATGTATAAGTTTTTGTTTTTGAACAGTGAACAGTCTGGAGTTCTGCGAATGCCTCTGCGATCCTCTCAGTGAGGGGGCAGCGAGCCAGTTTGCCGATGCAGAGCGGAGTGGGCGGGCTGGGGTGTAGGTTTTGATCATGTCCTGGATGTAGGCTGGACCGGATCGGATGGACCGGACCGGATGGAACGCAAGCACTAGAGTCTTGAAGCAGATGCGAACAACTACAGGAAGCCAGTGAAGGGAGTGTGGGAGAATTTTGGTAAGTTGAAGACCAGTCGAGCTGCTGCATTCTGGATGAGCTGCAGAGGTCGTATGGCACACGCAGGGAGACCAGCCAGGAGGGAGTTGCAGTAGTCCAAGCGTGAGATGACAAGAGCCTGGACCAGAACCTGTGCCGCCTTCTGTCCCGTATCCTTCTGATGTTGTTCAACATGTATCTGCAAGATCGAGCTGTTGCAGCAATGTTGGCAGTGAGGGAGAGATGGTCATCAAGTGTCACACCCAGGTTCCTTGTGGTATGAGAAGGAGTTACCACAGAGTTGTCGAGGGTGATGGTTAGATCTGTGGTGGGAGAGCCCTTTCCTGGGAGAAAAAGAAACTCAGTCTTGTCGAGATTGAGTTTCAGGTGATGGTCAGACATCCACTGAGAGATGTCAGTCAGACAAGCGGAGATCCGTTCTGCTACATGTGTGTCGGAGCTGGGAAAAGAGAGACAGGTCTGTAGTTATTTACTTCAGACGGGTCAAGGGTGGGTTTTTTAAGGAGGGGGGTCACTCTGGCCTCTTTAAGAGAGTCCGGAAAGCAACCAGATGATAGAGATGTGTTAATGAGGTGGTTGAGGAAAGGAAGAAGATCAGAAGCAATTGACTGAAGAAGGTGAGAGGGGATAGGGTCAAGGGGGCAGGAGGTGGGGCGGGCAGAGGTTATTAGGGAAAGAACTTGATCATGAGATAGAGGGGTGAAAGAGGATAGAGAAGGAGCTGAATTTGTGGTTGGTAGAGTGGTGAGATCAGGAGGTGGGGTTGAGGAGATTAGAGAAGATCGAGAAAAGTTTTTTGGGGTTAGAGAAAGAGGATTGAACTTTAGTCTGATAGAAAGATTGTTTGGCTGCAGAGATAGAGGCAGTGAAGGTGGAGAGAAGAGAGTGATAGGAAAGCAGGTTGTCAGGGTGTTTAGATTTCCTCCATTTTCTTTCTGCTGCCCGTATCGTGGCTCTCTCAGCACGCACTCCAACAACTACGGGGCTGGGGAGGACTTACGAAGTAAGAGGACAGAGAGAGTCAAGAGAGGAGGACAGAGTAGAGAGGAAGGTGTCTGTGGCAGAGTTGGGATGCATGAGGGAGAAGGAGTCAGCTGAAGGAAGTGCTGATAGAACAGTTGAGGAGAGAGAGGAGGGAGAGAGAGAGCGAATGTTACGACGGACAAGTGCAATATCTGATGAGATGAGTTCATCAGAGTGGGAGAGTGGGAGAATGTAGGATATGAAGAAATGATCAGAGACATGAAGTGGAGTTACCTTGAGGTCGGAGGAAGTGAGAGAGAAAGAGATGAAAGTAGAAGAAGTAGATCGGTTGACTTCTCTGACTGGATGTTGAAGTCACCAAGAAGAACAAGTGGTGGACCATTTTCTGGGATGTTTGAGAGGAGGACATCTAGTTCCTCCAAGAAGTGTCCCAATGGGCCTGGTGGACGGTAGATGACAACAATGATGAGTTTTACTGGGTGAGTTACAGTTACAGCATGAAATTCAAAAGACTGTGAAGAGAAGTGTGGCAGTGGGTAAAGAGTGAAAATCCAGTTGGGGTTGATGAGCAGACCTGTCCCGCCACCTCTTCCAGTGGATCTGGGTGTGTGGGAGAAGGAGTGGGTGGAGGAGAGAGCCGCAGCGGTGGCTGTGTTGGAGGGTGTTATCCAAGTCTCAGTGAGAGCAAGGAAGTCCAGGCATTGCTCAGTAGCAAAGCCAGAGATTAACTCAGTCTTGCGGGTAGCTGACTGGCAGTTCCATAGACCCCCTGCAACAAGGTGTTGGATGTGTGTGGAGCGGGTGGGATAGATAAGTGAGGACAGCTTACGGTGGTGCTGTGAGTGAATGTGAGGTTTTTAATATCTATGAGAAGAAACATGAACAGGAATGGAAAAAATGTGCATATGTGAAAGGTAGAAAACACTTGCAGACAGGTACTTAGCCTACTAATTAGAATGAGTGAGTGAATGAGAGAATGAATGAATGAGTGAATGAGAGAATGGGTGAATGAGAGAATTAGTGAATGGGTGAATGAATGAATGAGTGAATGAATGAATGAATGAGAGAATGGGTGAATGAATGAGTGAATGAGAAAATGAATGAATGACAGAATGAGTGAATGAGAGAATGGGCGAATGTATGAATGAGAGAATGGGTGAATGAGAGAATGAGTGAATGAGTGAATGAGTGAAGGCTTAAAGGCCAGAGATGTACATGTGTGCAGTCACTTTCTGCTGTTATGACTTACAATGGTTAAATCAGGCTCAGATAAAGTTAGCTCCATGATCACCAGCATGAGGACAGACATGTTCTGTTAATGAAACACAGAGAGCTAAAGTTAGCGAAACTAACCTACTAGAGAGAGAGACTGACTGCTGCAGCTGATCTTCATGTTGTGTTGTCTACAGCATGTGTTTACACACACATGTCGTATCCTGGGCAGGTAAGAGAGGAACATGATTCAACACCCAAAACAAATCCAACTCAGCTGAGAGCGTCTGTGCTCATGTGTTGGCCGAGCAGCTGAACACTGAAGGCAACGATCTGGCTCCAGGTGAACACAACAATCCCACTGACACATGACACAGGAAACCATTGGATCAATTTGAAGTGTTATTGTTTGTGTCTAAGTTGCTTTGCTTGGCCTTACCTCTACCTGACATAATGAGCTGATCAGTTGTTGTTGGAGCTGAAGCTTCGTGGTAGCAGCTCTCAGACTTCAGACCTCATCACGGCTGGTGTTCAAGTCTCTTAAAAACACATCTCCTTGGTGTTCGGCTCAGTGTGAGTTTGTGCTGTGTGTGTGTGTGTGTGTCCAGGTCAAATGTCTTTATATAGCACATTTAAAATCAAACCCTGTTGTTAAAGGAATAAAATACAATCAGGAACGTCACAAATGAGTAAAAAGACAGCAGTTGAGACGATATGTAAAAATGGAGAAGGGATGATAAGAACTGTAGCCATTAAAAGAATGATAACAAATAATGATACATTAACAAAAAATAAATAAAAGCCCACCTGGTTTCAGCAAAGACTTCTGGGAAGGCTGAATCTAGGCTGTTCACTGTGTTACCTCAGTGCTCTGACTGGAACATGAAGGTGCAACTACTCTGTTATCATGTAGTGTCCACAGTGGTGTGTCATACACTAAAGAGATAGTTCTGATTTCTTGATTGAGGAACCAGTGGCAGACTTATTCACCCATTCACTGATAGACTGCCTCTAACTGAAGTCTGTGTTACTTAGTAAACCACTCACTCCTTTTTCGTACTGACCTTGGTGACTGTGTGTTATTGAAATGATTATTTAAGAGCCTGACAAAATAAATGGCCTGTCAGAGATTTCAGTCATCCTGTCTGCTGCTCAGCATGTTGTGACATTTGTGTGAGACGTTCAGAAATATGTGAATGTCGTCAGTGCTGATGGACTGGACAATACTTTGCATTTAATGAATATTCTGTTCATTAAATATGATCTAAAACAGCACATAATCATGTCAACACCTCTATGACAGTATGAATAAGAACAGAACATTATAGGTATTTTCGAGCGTCCTCTGGCCACTCGTCAGTGTCATTGTTATTCAACAAACTGAACATCATCTTTGAGAGGGAATTCAGTTCAGTAAAAGTTTCAGAAAAGATCTGCTATTTGTGTGTCATTCATTCATTCATTCATTCATTCATTCCAACATTCAACTAAAAGCCATTAAATCCAAACAGGTCACAGTAGAAGCAGCTCCAGGAATCAGCTTAGTTCTCCTTACTCGTGTTTGGTCCGTGTATCTTTTGGTCATTCGATTTTCAATTCACAAAAACAACAAAATTAGTTTTAAATTACAAACATTAAAATTGAATTACAAGGCTTTTTTGTCAATGTCAGAAAGGGATTGAACCCCTTCATCATCCTCCTTCCGTGTGTAGGTCCCGTCTAAAAAATAAAAAACATGACTTTAACATTACAAAATGATCCCAGCTGATAGACAATGCTAGTGCGTGCATGTGCAACACAAACACACACACACACACATCAAAGGAGCAAAGGGGAGATATAGCAGGTTCCTACCTCAGTTACGGCTTTAACCACCTCTAACTCCAAATGTACCATCAAGCTTTTTCACCTTTTTCAGCTGAAAATCTCCTCACATTTCTTGCAGAAAATCCTCTCTCACCCCCACTTTGGTGCGATGTGCGTGCAGAGATGTGTGCAGATGTCAGGCCTTGTTTTGTCGTGTCTAAAATCATGTCAGAGTAAGGTTTTAAAGACATTTGAGCCTGGGCAAGGCGAACCACAGCTTTAACCACAGGTCACTTTGAACGCGCTTACCAGAAAACGTCAACTTCCGGTCGGACAATACGAAAAAATTAGCATTTTTCCATTTCTGTCTTCTAGTGATTTTAATTTTTGTTATTATAACTAGAAAATGTTTTGAATTTAGTCCATCGCTTTCTGACATTGACAAAGAAAAAAATGTGTGTCTGATTGTTATAGTACAACAATTAAACTCCATCCCTCACAATATCATTCAGTGTGTTTTTGTGTTTCATCATCAGAGCTAAAAAAGATGTTTTTATCACAAAACATCACATTTAAATCAACCAAATCCAGAAATACCAAACAGTTTTTATATCAGTCTACACACACATGTGTCCTTTCCTCTTGGACCTGTCACAGATTTATTTTAATGCACAATCAGCTTTTCGTCGCCTCTGAATGTTTTCATTCACCCAGTGACCTTATGTAGATTACTCAACACAGCAGAGGAGGTTGATGTTCTCCAGCAGCAGAAGACCTCACCATGTCCACTCCTGACACACGTGTACCTCATTAAAGGTGCATTCCGACAGTTTATGACAGTTAGACACATGTGTATATGTGCATGTCATCAATGCTTATACACTATGCTATAGAGCGGCCATTCCATACATACAGTTGAAACCAGAAGTTTACATACACTATATAAAAAGACACATATGCTTTTTTTCTCACTGTCTGACATGAAATCAGACAATCACTTTTCCTGTTTTAGGTCCGTTAGGATTACCAAAATTATTTCTATTTGCTAAATGTTAGAATAATGAGAGAAGGATTTTTTTAGACAATTTTTTATTACTCTCTTCAAAGTCAGAAGTTTACAAACACTAAGATTATTATGCCTTTAAACAATTTGGGAAAGCCCAAATGAAGATGTCATGTCTTTGGAAGCTTCTGACACACCCACACAAACAACACTCACACACCTACACTCACACACCCACACAAACAACACTCACATACCTACACTCACACCCCACTACACTCACACAAAACAAACAACACTCACACCACTCACACACACAAACAACACTCACACACCTACACTCACGCACCCACACAAACAACACTCACACACCTACACTCACACACACAACAACACTCACACACTCACACCCACACAAACAACACACTACTCACACACACCCACACAAACAACACTCACACACCTACACCCACACACAACAACACACACACCCACACAAACAACACACCTACACCCACACACACACAACAACACTCACACAACACACAAACAACACCACACCTACACCCACACAAACAACACTCACACACACACCCACACAACACTCACACCTACACTCACACACAAACAACACACACACCTGCACTCACACACCCACACAAACAACACTCACACACACTACACACACACACACACAACAACACTCACACACAAACAACACTCACACACCCACACACACACCCACACAAACAACACTCCACACACACACACCCACACCTGCACTCACACACCCACACAAACAACACCACACCACAGCACTCCACACACTCACACACCCACACAAACACACCACACTCACACACACACACACACAACACACACACACACACACACAAACACTCACACACACACTCACACACCCACACACAAACAACACTCACACACACACCCACACAAACAACACTCACACACCTACTCACACCCACACAACACACACACACACACCCACACTCACACACCCACACACCAACACACACACCCACACCACACAAACAAAACTCACACACACACACACCACACACCACACACACACACCTACACACACCCACACAACAACACACACACTCACACACAACACAACACTCACACTACACTCACACACCACACAAACAACACTCACACACACACACTCACACCCACACAAAACTCACACACACAACACACAAACAACACTCACACACACCACACACACACACACACACACACACACACTCACACACCCACACAAACAACACTCACACACACCTACACAACACACACTCACACACCACACAAACAACACTCACACACCCACACAACACAACACTCACACCTACACACAAACAACACTCACACACCTACACTCACACAGCCACAGAAACAACACTCACACACCCACACAAACAATACTCACACACCACACAACAACACTCACACCCACACAAACAACACTCACACACCCACACACCCACACAAACAACACTCCACACACCTACACTCACACACACCACAACACACACAACACACCCACACATCACACACACAACACTCACACACCACACACACACAAACAACACTCACACACCTACACTCACAACACACACACACACACACAAACACACACACACAACACTCACACACACTACACACAACACTACACAACACACACTCACACACCTCACACACCTACACAAACAACACTCACACACCTACACAAACAACACTCACACACCTACAGTCACAAACCAGAGAAAACATGTAAACTCAATGCAGAAAGGCTGCAAATTATACAATAGTAATAATTATTATTATTAATAAATAATATATATGTACACATATTATATGATATATACTCATTGTGTTACAACTGTGAGGAGAGTGAAACCTTTATTGTAAAAGTTGGGATCGTACATGAATGCTGAGCACTCACCGGGCGTGTGTTCTCACAGTCTGTAGTAAAAATACATTTTACCAACGAGATTGTCTTCAGACATGTTTCACGCTGTTAATCTCACGGTAACAGAAAGTTATCATTATAATTTGATCAGATTCCACCACCATCAGAATATGCAGGACATGTGTTTATGTTTGTGTCCGATCTCTCGAGCGGAGACATTGTTCCACTGTGGTGTGAGAGAATTCACAACTCACATGCACTCACAACTCACATCGTTTCAGCAGGTTTTTGAGGGCAGAGAGGACCAAGACCTTCATGGTCAAAACCCTGATCCACCTGCAGAAGAGGGGCACTCTCTGTGTGGCAGCACAGCAGTGTGTGTGTGTGTGTGTGTGTGTTTGTGTGTGAGAGCACGTCATGTTGAAGTGTGTGGTCAGTGTTTAAAGCTCTCCCAAATCACAGACAAAGCCACAGCAGGTGGATGGGTAGCAGAAAGGAGGAGAGCAGGGGGGGCGGGGGGGTTGGTGGAGAGGCGGGGGTCACACAGAGCTCAATGCTGCCCTCATCACGCTCCTCCAACCTGAAGAAAAGGCTGATTAATCGGAGCCTAATGGGATGAAGGCGCCACGCTTGTCCTTTTACTGCAGCAGCTGAGAGACAGAGGGGGAGGAGCCACAACTGAAGAGGAGCTCTGCAAACATTATTGTTTTCATCATATTCTTTAAAGTTGCATCATCAAATTCACTAACTCATTAACAAGTGTGAATCCTGTCAAACTGTTGGCTTTTTTTTCACATTTTGTGGTTGAATTCTCACTTTTACTTTTACACACAACAAAAATCCTCTGTCATATCAAAATGAAAGAAAAATGGAGATTGAAAGGAGAGGATTTTCTTTTTCTGTTGTTTTTTTTTTGTTTGTGTGTCATTCAGCGAGAGCTGAGACCCCATTCAGACAGTTCACGAAGACATCCAATCCCAAATATACTGGATTATGGATTATCTAAAACATGTCGTGGATGTGTTTGATATGAGCCCATGATTGGACCTCACTCCCCTGGGCTGGGTTCACATTCACACTGATGTCAGCTCTGTTCCCAAGAGCAGAATAAACCACATCACGACTCACGCAGATAAAATAAATAATATAAAAGGAAATAAAATGTGTGTTGATCAGTGTTAATGTTTTGGTTTTGTCTACAAGAAATCAAGATTTAAACCATGCAAAGTGTTGTGTTCAACTAATGTTATTTATATCGCCCAACATCACAAACACAGTTTGTTCACAGTGTGTGACATCCTTTCTCCTTAGACCCTCACATCGAGTGACAAAACACACACACACGTCCCCAAACCACCTCCAAATGTGGCTCCTGTGAATGGGAGGAAGCGTTCAGAACACACCTGTACATGGAGCGATCCACTTAGGATTTTACTGTGATACCAGACTTGAACAGGGTCTGACTTGTGTTGGACTTGTGTAATGGATTCCTCTCAGGTCCGATCATCTGGGCTCGGTCTGGTCCCTCGAGCCTCTGGGAGTGAGTCTGCGACTGGCTCCTCATTGTCCTCATTGTCTGTTTGTGTGAGTGTCTGTCATTTGTTTCCTCTTCAGGACCTTGTTAAGCCCAGTAGTCCTCATGGACTGAAACCTGGTTCTAATGTATGAAAGTTAAGTTTTAGGGCTAATATTTGAATTCTGGTTAGATTAAGGTTAGATTAAGGTTAGGGTTCATCATTGTCTGATTATAGTTAAAGTTAGGGAAGCTGCTTTGTTTAGGTCTGTTCACATGAATGGAAATCAATGCAGTGTCCTCAGAAGAATAGCTGTGCAAACCTGTGTGTGTGTGTGTGTCTTTGAAGGCCTCGTGGGGGCCGCTGACTCCCCTTTGTCTCCTGTTGGCCTGCTGTCAAAGCGTCTTTGTTATGACAGTTGTGCTCCTTTTATACAGACTAAATCACCACTGTCAGCTGTTCATTTACAACACCTGACACACACACACACACACACACACAGACACACACTCTGACATCACTCTAACTCTCTTTCTGAGCAGGAAATACATCAACATCCACTTTGTGAAAAAAGAGAATGAAATGAAAAGGAAGATGAGGAGGAAGGGTAACAATGTGGGACAACAGGGCAAAGGGGCATTTGCCCTCTGACCTTTGTGTTATGGCTAGAGCAAGGGGGGTGGGGGGGTCAACCCAAGGTAATCAGTAACTCCACTCTCGATAAGACACAAGTAGAAAAGCGAAAGAGAGGCTGACAACAGATTTCACTCCAGTTTCAGTCTGATTTGACCGAGTGACAGGAAGCAGTGAAGCATCGCTCACACACTCATTATCATTGTTACACTAAATTACACCTGATGTCATTTCAAATGATGACATGATTATTTAGACTTGTTTTCTTCAGATCCATCAGTGTGATAGGTGGAGAAAGACATCACATGTTATCATGGATGTCCACAGTCAGTATTGATCAGCATTGATCATACGTGTGTGTGTGTGTGTGTGTGTGTGGAGGAGGAGTCACGGCTCGACTCTGAGTCTCTGCCAAATGTCCGAGCTCCTCACAGACAAAACTCACTTAGACGCTTTTATCTGTCATTTTTTGCAGATTGACGTCTCAGTTGAGAACTTTGCCTCTGGAGTACGATTAATGCACAGTTAATGCAGTCACAGTGATGCACATATATGACATAGTTATGTCATATAAATCAGAGCTTCCTCATCATGTAATCCCTGAATGTCAGCATGAATACGTTTCCATTGTTATTCAGGATTATTCAAGAGAATAAGAGGGAATTTGAACGCCCTTCTAAGACGTTTCCTCAAGCTATAGATAATGTTTACATGTACAAACACAACGCACAACATCAGTATTTGTTTTAACATTTGTATTAGTTTACCTTGAACCCTGTTCTTCAAACAGAGAGAGAGAGAGCTCAGTGGGAAACAGATAGAGGAAGACACTTGTCAGACTTGTTGTAATTCTTTATTCTTTCAGAAGTGTGTGTGTGTGTGTGTGTGTGTGTGTGTGTGTGTGTTCAGTTGTGCATGAGTGTGTGTGTCGCCCAAGTGTAAATGTTAGGGTGCTGAGCAGCATTAGTGTTACCAGGGTGATGGCACAGGAGTGTAAAGGCAGGGGCAATATAAAACCTGTGCTTTCCCAGAATGCCTTTGTGCATGTGTGCCAGCTCTGTTGTCATGGGGATGGGGGGTGGGTGTTGTTAGGGTAACACATCCTGACTCAGACCTTTTCTCTCATGACCCTCTTTGACTCCAGCAAGAACGAACGGCATCCATGACTGTCTGTCTCACATAGATGTGTGTCTGCGTGTGTGTGAGTGTGTGTGTGTGTCTGCGTGTGTGTGAGTGTGTGTTTGTCTTTAGTGCAGTGTGGATTTACAATCATGCTGCATTTGATTGATTGTGATTTGTGTGCGTCTTTGTGTGAGCACCCTCAGTCCTTAGACCCTCGGTCCTTAGCTCCTCGGTCCCTCAGTCTTTAGACCCTTAGTCCTTAGATCCTCGGTCCCTCGGTCTTTAGAGCCTCGATCCTTAGACCCTCACATTGAGTAAGGAAAATCTCCTGTACAGGGAAAATGGGAGAAACCTTGGGAAGAGCCACAGAGGAGGGATCTCTTTGTTAGGAAGGACAGACGTGCAGTAGATCTGTCTGTCAGGACGTCAGATCTGTCCGTCAGTATTTTTGAATTTGTCGGTTAAGTTTGTATCAGAATGTACGGTGGCCCTGAGAGGTCAGGGCAATGCAAATATGACAAGTGATGCACACCTGTGTGAGAGCGTTTCACGCGTTTGTGTGAGAGCGTTTCACACGTATGTGTGAGAGCGAATCACTTGTTTGTGTGAGAGCGTTTCACACGTAAGTGTGAGAGCGTTTCACACATATGTGTGAGAGCGTTTCACTTGTTTCTGTTTCACATGTTTCACACGTGTGGAAGTTTCACACGTTTGTGGGACGTGTGTGAGAGCGTTTCACTTGTTTGTGTGAGAGCGTTTCACACGTTTGTGGGAGAGCGTTTCACTCGTATGTGTGAGAGTGTTTCACATGTTTGTGGGAGAGGTTATTCTGAATAATATCCCTGACTGTCCCTCATACATGTGTGTCCAGTAGAGACATTGGCGCAACCTGAAAACTGAATGGTAATCACACACAGTCACACACAGTATGGAGAGGAAGCACTGGGTTCAAGTCTCTAGTTGGAACAAGCGGTTTCGTGCTTGTGTGTTTTATGCAAATTTGCTTTGATTGTGTTTGTGTGCAGCATGCACTTCAGGAGTTCCCTTCACAGCTACACACTGAGGCTATATCCACACTGATGGTGTATTAGTTTTTAAATGCATCACATTAATGCCACCTGTACACAAACTTAAAAACTTAAAGTTTCTAAATGTTTAAGCATGTTTAAATGGAGAATATCAGAAAAGTAAATCCATCAAAGTGTGAGTGAGTCAGAAACCCGTGTTCACTTCCTGATTGTGGCGTCACAACGTGTCCTTCCCTCATTCGTCATCCTGTGTCTGCCAAGCACAGGACGTCTCCACATGCATCATCAGCATGTAACATAACTACGAGAACAACTCTCCTCATTTGGAGCAAAACTTCCTCTAAATTCAGCTGGTGCTAAACTAACTAACTAGAGCTATAGACGTGTTTGTAGCATCATATCTATAATAAATCTATTGATATCTATTGATATCTATATCTATAAATCTATCTCTCTCAGCTGTAACACATTTCATCTGGTTCTAACCACAGATTATTTATTTAGAGATTCAGTAGATGTGGACGCAATTCTGGGTCACTAATCCATGTTGGTAACACTTTAAAATGAAGGTACATTAATTCATTTTAGCAAATGCTCTTATAAGCATTTTAAGTATTAATTCATATATTACAGTTTTTTTTTCTCACATCAACATTCCAGAGTCCATTCCTCAAAAGCAAGTTTTCATGATGACACTTTATTCTCTATCTCTCAAATGCAAATGTTTGAATGATTGAATTCACAGTGGTTCTTCCAACATTTGGTTGCACCCGTCGACCAGCCTCAGCCATTGTGAGGCCGTGATTGGCAACATGGTCCACAACTGTAGCCCTAATGTCATTAGGAATCTGCATATGTATTTGGCCTCTTCTCCCTCTTCCCCTGTTTTGTCTCCTTCCTCTTCCTCCCTGCATCCTAACCCTTCTTCCACGATGCTGAACCTTCCATCTCTGTGTCACAGAATTGTAGAAATGGTTCACTCTATGTCGTGCTTAGTTCAAACACGCTTGCCTGAGTGACTGTGAAAAATGAATAAATAACTTAATTAACCTGAATAACATTACTAAATGGTTAGTTAAAACATTATTGAACTGTTATGACAGCATTAAGTAACATGTTCTTTTGGGTTGGTTCACTTTTCTATACCAGTCTCACTTCTCTCTCACAGATATGTAACCTGTATGTCAATGAGGTCCCTCTCCATGATGTAAGAGACATCTATGTGTACAGTTTGTGGTTCCCTGCTGCTGACCAACAAGCTCCTTTACTCACTGGCCCCCTCTGTTGGCCAGTCAGAGGCAGAGCTGATGCAGGTGACCTGTGCAGATGAAGACGCAGCCTTCACAGACTGTGGCAGCTGTGAGTTTGACACACTCCCCTGATCTTGTTGCAGGTGCCGTCTGTTTCCACGGCTACGTTCAGAGAGGACGTGTGGAGGACAGAGACAGCACAGTGTGTCTGCTCTGATCTGAGCTCTGAGGACAAAACTTCACTCGATGGTACAAAACCAGACAGATGACGAGTCATACGATGCTATACTCTGTGTGTGTGTGTGTCAGCCAGGAGCCACACTGCACACAGCTGGTGGTGCGGCGGCAGCGTCTGGTCCCAGCAGGGTGTATTCTTAGCTCCATACAACCCAATAAGTGAAATGAGATTAGTCTACACACACACACACACACAGAAGTCTCACGTCTGTGGGAGTTTCTGTGGCTCTTTCCACGCCTGAAAACAGCTCTGACATCACATGTGAACATGTATGTTCACTGTCCTTAAAGGGACATAAACTACATCGTAAACATGAGATATTATTAGGTTTATGTGAAGTGGCAAAAACAGTTTTTTCCTTGTTGTCAAAGGTTTTGGTTTTTTTGGAAAGATCATTTGTGTGTGGAGCTGATTCTCGTCACAGGAGGGCATGTTGGACTGTGTCAGGACCTCTTACATCCACACTTGAAAGAGCCAGATCCTTTAAAGACTTAGTTTATTCCAAACTTAGCCTGTAAAAATTCATTTCTCAGTCTGTGCCACTGGTTTCTCTTGTTTCATGACATTTTGTTTGTTTGTTTACATGTTTCATTTACAGTGTACAGTGCACCGTGAAGACACATTTACATCTATAATATTATTTTATAAAAGAACTTTTTTTTATTTATTTTAATTAAAATGTGTTTTGATACACAGTGTGTGGTATATTGTATGGACCTGTGTACTGTGTGAGTACACTAGTACATTTCTCTTAAATAACTACAGTATTTAAGGAAATCTGTGTTTGTTTACTGTGGCTGAAACACTCTCCATGTTTGCACATCTTTTTTTCTGCATAATTCACTCTGACATATTTGGTATATTTGGAAATGTTGTGATCCTCACTGTCGTGTGGATTTGAAGAAACTCTCCAGGGATGGACCTGCGGGCACTTCTGATGCCCCGGACAATAAACACTTTTTATAACGTCTGATGTACTTCCTGTCCCCGCTGAGCAGTGGTCATGTTTGTTTTCATCAATCAATCGCTGACATGTGTCATATTATTGGAATTTGCTGGTTTTGAATGTAGACATTTGGAAGCCAAGCTTTAAATAGACTGTTGACCACAGAATATTTGGTTGAGTGTGTGACAGAGAGAGAGAGAGAGAGAGAGAGGTGCTGCCAAGAAAAGTGTGTGAGTGTGTGTGTGAGTGAGAGAGAGAGAGAGAGAGTGAAAGAGAGTGTGTTTACATGTGTTATGTGTATGTTGGAGAGGAGTGGATTGTGACAGGGGAGGGCATTAGTGAATGGCTGTGCTATTGCATCCTCCCAGGAGACCTCTAAAACACACACACTTCTGTCTACACACACACACACACACACACACACACACACAGAGAGAGAGAGAGAGAGAGAGAGTACCTTAGCACCTCCTTCATCCTCCCCAGAAAACTCCCATCTCTCTCTCTCATACCTCCACATCCTCGCGCCGCCCCTCAGCTGAAGTCAGCTCACACACTCTCTCCTGTGGCAGACAGACAGACAGACAGACACACCGAGGGACGGTGCTGTGTGAGGAGCAGAGCCGTGCGTGTTTGCGCTCACACTGTGTGTGTGTGTGTGTGTGTGTATATATACATATATATATATATATATATATGCGCGCGCGCGTCTGGGGAAGACTTGGAGAGCCCGAGGCGCACGCACACAGACAGGAGGACATTAGGAGCCAGCAACTGGTGATAAGCCCTTCAGAGGAAGAAGAGGAGGGGGTGTTGGAGGAAGAATCATTCGTTCTTTATTTGACTGACTGACTGAAAGTAAAAGGAAAACTCTGCTTCAGACCGAGCTGCTCTGGGATTTTCAGTCGTAGTCGGTACTTTTTCCTCTGATCTCAGCATCCCTGCTTCCCCTCCTGTCCCCGTCCCTCCTGAGTGCGCAGCGGCAGAGGAAGGGACGGGAGAAGCAGGCGGACGGAGCGTCTCCGCCGGGGTTTGATCCACTGGTTGCAGGATGATGGAGTGACAGACACCTCTGGATCCTGCTTCTACTCTGTTTTTGTTTTTTTTTTTGTGAGAACTATATTTCGCACCTCGGGATTATTTCAGCCTGTTCTCATGATGACCGGAGACTGTGTTGTGCGCTTCGTCCTGATGCTCTGCTGCGCGCTCCTCTCCGCCAACGCCAGTAACTGGCTGTAAGTTGGACTTTCATACCCTTTAACCCCTGATTTTATTTCAGACCTTTTAGTATTTTAGACTCCACTACTCATTCTTCTCTTTATCATTCACCTGCTCTCTTTCTCCTCATCATCTTCACAGCCTCCTCCTCCTCCTCCTCCTCCTCCTCCGCGCAGGTTAATGGTTAACCATCCAAACGCACTCACACTCTCTCTTTATGACAGCTCCCACTTTCTCTGTGTCTCCCCCAGACCCACACCGCTGCATCCACGCGCGCACACACCGGGGAAAATCGCTTTCTCTTTGGAAAGACGCAGGCGTGGCATTTCTTCAGTGTTATATATTGGTATAGTCGATATATAGTAATATAATATATGATTTAATAACACCCACATGAATTGACTAATTCAGCTAATGAAGTCACATGAAGACAATGTGCATTCTTTTCATTTAGATGTCACAAGTCATGTTTCAACCACTTTGTTTCTCAGGCTTTAACTGTAATAAGTGTAAAAACGTCTTGATTTTTCTCAGTTAAAAACAGTATTAATACACAGAAATGCCGCTTAATCACAGTAATATTGGAATAATGGAAATAACATCCATACGTTGCCTGAACAATCGTTTAAGATGTATTAATGTTGCTCTTGATTATTATTCAATTATTATTATTAGCCAATTATTTAGTGTATAAAACTAAGGTTTTGCATCATGGATTTCAACACTAATGCTTTTCACAGATGAAGTCATTAAGGATAGTTGATGTTAGTTGTGGTTACATGAGGTCCAGCACTGACCCTCTGAGACATGGACACTCTCACTGATCACACGGTCTTAACAAAACATCTACACCTGCTTAAGTCTATGATGTGTTAAGAATACGACTGTGTCTTTATTAGAGCTGCAACTAACGATTATTTTCATAATCGATTAATCTGTCGATCATTTTCTCGATTAATCGATTGGTCCATAAAATATCAGAAAACCGTAAAAAATGTTGATCAGTGGAAATGATGATGTTCTCAAATGTCTTGTTTTGTCCACAAACCAAAATGATTGACTTTTAACGATTTCTTTGTTACACAGAGCAAAGAAATAAAGAAAATATTCACATTTAAGAAGCTGAAACAATTGGAAATTTTGTTTTATCATGAAAAAAGCTTCAAACTGATTAATCGATTATCAAAATTGTTGTCGATTCCTTTAGTAATCGATTAATAATCGATTCATTGTTTCAGCTCTAGTCTTCATCACTCTCCCACACCAAAGTCATTGAGATAATTGGCGTTTTAAGCTTGTGGGGAAACGGGTGCTGCTGGTTTACTGCTGCAACACAGAAGTCACACAATAACACGTCTGATGCAGTTTACAAAGCAACACAAAGTAACAGCAGGGTATATCTTATATGTACATATATACACTTATATATAGTGTATATATGTACATATATATCTATATATATATATATAGACATATATACACATAAATATGTATATACATATATATATGTATACATATATATTTGGCAGACATAGTCTTTGTTAGGTTAGACTTGCAGTGTTTTCAGTGAGAGCATATCAATAATGTGTCACGCTGGTGTTCTGTGTGCAGAACACTAAAGTCATCTGTGTCTGTGTGTCTGTACCCCATAAGCACACTTTTAATGCATTATTACATGAAGCAGAATGACACTGTTGTTAGATTACCAGTTCACTCCGCAGGTGGACACATGTACATGTACATAACTGGGGTATCTCTACACATAAGTGATCGTCGCTGATCCTGAGTTCACTGTAACACACAGAGGTTTTACCCTGCAGCTGAACTGCACAGTGCCACCTCTTCGTGGGGCCGGTCGGTCGGGTCGCGTGTGTGTGCCTGCTCTCCCAGCAGCCAGTGGGAGGAGGCTAGGTGGGTTTCTACATTCCTACGCAGGCTGCACTCTTTTTTTTATGCTGCCATTCATTTCTCTTAGCTTCAGCTAATTTACAAACAGCGTTCATCATTATTTATGGCTCAAGAGTCTGACAATCACGACAATCACACTCTCGTAGCGTCCCTTGTGTGGAGTGTCTCTTTAGGGGCTTGAAAGGTGCATGTTGACAAAGATATTTGTATTTTTATTTCCTGGTGATAAATCACTGGATCTCGCTCCAGCTTCTTGCGTTTGTACGGGCTGAGCTCTGCAGAGCGTCTCACTGATGTTGGTGACAGATTGATCAGAATAAGTCAAATTACGGCTGTGCCAAACAGAAGTGGCTGCCCTCGCTGAGTGCAGAGGTAAGTGTGCTGTTTGAGGTTGAAGGCGTGGTGACAGCAGCACAGAGCAGACATGTACAGGCAAGCTGCAGCGCTCTGCGAGACTGCAACGCTCTACCAGATTAGCGCTCTACTGGACTGCAACGCTCTGCGAGACTGCAGCGCTCTAGCAGACTGCAGCGCTCTACCAGACTAGCGCTCTACCGGACTGCAACGCTCTGCGAGACTGCAGCGCTCTACCAGACTGCAGCACTCTATCAGACTGCAGCGCTCTACCAACCGACTGCAACGCTGCGACTGCAGCGCCTACCAGACTAGCGCTGCTACCAGACTGCAGCGCTTCGCAGACTGCAGCGCTTACCAGACTGCAGCGCCTGCCAGGCTAGCTACGGGACTGCAACGCTCTGCAAGACTGCAGCGCCTACCAGACTGCAGCGATCTACCAGACTAGCTTACTGACTGCAACGCTCTACCGACTGCAACACTCTGCGACTGCAGCGCTTCTACCAGACTGCAGCGTTTCTACCAGACTGCAGCGCGAGACTGCAGCGCACCAGACTGCACTAGACTAGCACGCCACTGAC
Organism: Solea senegalensis; assembly: GCF_019176455.1. NCBI lineage: Eukaryota > Metazoa > Chordata > Actinopteri > Pleuronectiformes > Soleidae > Solea > Solea senegalensis. The sequence goes on from NC_058024.1 coordinate 88,277, forward strand.
TGAACGCTGCAGACTGCAGTGCTACCAGACTGCAGTGTCTTACCAGACTGCAGCGCTGCGACTGCAGCCTACCAGACTAGCGCTTACCGGAAACGCTACTAGACAGACTGCGCGCAGACTGCAGCGCACCAGACTGCAGCGCTCTATCAGACTGCAGCACTCTGCGAGACTGCAGCGCTCTACCAGACTGCAGCGCTCTACGAGACCAGACTGCAGCACTCTAGCAGACTGCAGCACTCTAGCAGACTGCAGCGCTCCAAGAGACTGTAGCGCTCTACAAGACCAGACTGCAGCGCTCTATCAGACTGCAGCACTCTGTGAGACTGCAGCACTCTACCAGACTGCAGCGCTCCACAAGACCAGACTGCAACTTTGTGGAACAGTTTGAGGAAGGTCCATGACTAAGCAGTGTGTGTGTGAAAGCATGAAAAGTTTCAGACATACAGAGTCAAGCTTTAAAAACACATCAACTCAAAGCCTTAATTAGTCTGAAGTCCAGACTACACTGAGATTTCACACTGACGAGAATCTGAATTTTAAATCCCAAATGGAACCAAGACAGTGAAGTTTGAGGTTGAGAATTATGGACGTATGGGCCCATACATCAGCAACTATCAATGATTTAAAAATGTTTTGCTGTTTGTTATGATGTCACATGACCTCGACATAAACACTGACTGCGACCACAGACAACAGTGGAAACATCAGGGTAATTAACTCTGCCCCAATGCCTGAGTTTGAAAAATACCAAGAAATGGACTGAGACTGAGTAAAGAGAGAGGAGGAGGGAGGGGTGAGCAGAGCAGGGGGCGTGGTCTGGCAGTCAAATTGGACACTTGTAGCGGTGTAACGCGCCACGCCTTGAGGGGTAAAAAGAGAAAGGAAACAACGTGACAGCTCCACATTGGTTCCTGCTACAGCTCCTGCTGTTGTTTTTATCACATGTTCATTTTATTATGTTTTTACCGTAAAGATACAGAACATTAACTAGATACACATTTATATAGTGGTTTAAGGGGTTAGTTACACCGAATGAATGTTTATGTATAAGGGGTGCATACATAATCTGATAAACCTAAAGGTCCAGTATGCAATACCTGAGCAGCAGTTGTTGACGCAGACCAGACCAAAACAATTCTAACCAGTCACCATAATATAACATCATGTCTACACAGGACGTTCTCTCCATCTTTAATATGAATATTCAAACTCACCTCTGTCTCTGCAGAGTGGCTCGTTCCTTGTTGTGTGTGTTGCTATGAAAACATATTCATTCATGTTGAGGGTCTCATGTTTCCTGCAGTCCTCGCCTGCACCTGACCAGACTTGTTACAGAATACATAATTCTGCAAGAAAAGCAAACATCTCTTCCTTAAAATATATTACACTTGTCACTAATGGATAAACATGGTAATGGAGTCTCTGTAGTGTTGTTTATCATGTACACTTAAATATAAATACATGCTGACCTATTATTACCATGCAGTATCTTATGTTAGTGTGCTTGTATTTTATTATTACTAATGCTGCTGTGAGTTATTAATCCAGTGTGCAGATGTCCCTTCTTCCCTCAGTATTGTCTGGAGTAGTTGATGAGTCACAGAGGCTCGTTGGTGGTTGAGGCAGAGAGTCCACTGGTCCAGGACCAGGACCAGGACTGTGTCAGACTTCAGTGCTGACACTGTGCATTGTCTTAAATGTGAAACAACAACTATCTGCATCGTTCTACCATCGACGTCTGGTGCTTGTTCTGAGCTTTAAACCTGACTTAGTGTTGTTACATGATTACAGTTTGAGTTTGTATTACATTATCAGCACTTACACGGATACTGAGACACTGGTGAAAACCTTTAAATCTACATCCTGTGAGGATTCACATGTCACCACACACACGTCAACCACAGCCTGCGCTGGACTGTTTGTTGACCTCTGCTTTCCACTGACACCTGCAACAACGTCTCAGTGGCTGCTGAGTCATGTTCAGTGTGCCGCTGTAACCAAAGGATTTCAATGTTACTTTTCATTAGTTTGTCTGTCATTGCCCTCCTCCTCCTCCTCCTCCTCCTCCTCCTCGTCCTCCTCTTACCCTGCACTAACTGTTTCTGCTGCACCTGCACACTGCTGTTATGTATGCAGGTCTGTATTTTTTGTGTTTGGCTCATAATGGAGTATGTAAACTGGCACACACTCAGTAATGACCACACTGACACACACACACACACACACACACACTCAACTAGGCACAGCTGAAGAGAGTATTGTAATTATTTATGTTATTTATGTACACTGATCAGCAGACTGTCACGATTGTGATGTAGGACCTGGAAGCTCCTCAGATGTGGAATTGACTCTGGCCTCAGTGTCTCAGCTATATGTTTCATATACAACCCTAACCCGTATATATATATATATATATATGTATATATATATATATATATATATATATATATATGAATCCAAAAACAAAGCAGAGGGCACATGTGTAAATGAAAAAAAATTAGAAAACGGCACATGAGAAGCTAGCAGGCAAAAGCAAAACAGGAAGCTTCAAAATAAAACAGGAAATCTACAAAATCGAACAGCAGTGACTGTAAGACAAAAACAAAACGTAACATTATCAAAAAGCACCATTACAATCAAAGGTGCTCGGCTGCTCAAGCACACATGAAAAGTAAATCTGACTACGTTTAATAAACAGCAATAACTGAATCAAAGGTTCAAGTGTACAAAAGGTGAGTTGCTTAAGCTCAGCACTTGTGCAGCAGATCTGGCATTTGTCTAAAGAAAAGAGTAAAAACAAGAGCTGCCTTGCTCCGTTTCATTTATTTGTTTAGTTAAACTGTCATGAATCTGCTCGGCAGAAAAGGATTAGACGCCCTGCTTTATTTGCTTAGCAAATCTCTTTTTTTAAAGCCAGAAAGAGTTGAGTGTTTGCTTTTTAAACACTTCACTGTGAGCGAGGAACAGCGTGTCCAGGTCTGGATGGCGTGTGCTGGTGTATGTGGAAATAACCAGTGGAGTGGAAGACCAGGTTTAAAATGAAAAAAAGAGTATTTCTCCATGTTTATAATTCTTTTATTACTTCGCCGCATGGAGGAGGAGTGAAGTATTGTTTTTGGTGGCTCTGTCTGTGTGTGTGCATGTGCTTCCACACTTTTTTTAGAACCCGGATGTAGATTTGAACACACAACCTTCTGATGTGGAGTCAGACGCTGTACCGAGTCAGTTACACATACGGGACAGAGGCTTGTTGCGTGAATGTACCACCCGGGTTAAGTCCACACCGTCACACTGAGACACAGGGTGCTCTCTATCGTGGCTCTGTAAAAGTTTGTGAGCAGCTGAGGAGAGAGTCCAGTCCGCTTCAGCTTCCTGAGGAAAAAGAGCCTTTGTTGGGTGTTCTTCACCAGGTGCGAAGTGTTCACAGTCCATGACAGGTCAGAAGAAATGTGGATGCCCAGGAACTTGATGTTGTCTACACACTCCACTGCCTCTCCGTGTATGCAGAGTGGAGTGTGTTAGGTCTTCCTGGACCTCCTGTAGTTCAATTCAATTCAATTCAATTCAATTTTATTTGTATAGCGCCAAATCATAACATACATTATCTCAAGGCACTGTACATAGACAACATCAAAGAGAGCAGAGACCCCCAACAGTTCACACAATGAGCAAGCACTAGGCATCAGTGGAGAGAAAAAACTCCCTCTTAACAGGAAGAAATCTCTGACAGAACCAGGCTCAGAGATGTGCGGTCATCTGCCTCGACCGGTTGGGGTGAAAGGAAAAATGGGGGATAGTGGAGAGGTGGGGGACAGAAAATGGGGGGAGAGAAAGGACAAGAGGGAGATGAGGGAGAGACAGAAGAGAGAGAGGGAGACCAGCAGCAGATACACAACAACTGTATCAGGTTACAAATTTATACAGTTACTGATATCGACTTTTTAATTTACAAAATAATAATAATGGTGACGATGAGCGTAGCCTCGGAAACTGGATCTTGATCCTGCAACCTGCATGATGAGAATACAGAGAGAGAGAGAGGGAAGGAAGGAAAGACACAAACTAGGGAGAGAAAGAGACAAGGTTAATGACATATAAAAAGTCATAATCAAATGCTGAGTGTGAGAGAGTGAATGTGCGTGTACCACCGGAAAATCCCCCAGCAGTTTAGTTCTATAGCAGCATAACTAAGAGATGGTTTAGGTTTCCCTGAACCAGCTCTAACTATAAGCTTTATCAAAAAGGAAAGTTTTAAGTTTAACTTTAAATACAGAGAGAGTGTCCGCCTCCCGAACTATCATTGGAAGCTGGTAGTCTACTATGACCTCCTTTGTTTTGGTGGTGTTCAGGATGAGGTTGTTCCTGAAGCACCAGTGTGTGATGTGCTGGACCTCCTCTCTGTAGTGGGTCTCATCATTGTTGGATATGAGACCCACCACGGTGGTGTCGTCCGCGAACTTTACAACCATGTTTCTGGGATGGATAGCAGAGCATTCCTGTGTGAAGAGGGCTGGGCTGAGCACACAACCCTGCGGCGTTCCTGTGTTGAGGATCAGCGGTGCAGAAGTGGACCCTGTATCCTCACCACCTGGGGCCTGTTGGTGAGGAAGTCGCTGATCCAGGAGCAGAGCGATGGTGCCAAACCCAGATTGTGAAGTTTCAGCGCCAACACGTCCGGGAGAACAGTGTTAAACGCTGAACTAAAGTCCACAAACAGCATCCTGATGTAGGTGTTTGGATGCTGCAGGTGAGTCAGGGTCGTGTGAAGTGCTAATGAGACAGCATCCTCCATAGAGCAGTTCTCCCTGTAGGCGAACTGCAGGCTGTCCAGGCCCGCAGGGATGGCGTCTTTGATGTACTTCAGGAGGATCTGCTCAAAGCACTTCATTATGACTGGGGTCAGGGCGACAGGACGGAAGTCATTGACAGGTGACAGTGGATTTTTTGGACACAGGCACAATGATGGAGGACTTCAGGCAGACAGGGACCGAGGAGAGCTGCAGCGACATGTTGAAAATGTCCAGAAAAACTGGTGCTAGCTGATTCGCACATGACTTCAGTGTCCGACCTGACACCTTATCTGGGCCTGCCGCCTTGTTGGTGTTAATCCTCTTCAAGGTGGACGTCACCTGGTGAAGCTGCAGGGTGAGAGGCTAGTGCTGCACCTCTGGCTGAGGAAGATGTACAGTCCTTCTGCTGCTCGGAGAGTCAAAGCGTGCGAAGAAGCTGTTTAAGGTGTCAGGCAGAGTGGGGACGCTTGTAGTCGGTGATGGTTCTGATGCCTTTCCACATGTTTCGGAAGTGTTCCTCAATGCGTTGCCTGTACCGGTGTTTCGCCAGCTGGATGCCCTTCATCAGTTCTTTTCGGGCCCTGCTATAAGCCAGTTTGTCTCCTGCTCTGTAGGCTGCATCCCGGGCTTTTAGCAGGGACCGCACTGTGCCGTCCACCCATGGCTTCTGGTTGGGAAAAAACGTGATTGTTTTTGTGGGTAGAACAGCGTCGGTGCAGAAGTGAATGTAGGACAGCACAGACGTGTAATCCTCTAGGTCTGCATCCCTTTTGAACACCTCCCAGTTTGTCTGTTCAAAGCAGTCGTGTAAGGCTGCAGAGGCCTCCTCAGTCCAAACCTGGATGGTCCTGGTGGTGGGATTGGTCCTGCAGATCAGCGGTCTGTAGGCAGGGATCAGCTCCACAGAAATATGGTCTGACATGCCAAAGTGAGGTCCTGCTGCAACCTTGTATGCCCCTTTGATGTTACAGTACAGTTGATCCAGTGTGTTATTGTCTCTTGTTGGAAAGTTAATGAATTTGAATTTGTTGAAGTCAGCCTTTAGTTCCACATGGTTAAAGTCCCCAGCCACTATCACAGCCACTTCTGGATTCGTGTTCATTTGGCCGCTGATGAGGCAGTACAGCTCCTCCAGTGCTAGCTTAGCATTAGCTCGCGGTGGAATGTACACGGCTATGATAACAACAGAGCTGTTCTCTCACCAGTTTGAGCGGTCTGCACTTCACTGCCAGATATTCCAGATCAGGGGAGCAGAGTGTTGAGATGACGTTCATAGCTGTACACCAGGAGTCGTGGATGTACAGCGCCAAACCTCCGCCTTTGGACTTGTCTGAAGCTGCTCGGAACAAAGAGCGGCCCGCTAGCTCCACCGCCGTGTCGGGGATGTTGTTGTCCAGCCAGGTCTCGGTGAAAATCGCCACACAGCTGTTCAATTTCGTCCAGTTTGTTTGCGAGTTACCTGACTTTGGCAAGGAGGACACTGGGCAAAGCCGGTCTGTGTGGGATAGCACGAAGCCCGCTCCGCTTACCCCACTTTTGTTTCCGTAGCCTCCGCCGTCGAGAAAACCCACGTACACTGCACCACCTCGTAGCCTAATCCTCACTTAAGATTCAAAGAGTCATTTATTTATTGAGCCCACACATTCTAACTTCCCATTAGGCAGAAAATTGTGTCCTGATTTTATCATAAACCAACGTATTATAAGTGATCATATAACTGTCACATGATCACATGACAGGCATCAAATGTGGCAGGTGATTCACTAAAGGCACGAGTGTGTGTGCAGTGTTTGATGTGAAAATAAAACTACTAGTAGTACTTTAGTTTTGTAATAGTTGCTGTGACCGTTCAGACACAACAAAACACACACAGTAATACACAAAAACATGCACATATTGCACTAGCTTTAATTATAAAAAAAATGGAAGAAAAAAACTCATGTACAAATGAAGATATATATACACATATATATGTATATATATATATGTGTGTGTATATATATATTCATATATATATAGCATAATAATAATGGTGATGATATGTATGATAATAATGGCCTCAGGAACTGGATCTGGATCCTGCAACCTTCAAGATGAGGAGAGAGAGAGAGAGAGTAAAGGAGGGAAAGACATAAACAAGGAGAGAAACAAAAAGTGCTAAATGTCCATGAAGTAACTTCAATGAAACACAGCTCCAACATCAAGCAACTAAATTAGCACATCATGAAAATAGCCACACTAAGCAGAAAGACCACACCATACACACATGTTTTAAGGCTCTCGGGGGGGGCCCTGGCAAACTCGGGCCCTGGGCAATTGCTGAGCTTGCATAGCTTGTTGCAACGGCTTTGAGAAAGAGTGACCATCATTGATACAGCAGCCACTTCAAATAATGATAATCATAAATCTAAAAATCTCTGTATGAGGCATGAAAAGTCCACATTGGACAACTATGAATGAATGACATGGCAGCCCGTGGCCAAGTGGAAAGCGAACTCTACTTGTAACCGCAGGGTTGCTGGTTCAAATCCCCACCCGGCCAAAAGGGGCTGGGGTACCCCTGAGCAAGTTACCCAACCCCCAATGCTCCCTGGGCACTACTCAGTGTGGCAGCCCACTGCTCCTAATTCTAAGATGGGTCAAATGCAGAGGAATACTTTCCCCAAGATTAAAAAGAATACATGTTTTCCAGTTGTAAAACATGGTTCCATCCATGCATGAGTGCCCCACTTTGTAAAGGACCCAGTGTTGAAAGTGAAACCCAGATTAGTGATGGACATTTTGACTCTCACTTTGCTCTTTGTCCACTTTTAAATCAGTAAGATTGTGTCCCATCAAACACCACTGATGTTATTTCTGTGTAAATACTGATCCCTGGTCTACCTTGTTACTGTGGACTAATAATTATTTAAAAAGAGTTTGTTTTTCCAGTCTGACACACACACACACACACACCACAGCTCCTATCAGATCAGCTGATGAGGCTGAGCTGCAGGTCATCTCAGTATGATTTCATTCTGCTAATCTTTGACAGTTTCCGTGCTCATGTTCTCACAGAGCAGATTAGACTGAAGGAACGTCTCTCTGTACTCTACAGCTTTGGTCTGTGGCTACAACAGCAAATATCTTACTTTGAAATAATAAGTGTTTCTGAGACATTTGAGGGCTTTTAAAAAACAAACAAACTGAATATATAAATATAAGTATTCACAGTCTTTCACAGTCTATGATTCCAGGGAGGGGGTGGAGCTTAGCCTGCATACCCTAAAAACCCTGAACACAAAATAGAAATAGAAAGACTTTATGACAGTATAACACATTTCAGTGTATGTACTTTAGAATAGTTGTGATATCAATGAGAGGAATGGTGTAAATATGATGCTCAGGAGAGAGGAAGTGAAAGAGAGAGATGGTCGTCACATGTATCATCAACATCCTGGATACAACAGGAAGTGCTGCATGCACACCTGTGGTCATAGATTGTAGACTCATCTCCGATGACAGCTGAAGAGTAACTGGAGACAGCAGAGACCTTGGGTCCGCGCTGGCGCCTCACACATGCATGTGGTGAGGCTGTGGCATGTTATTTCCACCAGAGTGTCACATGTGCAGCCACAGGGAAATCCCAGCGCCGCGCACCTACACCAGGTGCACCTTCAGCAAGACAAGAGTGTTTCACACTGGAAACTGCTCACTCTCCTGCACTGAAGTCCACAGAGAAACTCACAGACGTGGAAGGTGCTGCTCTGCTGCTGCTGCTGCTGATTGCTGTTGAGCTTCAGTAAGCATGAAGGCTTTGAAACACAGAGGTCACACAATAACACGTCTTTGAATGTAACACTAAGCAGTAACACGTCTGTAGCTGGAGTTCACGCTTTAGCAGCAGTTGAATTTTGAGGTAGTTTTGCTCCAAATGAGGACAGAAGAGTTGTCTGTGTCTGTTATTTTCAGCGTTACGTCCTCATGTTCACGTTGTCGACAAAACTAGAAATATTTCCACACCAGTGATTTCAGAGATGCGTGAGGGGGTGATGTGTTGCCATGGTTACTATGAGTTGGCAGCAGCGTCAGGTTAGGGGGAGGAGCTAATGTGTAGTCGCGTCTCCTCCATTCCACCTTTGCTTTGGAAGGTCAAGACTGTGATGTCATTTGGATTGATATCCGATGAACAATCCAGATTGTGACACCCCTAATTCATTCATTCATTTTCTACCACTCACCCTCACTGTTTAAGGTTACAGGGGAAGCTGAAGTCAGGAAGCATCCAAAGCCCACACAGAGAGGGTCAGTGTGACCGTGTGACCCTGCAGCATATCAACAGACTAAAGCAGGTGTGGGTTGTATGTGTTGTTGTGAAGTCGGCCATGTGTCCAAAAACCTGGACCAGCCCTTTAAATCAGAACACAGACAAACACAACAGATACTTCTCTTTAATTCTGTCTCCACTATCAAAGTCAAGTCGATGATCGTTGTCTGTACATGAGACGGTACAAAGCAAACAGGAACTGCCCGAGGCTACTTTTACATTCCTTCATTCTGCTAAATGTTAGCAAGCAGTGTGTGTGTGTGCCAGTGTGTGCATGTGTGTGCGTGCGAGTTTGTGCGTGTGTGTGTGTGCGAGTTTGTGCATGTGTGTGTGCGCGTAATGTGTGTCGCAGTGTGTCGCAGTGTGTGCATGTGTGTGTGTGTGTGCAGTGTGTGTGTGTGCATGTGTGCGTGTGTGCATGTGTGTGTGTGTGTGTGTGCGAGTTTGTGCATGTGTGTGTGTGTGCGTGTGTATGTAGTGTGCGGATTTGTGCATGTGTGTGTGCGTGCGATTGTGTGCATGTGTGTGTGCGATTTGTGCATGTGTGTGTGTGCGATTGTTGTGCATGTGTGTAGTGCGTGCATGTGTGGTGCGTGTGTGCATGTGTGTGTGTCGCGTGTGTGCATGTGTGTGTGCATGTGTGTGCATGTGTGTGTGTGTGCGTGTGTGTGTGAAGTGTGTGCATGTGTGTGCTGATAATGCATGTGTGTAGCGTGTATGCGTGTGCATGTGTGTGTGCGTGCATGTGTGTGTGTGTGTGTGTGTGTGCGTGCATGTGTGTGCTGCGCGAAGTTTGTGCATGTGTGTGTGCGTGTGTGTGTGTGCATGTGTGTGTGTGTGCGTGTGTGTGTGTGCGATGCGTGTGTTGCGGTGCGCGTGTATGTGCATGCGTGCATGTGTGTGTGTGTGCGTAGTGTGTGTGTGCGTGCATGTGTGCGTGTGCGTGTGTGTGGACTCATAACCCTTAATTATCAATGCCAGTGCAAATGCAGCGTTGGAAGTGTTCAGGATATTTACGGCAGGGATTTTGTTGAGTGGTGATGATGAAGTGATGAAGTGATGAAGAACCTCACAGGTGAGACGCACACCTGAAACCATCACTGACCACGTGCAGCACACGTATGTGACACACGTGTGTGTTCACTGAGTAAACAGTCGATGGTTCGTGTCTGAACCTGCTCACTGTGCACGACTGAGTTCAAGTTTATCTTGTTATCTATTTAAACTGAATGTGAAAATAAAACTATTCATTCATACTTGACACTATAGTGAAAGACAAATTCCGTTGAGTTTACACTTTTATCAATGTTTGCAATTAAACCCTTCACTGTTTTAGAGGTCATTTAGTGTGTAATATATGATTTAACATCATCCTGGACAGATTTGCATATGTAACTGTTTCAAAGCCCAGCGTCCACCACCTTTATTTACACACACTCAAAGCTGATTTACGTGATACAGATCTGTGTCCAGCACGTCTCTGTCCTTCACGCAGCTCAGGGTGACGTGTCCAGCTCAGGGACAGCCGGGAATCCAACTCTTGAAGACCAGTGTCAGTGTCTGTTCTGTGAAACACTGATTCATACAGACATTCTATGCTGAGCTTCTCTGGAAGTGATGATTCTCCTCATTGATCCAATCACTGAGCAAAAACTCACAATAACAGATAATATTATATAAACTATAAATACAACAGTACATATTTATTTCATGACTTACTCATACTTAGAGCAGAGGAGTCAAACTGGCGGCCCGCGGGCCACATGTGGCCCCCTAATCAATAACATGCGGCCCGTCACTTAATATCATGTTACGATGAAAACAAGCAGCGCGTGGCTGAGGTGACGAAACATTAACATGTTATTTAGGTTTATTGATTAATTTATTGATTGTGATTTATACAGCGTTCCTTTGCAAAAGAAGCACTTTTACTTTGAAATGATGTGAAACATCATCAGTTTAATCATCTTCAAGCTCTTCTTAATGAGCTTCAAGCTCATATTACCCGCCCACTATTGAACAGTTGTTATCCGTGTTTTAGAGGAAGCATAAATGTCATAAATATATAGTTATGTATGTTAGATATGTTTTTCATTCATGTGTTCATGTGTTCATGTTCATATACTGACACTGAGTGTGTTGTGTTTGCGTGGAGACTCACTGTGTACATCCTCCTGGAGCTTCAATCTGTGTTGTGATGACATAACTGTGGCTGTTGCCGTGACAACAGCCACAGCCTTGCAGAGACCCACGTGACAACCCGTCCGGCGTGTTTGTCACTCAGGTGGTGGTTTCACCCACAAATATCACAGGTATACAGCACAGGATATCATCTGCAGCCAAGTCCTGCATTTAGACACAATCAGCTGTTCACAGCTATTGTTTCCCCAAAGCTTCAGAACCTTCAACATGGCCGCCAGGCGCTGGTTACATCACCTGACATGAGATCGACAGCAGGGCAAAGAGTCAGAGGACAACACGTGGACATCACGCACGCACACACACACACACACACACACACACGCGCGTCTTTGGTCCTTTGGGGTCACAGCACTAAAACCAAGATGGAGGATAATATCACGGCTTTCTTAGAGTCTCTCACCAAAAGTTTGTAAAAGTCTGTGTGTGTGTGTGTGTGTGTGTGTGTGTGTGTGCCCATGTATTACTAATGTTGTGGGGACCTAAACCTGTTTACACAGTCACATTATGGGGACTTGTCTTCCCTGTGGGGACAAAAATCAAGTCCCCACAACGTAAATGACTACACTTAAGGTGAAGATATGTTTTAAGGTTAGGTTGAGGTTAGGGTTAGGGTTAGGATTAGGATTAGGCCAGTAGTAATTGTGGTTAAGGTTAGAGTAAGTCTCCAGGAAATGAAGTCAAGCAATGTCCCCTCAAGTCATGAATGTCCAACATGTGTGTGTGAGAGGGCTGTGGTGTTGGCAGAGTCAGTTATTTTTAGGGGGAAATGAGCTCTCGTGGAGCCCAGCAGAATTAAAAACACTTCCAGGCACTTCACTGTCTTCACTTGAATCTCCTTCACCATTTCACACTGAACGATCCCCTCCTTTTCTATACACAGAAACACTCCTCCAGTCAGGTCTGATAGTATTGCTTGACAGAGCCCATTTTCAGATGGAGGACATAACAATGATGTTACATTGTCTCTGTGACAAAGCTGTGGGGCTCATTTCCTGTTCGTTTAAATCATACGTTAGCTCGACCTTGTCTAGTGTGTGTCTGCTGACTCATGGATTATCATGGTGGACATTGAATAAGCTCCGTCATGTCCCTGAATGTTCTCTTCTTCTGCTTCATGGAAATGAGCTGCTGAGGAAAACGGCAGCCATTCTTTTACACATTTATGTATTTATTTATTTTTTTTAAAGTAGAACAATTTAGCCGTTTTTCTGTAACTTTATTCAGATCAACTTTCAATGAAAAGCTGGAGTCTTTTCAGGAAAAGTCTTTCTCAACAGTCTAAAACAGTCCAGTCAGGGAAACTGTGGGAATAGTGCCCTCTAGAGGCCACTGTGCAGAAAGTCTTACACACGGTCGGTGTCCACTACAGAGGGTTATCTTAGGTCAGTCTGATGGTAAATATTTGCAGTGATCTAAGGCTTTATTGTTGCAGTAAGTGAACGTTATTTCACTGTAATCCTCCTCATGGTGTCGTTGCTCTAAAAGTTAAGACGAATGTTTCCATAGCGACTGTAGCAGCGCGGCCTGCAGCTCTGTGGGAGAAACCATGCTGCTCACAATCCACGCTATATTTACCTGTCAGTGTGTACCTCCACTGTGTGTCCACTGCTGGAAACGCAAACATGGGGATGTTTTCATGTAAATACACATAAAAAGATGATGGTGGCACAGAGAGTGTGTGTGAATACTAATACTGTATATCTAGTGGAATATAGTATTTCTCTTGTTATTGTTTTTAAATGGTATATTCAGTGTTTGTTGTGCAGAATGAGTGCTGCACCGACTTTACTCATGGATTCATGCTTTACTATTTGATTAATGGTATAAAATCTGTAAATATAATAATTACTATACATTTACTATATTTTTATATATTTTATGTTTGAGAAATTATATATGTATGTACATATATGTATATATATATATACATATATGTACATATATGTATATACATATGTATGTATATATATATATATATATATATATATATATATATATATATATATATATATATATATATATACATATCAGAATCAGAATACTTTATTGATCCCAGAGGGGAAATTCTTGTGTTACATATAACATATATATTACATATTATATATACATATATATGTATATATGTATATATGTTATATATATATATATATATATATATATATATATACACACATATATATATATATACATATATATATAGTTCAAACAGTTATGATTGTCATTTTAGATTTTACAGTGAGTGAAAAGCTGTTTTTTCTGCCTGATTTTAAAATGGGATTTAATTGTCTGCATCATATTATTCACCAATATGAAAGTCCGCTTTTAAAAGTCAACAACAATGTTCAACTGCTGGCTTCACACTGAACACTCAGTTATGGGGTCAGATGCAGTTTGATTGATGCTTACAATCCAGAATGATTGAATGGTGTTTTTACAGCTGACAGTCTTCATTTCTGTCACAATGCATTCATTCATTCATTCATTCATTCATTCATTGGTTACAATCGGGTGTGAAGAGGATTTTAAGCAGTGCAGTAAAAATACCTTTAACACTGTGTAAGGTTTTCAGTTTTCAGAATATGACTTTTCTTTGACATGACTTGACATGACTATCAACTAAATACATGTATGCAGTAATCAGTACTGGATGTGTTATTGAAAACCAAAGAGAAAAACACACTCTATTTTCTCATCTGCATCATAAGAGGCTCCTCTGTGTGGAATTATCTCTTCTTTTCAGCTTCAGCCTCCCATGAGTCTGTGGGAGGTATGGAGCATTCCACCTGGACACTAGTGTGTGTGTGTGTGTGTGTGTTGTATTACACATGGCAGCCTTCACAACACGACTGGCTCCACTGGGCTTAAAGGCCCCTGGGATTTAAGCTCGCAACCACCACAGGCCAGAGAGACAAGAGGCAGAGGAATGAAGATGAGACCAGGGCTGATGGTCTCTGTGTGTGTGTCTGTGTCTGTGTGTGTATCTATGTGTGTGCGTGTGTGTAACTAAAAACTAAAGGCAAGTGACATCTTGTTTGTGAAAAGTTATTAATAGCCTCGTAGTGTAAAACACATAAAAACAACTGAAGCAATGGTTGAGACATCAGTGTCTGTATCACTGAAGTGGTGTCGAGACAGCACTAAAGCCACAGTATGTAATCTCTCTCTCAGCATGGGATCATGAGCTTCATCTCACTTCCTGATGAAGTGACTGATCCTTTGTGTCACTCTGTATTGCAGGTTTTTGCAGTTGTTTGTTTGTGACCTGACCTGAACAGCAGGTCAACGTGTTTATCTGTGTCACAAACGCAACACGTCCTGCACCTCACCCTTTCAAAGTAAAAGCACTGTCACTTTTCTGTTCCCTGTTTGCAGCACATTATAACAGCAGCTCTGCAAAGCATATGATAACAAATGAAGCACTACATATATACATATACATGTACATACACATACACATATACATGTACATATACATATACATACACATACACATACACATACACATACACATACACATATACATGTACATATACATATACATACATGTACATACACATATAATGTACATACACATACACATATACATGTACATGTACATATACATACACATACACATATACATACACATACACATACACATACACATACACATATACATACACATACACATACACATATACATGTACCTATACAGTAAATGTACATATACACATACATGTACATGTACATATACACATACATATACATAAACACAAACAGTACATATACACATACATACATGTACATATACACATACATATACACATACATATACATGTACATATACACATTCATATACACATACACATACATATATACACATACATATACATGTACATATACACATTCATATACACATACACATACACATACATATATTCACACACATATAAATGTTCTAACAGAGTAGATTGCCAAACAAAGTGCAGTAATTGTCGCTGTCATTCACGTGATTTGTAATCTGTAGGCCAGAGATGAGTAGTAACGCGCTACATTTACTCCATTGCAAATACTTGAGTAACCTTTTGGATAAATTGTAATTTCAGGAGTAGTTTTATTGCAACATACTTTTACTTTTACTTGAGTATATGTTTGAAGAAAGAACGGTACTTTTACGCTGTTACTTTATTTTTTTATTACATGTGCGATCTATATCTCTCCCTGTTGGCTGTGGCTGATGAAATTTTGCCAGTCAAATGCAGTCAGTTGAGTCACATGACAGCACTTGTCCATGCCACAGCACCAGCTGTTAGCCACAGATTTCGGCTCCAAGTGGACTTAAAACACATCAGCAGCTCGTTGTTTAATGTGTCCGACACCAAGGCTCTGGTCTCCGGGTTTCTGGACTCCTGTCTCTAGGTTTCTGGACTCCTGTCTCCGGGTTTCTGGTCTCCTGTCTCCGGGTTTCAGCTGTCATACTTTTACCGTGCCGATGTATCTGAATTGGATAATCCTAATTGATTGTACTTTTAGTTAAAGGGTGATGTATTTAATTTCCCAAACAATGAATGTATTATTGTTTTAGTAAAAGTTTATTTTATTATAAAGAGCGTATTTATTGTTTTATTTAAAACATTATTATTTAACATATCTTCACGTGAACAGTGCTGATTTATATTATGGTGTGTCTATTTTGTACCATTTGTGTTGCTCTGAATAATTCAAAGATAAATCTGGAGAAACTCAGTACTCAGTCGTCTTTTCACTGCATACTTTTTTACTCTTACTCGAGTCATTATTTTCATGAGTACTTGTACTTCTACTTGAGTAATTATTATCTTAAAGTAACAGTACTTTTACTTTGCAGGCCACAGAGAAAGGGAAGGTGTGCTTTAGGTTTTGGCCGTACACCTCACCTGTCCATATTCAGACCCACGCCCTACTTTAACGGCCCCCACAGATGTACAGTCTGACTACCTTCATGGGAGACCGACCCCCTTTTTATGGGAGCTCAGCTCTCATTGGCTCCCACATCGTTCGAACGCAGAGACGCTGCGAAGTCTTGTGTGTGTGTGTGTGCGTGTGTGTGTGTGTGGGACGACTCCTCTGTCTCTGGGAAGTGAACGGCGTTCACAGAAGAATGGACTGATAAAGTGAGACAGGCCTGAAAACTCACACACACACACACACACACACACACACGCTCAAGGCCTAAGCTGAACTGTTCCCACGCATGTATAAACACACACACACACACACACATATCCAGAAAATCACCTGAATAACAACTTATCCAGTGTTTATTAAATGGGTAAATGTCAGGTCAGTGTGTGTGTGTGTGTGTGTGTGTGTGTGTGTGCGTGTCTTCCCTCTTCCCTGGTTAGGTTAAGGTTAAGACTGGTTATGGTGAAAGTTAAGGATAAGGCTTTGGTTAGTCTGTCCAAATGATTGGAAGTCAGTGTAATGTCCTCCCCAAGAGAGCTGTGTGAGCCTGTGTGCGTGTGTGTGTGTGTGTGTGTGTGTGTGTGTGTGTGTGTGTGTGTGTGCGTTGTGTGTGATGGTCCTTCCAGCTGGACGCCTTGGCCTGAACGCAGCGCTCTGCCCAGGGCTACGCTTAACTACAAGGGGATCAAACGCTGCACATGGCTTTGATAAAAGCCTCACAACTGCAGTGGAGCAAATCAGAGGCTGGCAGAGCAGAGTTAGAATAACCTCAAAGAGCGTTTGAACCCCACTTTGAACCCCATTTGTTTCATTTCTCTTGCATTGTCATTGATGTTTTTGTTTTTTTCTTTAGTGTTCAAACTGTGGCTATATTTCCTTTTCATGGCATAAGCATCCTTGCACTGAGTTAACAAAAGACTTGAAGCTGCAGGAGAAACACCAGAATCTATCCTTGTGTCTCATATACAGACCGCATATATGAAAGGCACGTAGAAGTATCAGTGAACCACCAGGGGGACTGTTTGAGTGAAAGTCTATGGGAAAATGAAAGGATTCAGATTCTTTATTGTCATGTGTCGTGTCCTCTTTATTTGTAACATCAGTGAACGTGTTCAGATCTTAATCCATAGAACATGATGTCAACATGATCATCATCACGATTAATCGCATTAATCGCACATTTGTATCTATTCTAAATGTCCCTTAATTTCATTATTTTTTCTCATTTGAATGCTTTTAATCTGCTTGCTTTGTGCTAATGTTTTTTTATTATTATTTATGTGAGACTTGACAATACCTCTGTCACCTGCATGTTGTGACTTATTCCTCTTATTGTGAGAGCCGCACAATAATAAGAGAGGCTGTGTATCAGCGAATAAAGTCCCGTGGTTTAATGTGTTGTTGCCGTAACGAGCTAATCCGAGCTAAAGGAGCTAGCGGTCTTCGGTGGTCTCCTGTTGCAGTTTTTCTAGTTGTTGCAACAGCGTGTGAAAAAACCCACAAAGTTTGCTCTGCCAAAAAGAACGTTGATCTCCCGATAAAAAAACAAAAACTGACACCATTAAAATAGGTTTGCGTTAGTGCCGTTAATAATAATCGCAGCGCTGGACTCTGTGGTGGTTACGAGACAGTGAGGTCACTCCTGAGGCTGGAAGTGAGCGGATGTGGCTGAGATGTGGTTATCACGGCGATGAGTGGGAAGTGGGAAGAGAGGAGAGCGGCCATCAAAGAGGCAGAGAGGACACGGAGACAGATTATCTGGACAGCTGAGAGGAGGAGATGAAAGGCTGAATGGAGAGGAGGAGCTGTCTGACCTCTCCAGGATGATATACTAATTATACAGTTATGACAACAGTAGTGTGCTAATGCCGACTGTCTAGGGCCTTAGTCCCTGTGAGCAGACACAGAGAGCGTCTGAGCTTCCAGCTGAGCGGAACTGAAGAGGCAGGACTTGTTGTCGTCGTCAATAATCTGACAGCAGAGTCGTCCAGAGTCTGGATCTGGGTTTGATTGAGACGAGCAGACAGGGCTTCACTGAGGTATGTGTGGTCTCAGACAACTCATAACCTGAGACTCAGAACACAAGCCTGAGAAAAGAAAACACTGACTCGTACTGAATAATAGCCTGAAAGCGACTTCTGCTGGAATTTGCCTTTATTAATATTCAGAAGTCATCATGAAATTGTTGTGTTATCACATATTCACATGTCCTTTAAACGACCTTGTTGTGCAGCTGTCATGTGACTGGTTTTATTATTGAATGTAGTTTATTTAGAATGTTAAGATTCTTTTAAAGTGATGTATATACACAGTGTGATAATGCCACCTCTCTCTTTGTCATCTTCCTCTTCCTGTGTTTGCTCTGTTTACTTTATGATAACTTTTATTGTCTTTCCTTCGTCTGTTTCTGTGATTGTATACATTGTATACGAATAAAGCTTTATTTAAATAAATAAATAAATAAATAGTACACGATGTCCGTGCCGCACGAACATGCTCGACGTCTCCTCTGTGTGTGTGGTGTGTTTCTGTAGCAGTGTTACAGCGCCACACTCAGGTCTGATACATGTACTACAGTTCAGTGTCCTTTTGAGTCATTTCCTGAAATGTTTTCAAAATGACAAAGAAAAAAAAGATGTTGGACACACTGCGACACACTGCGGTGCAGACACACACACTGCGGTGCAGACACACACACTGTGCTGCAGACACACACACTGCGACACACTGCGGTGCAGACACACACACTGTGCTGCAGACACACACACTGCACACTGCGACACACTAGACACACACTGCGGTGCAGACACACACACACTGGTGCAGACACACTGGGTGCAGACACACTGTGGTGCAGACACACACTGTGGTGCAGACCACACAGACACACACAACACACACTGTGCACACACACACACTGTGACACACTGTGGTGCAGACACACACACACTGTGGTGCACACACACACTGGTGCAGACACACACACACTGCGGTGCAGACACACACACACACACTGTGGTGCAGTGGTGCAGACACACACACACACACTGGTGCAGACACACACACACACACACACACACACACTGTGGTGCAGACACACACACACACACACACACACACACTGGTGCACACACACACACACACACACTGTGGTGCAGACACACACACACACACTGCAGACACACACACACACACACAGTGGTGCACACACACACACACACACACACACACTGCACACACACACACACACACACACACACTGTGGTGCAGACACACACACACACACACACACACACACTGTGTAGACACACACACACACACACACACACACACACACACACTGTGGTGCAGACACACACACACACACACAGACACACACACTGTGGTGCAGACACACACACACACACACACACACACACACTGTGGTGCACACACACACACCTGTGGTGCAGACACACACACACACACACACACACTGTGGTGCAGACACACACACACACACACACACACACAGTGGTGCAGACACACACACACACACACACACACTGTGGTGCAGACAGTGCACAGTCACAATCATCACTGCCAGCTTATAACAAAGAACTATTTCTGTGAGGTGCAGCTGTGCTCAGGAGATATGAGAGTGAAGTGAGGTGGACGTGTGAGGGTCAGCGCACACAGACCAATGCCATCTTCTCAGATTATCATATCTGCCTGACCTGAAGGTGCTGTGTGTGCGATAAGACACTCTCCCTCCTCTCAGTGTCCTCATCACCAGACATTTACCCAAAACATTCTCACAACGTCATGGGAACAAGTCTTCAACTGATTCACCGTCTGTCCTTCAGCCTCTTATTATGCACATTTACACATAATTATATGTAAGAAACTAAGAAAATTAGAAAGAAATCATTAAAAAAAATCACACAAAGTTTGAGGGAGGTCAAAGGTCATTGCATTGATGTTTCATATTGAAACTCAATCTAATCAAAACAAAACGAAAAACAACATTTAACAGGACAAAATCATTTTTTCCTCGGGCTTCACTTTCTGTTTCTTCTCAAACGTGATTTTCTTTTTCCTTCAACCTCATCATCACTACTGCAGTCTAAAGAGATCCTGTGTGTGTGTGTGTGTGTGTGTGTGTGTTCTGTCAGGTACTTGGCCAAGCTGTCGTCAGTGGGAAGCATCCGGGATGAGGAGACGTGTGAGAGGCTACGAGGTCTCATCCAGAGACAGGTCCGCACCTTTTTTCATACTGTACACACCACGTTCAGTTATTAGTCTGTATCAATAACCACGTGTGAACGTCTGTATGATGCAGGTTCAGATCTGTAAGCGCAGCGTGGAGGTGATGGACGCCGTGCGTCGTGGGGCTCAGCTGGCTATAGAGGAGTGTCAGTTTCAGTTTCGTAACCGACGATGGAACTGCTCCACTCTGGAGACGATGCCTGTGTTTGGCAAAGTGGTCACACAAGGTGAGATGATTACACTCCACAGTGATGACGGATGAAATCAATGATTATTATGAAGCAATATCACACGAGAGGGAGTGTTGTTGTGCTGAATATATTAGAAGAGGTTTGGATGTTATAGGCGCGGCCTCACCTGTGTCTCACCTGTGTCTCACCTCTGTCTCACCTGTGTCTCACCTGTGTCTTACCTGTGTTTCACCTGTGTCTCACCTGTGTCTTACCTGTGTCACCTGTGTCTCACCTCTGTCTCACCTGTGTTTCACCTGTGTCTCACCTGTGTCTGTCTTACCTGTTCTTACCTGTGTCTCACCTGTGTCTCACCTCTGTCTTACCTGTGTCTCACCTCTGTGTCACCTGTGTCTTACCTGTGTCTCACCTGTGTCTCACCTGTGTCTTACCTGTGTCTTACCTGTGTCTCACCTGTGTCTTACCTCTGTCTCACCTGTGTCCACTCACTGCGATGATCGCCCTCAGTGATGTAACATAAACACACAGAAGTGTCCTCCTCCTGCTCTGTGTGTCCTCTCCTGACAACCATTCATAATTGAATTCAAATCTTGTTGGCGTATTTTTTTACAGTGTAGGTTGACACGGCTCTATTTCAACTGTCATCCAAAGTCAATCATGTTAAAGTGATAGTTGACTGTGTCTTTTGAAGTGTGGTGTATGAGGCGCTGAGACTCTCACAGAAAACATGGCTACAGGGATTTTCAACTCATTTCTAAACCTTGTTTGTTGAGGTTTGTGTCATTGTGTAAATCGCTCACTCTCACACACCAAAAGCCCATGACAAAAATCAACAATCTCACATGTTGTCAGTTAAAATGTGTGCTTTTATGACTTTAGTGTTGTCATGTAGATTTACATCTGACAGCAGCAGGAGAACAGCTGTGAGCTAAAAACTCTACAATCTTTGACGTGAGTCTCACAGAGATGTTTG
This sequence comes from Solea senegalensis, assembly GCF_019176455.1. Taxonomy (NCBI): domain Eukaryota; kingdom Metazoa; phylum Chordata; class Actinopteri; order Pleuronectiformes; family Soleidae; genus Solea; species Solea senegalensis. Next base: position 109,910 of record NC_058024.1, read on the forward strand.
TTATGTGGGTGAACTCTGGTTTTCAGTCAGTGCTGACTGTGTGTGTCAGTGCCTCGTACAACCACGTTCTAATGTCTGGGCACCTTCCCTTAGACTTGAAGACTTAAACGCTCTCTTCATCTGTACACACACACACACACACAGCTCTTTTCAGTTCTATAATGAAACAATATGACTGTGTGTGTGTGTGTGTGTGTGTGTGTGTGTGTGTCTCTGCTAGGCACCCGTGAGGCAGCCTTTGTGTATGCCATCTCAGCCGCCAGTGTGGCGTTTGCGGTCACAAGGGCCTGCAGCAGCGGAGAGCTGGAAAAATGTGGCTGTGACCACAATGTACATGGAGTCAGTCCAGAGGGTAGGTCTCTCTCTCTCTCACACACACACACACACAGGCACAGACAGACACACACACACACAGACAGGGTAACACACCCAGTAACTATTATAACTTTAATATATAATATGTGACAATTAAAAAACTCATTTTAACGGCTGAAACGATGCCATTTTCTATGAGTTGGTCATGCATTAAAGGTGCAGTGTGTGCAATGGTGTAGCAGAATTTCCCTCACCTTTGGTGATCATGGTTATGCAACGTTCTTCTCCAGGGTTCCAGTGGTCGGGCTGCAGTGACAACATTGCATACGGTGTGGCCTTTTCTCAGTCCTTTGTGGACGTGAGGGAGAGGAGTAAAGGTCAGTCCTCCAGCCGCGCACTCATGAACCTGCACAACAACGAGGCGGGCAGAAAGGTAACTTTGAGTGTCAGAGGAAGATGTTTTTTTCACGGACAGTGTCACTGTCAACGGCTGAAACTTCAGCACTGAAGACAATTGTTTTATATATTCAAAGCAGAAGTGTAACTTCATCACTCACACAGTTGTTACATTCATTAACGTGTTTAGTTTTTGTATTCCTAATATAACAGATATGTGATATAAGTGCTCTCACTTGTTTTTATCGATCCATGAGAGAATTGAAGCCTGTCAAGTGACAGTTGAACACACACACACACACACAGGTCTGATAGTTTTGCTTGACATAACCTGTTTTCACCTGAGGGACACAGCAAACAAATCCTGTCACACGGTTTCTGTTCAAGAATAATTGAACAATTACATCATTAATCTCGGGTCATTTTCAATGATAAGCATATTAAACAACATGTAGATGTCTGGTAGCCTTCAGTCCCTTCAGTCGCTTCAGTGGTTCTGGTTTTTATAATTCAATAATCAGTCGAAATGTTTATAAAGCTTGCCTTACTTCATTGTCATGTATGGTCTGTGTTACTGTGAACACATTGTTGCCTGGTTCTCCACAGGCCATCCTGTCCCACATGCGAGTGGAGTGCAAGTGTCACGGTGTGTCGGGCTCCTGTGAGGTGAAGACCTGCTGGAGAGCCATGCCGCCCTTCCGCAAGGTGGGCAACGTCATCAAAGAGAAGTTTGACGGCGCCACCGAGGTGGAGCAGCGCAAGATGGGCAGCACCAAAGTTCTGGTGCCTCGCAACGCTCAGTTCAAACCTCACACGGACGAGGACCTGGTCTACCTGGAGCCCAGTCCGGATTTCTGCGATCACGACCCACGGACGCCGGGCATGCTGGGCACGGTGGGCCGCCAGTGTAACAGAACCTCAAAGGCCATTGACGGCTGCGAGCTGATGTGCTGCGGCCGCGGCTTCCAGACGCAGGAGGTGGAGGTGGTGGACAGGTGCAGCTGTAAGTTCCACTGGTGTTGTTACGTCAAATGCAAACAGTGCCGCAAAATGGTGGAGATGCACACGTGCCGGTGATGGAGGCGGGAGCACAGAAGGCACTGCTGATGGACAAAACAAACGCCCCCCCCACACGCTCGCTCAGAGAGCGAGGAGGACTCGTGAAGCTCCCTCGCCTCCTGCTTGAAACCACCATTCCCACCTACCACTGGTCAACGTAAACAGACTGGCTGAGAGGTCAGAGGTCATCCTGTTCATGTATGGAAAGGAGTCGTTTGTGCACAGGATTTAAAGGCAGTTTGTTTCTTCTCGAGTCCCGAGTGTCTCTGGCTGTCTGTCTCTGTCCCTCACGCTCATGTTTGGTTTGTCGTTGAGAATCCTTTTTTTTTGCAATGGTTAACTTATTTGTTGAGACTGAGGAGACTGACGGGGGTGCAGGGCGGTGGTCCTCGGAGGAGGGGCCAAACTGGACCAATTGATGGGCAGATGGATGGGAGGGATTAAAGGGTTGGGGTGTTATTTGCCCTCTGTCCTTGCTGCTGCTGCTGCTGCTGCTGCTTCAGTGACTCAGTCGGAGTGTTAGTAAAGGAGACGCCAAGACTGTCCAAGGTTGGACTCGAACGAGACAAAGGAAGAAGTCACAGATGGACCTGATGTGATTTCATTCCTGAGTGAACGCGGCTGCACTGAGGTCAACTCACTTGTTTTGCCCCCTGCAATGCCCTGATGCTGCTCCACTCACTCACACACTAACTCACTGTCTGTCCACCAGAGGGACAATGATGATGATGATGATGATGATGATGATGATGAACAGGTGAAAGCCACTGTCAGCTCCTTTCTGTCTTTTCACCTGTCACCTGTCAGCAGTACCAATGACTGACAGGTGACACACACACACACACACACACACACACATACAGCTGCTACCTGCAACAACAAGAACCCAGAAACCTTGTACTGGACCAGGTCTCAGATCAGATCTAAAATGTGTATCATGCTGTGAAAGAGTTTCATGCTCATTTGGATCAACGCAGGTCATGACCTTCACCTGCACGTCCACCACCCAACACACACACACACACACAGAGAGAGAGAGACACACACACACACACATACACACTCGAGCTAAACATCCTCATGAGTGGACAGTCACATGACCAGAGCATCTGAAAGTGACATGTGGAAGAATTTTGGGTCCTTGAGGGACCGGTTTAATGTCAGCTATTTTCTAAATATAATAATAAATGTGAATCCACTGTGTATGCAACTTTATTAGCAGCGTCCTCGTAACATCGCGCCGTCTGACCCATGTACTGGTACCGGTCCACGGCCCGGGGGTTGGGGACCACTGTACTATACAACACATGAATCAGACAATAATTATGTCAGACAGTGTGTCTCTTCACCAGCTGTTTTCATCTTAAAAGTAAAGATGGTGGACAGACGTTGTGCCAGAACAGAGACAGGCTAACGGCTAACAAGCTAACAGGGGGACATGTTAGTGAAACTCACAGTGAGCGATGGGAACAAACACAAGCTAAAGATTTAAATCACAGACTCAGACTAGATTTACTCTGCACAGCAGCATTAGCGCTGTCCATCGCTAATGCTAACATGATGCTATGTTATGCTAACGCAGTAGACAGGGTAAATCCAGCACCGGTCCCGTTCATCTCAGGCTGCCATGATGGTGTTTCATGGAAACTGAGTCATGTGACGTCCAGCGCTTTATACCATAGATGGAAAAGGTGCGTCACGTTCAAACTTGATTTTGGAATAAGTGACAGCCCGAAAACACACACACACAAACACACACACACACACACACACGCACGCGCGGTCTGAGAGGGTTGCCGAGCATGTTCACCATGACGACTGAAGCATTTTCACTCCAAGCGCACATAGAGTCCACATCGACAAAAACACACTCTCTCTCTGTCTCTCTCTCTCTGTCTCTCTCTCTGTCTGTCCCTCTGTCTCTCTCTCAGTTTTCAATGCCACTGTCAGGACTGTCTTGTTATCTTGTGCCACCGCAGTAAAACCAAGCTTTCCTATAATAAATAACGTGATATCATCAACATATAGAGACATACTGTAGATCTGTAAAGACTTATACACTGAAGAAGACCATACTGCCTATGAATGTACGTTAATATGGAATATATGCTGTGTCAAAAATGACTGGTGTCCATTATTTTGTGTGTGTGTGTGTGTGTGTGTGTGTGAGAGTGAGAGAAGGAATGCCACAGAAACAATGTTGCCCTGAAGGAGAGACAGAACACAAGGAAACAGAAAGATGGAAAGTGAAAGAGCAGATCCTATTCCACCACCAAGTACTGGAACACACACACACACACACACACACAGCCCTGCTGAGAGACATACACATTTTTCAATAAAATTGTCCATTTCCCGTGTCTTTCAGCTGCATTATTATGTGGCCACAGTGTGCACCATGCTGCATTTGAAATGTGTGTGCGTGTGCTGTTTGTGTGAGGTACATTACACCCTGAGGTCCTTCCCCCTGAACCCCCGACACCTATGCACAACATGCATGTGGAGAGAGCTGTGGCCGTGTCTCCGTGCAGCGCCTGGTTGGGTTTTAGTGACCAGCTGAACACAGGCACAGGCAGCACCACTGGGCTCGGGATGACGGCCAAATGCAGACCACATGGCACAAGATGTTTTCCTGCTCTTGTCTTTATCAATAGGACACTGCTACCACCCCCAACACACACACACACACACACACACAGGAACACTCCAGCTTTCTCACTCTCTCAGTGCCTTTGACGTGAGCTGGTTCCTGTCTGAACGCCGTCTGAATAACATGGTATTGTGACCGCTGTGGGTCTGCGACGGCGAGGATCTGTCCTTCGTTAAGCTGCCATGGCGGCGTAGATGAGATGGTGGTGGTGGCCACGCTGATTGGGAATGTGTGTGTGTGTGTGTGTGTGTGTGTACAGTCAGTCCGATAACCCGACTACGTCGCGTGGTTTGCTGTGGTTGTAACAGAGACATGAAGCTGACAGCTGACTTTTACCACTGTGTGTGTGTGTGTGTGTGTGTGTTTGTGGGGTTTTGTGAAAGACATTTTGAATATTTGCAGAATGAAACTGCTCAGCTGGTTCTGTGCTAATACTTGACATGTATGCAGAATCCTCACAGGGGCCCAAACACGCCACAAATACAGTAAACATACGGTTGAGTTACTGGATCAGGAAGAAGATCTGCAGGAAAACACTCTGTCACGTCTTTGACGAAGGCAGTTACAAGTGAACCACTGAGGTAATAATAATATCAAGGCTTTCACCATCAGTTTATTTTGTATTGTACACAGAGCGGTTTCTATTCCGTCTTCCAATCATGGACTCACGGATCCAATCTTACGGCTTTGGTTTGAATTGCTGCCCATGGTGGCTAATGTTTGCTAACTCGAGGTAGAGTCACATAGTGTGTTTTTACAGATCACTGTAAGACAATAAATCACTAAGAAAGTTTTGGTTTGAATCCTCATTCACTGGGTGTTCCAGCTTCCTCCCACAGTGTAAGTGCAAATTTGTTATTTTGTGACTAATTTGGAATCCTATAATCTTATGAGGGGCCACACGGTTGGTGTAGTGGTGAGCACTCTTGCCTTTGCAGCAAGAAGACCCGGGTTCGAGCCCAGGATGAAACAAGGGCCTTTCTGCATGGAGTTTGCATGCATGTGGCTTCGAACTCACAGTCCAAAAACATGCAATATGAGATTAGGTGAATTGGTCAGTTTTAATGGACCGTGAGAGTGAGTGGTTGTTTGTGGCCCTGTGATGGACTGGTGACCTCTCCAGGGTTTGACTCCGCCTGTTGACCTATGTCAGCTGAGATTGGCTCAGCAACCCCCACATATCACCACTAGGACACGCCAAAGCACCATTCTCATGCTTGATACCATCATTTTAAAAGATTCACTCAAATGAAAATAAAAATACACAACAAAAAGTTTTTGTTGTGTCACAGTGCTGTGTGAGTGAGAGGGGGAGTGGCTACAGTAGAGCAGCAAGAGCCAATGCGTGCTTCTTTTACAGATAATGACATCTTTTGCATTACTTATTCAAACAACGTCAAACTTGGCAGATGTTTCCTATCTTCTTCTTCATGTGAGACTGGCGGGGCGCCCTCTATGGACATGCTGCCCCTGCACATATGTCTATGTATATATGCATACTGTACTGTGCATACTGCATACTGATGATGAGGAGAGAACCTCATCATCATCCTCAGGTGCTGAAGCTCTGCATATGTGCGGCTCTGTGTGTGAAGGGTTAACAGGTTGGCTGGACGTTAATGCCACTCTCACAGAGAACCCAGGCGAAGGCTGGCTTTAGGCCAGGGCTCGGCCCTCCCAGGCCTCTCTCAAACTCCCACATCTCTTCAGCATACTTCTCATATTAAAAGAAAACAAGTTACACAAATGAGACAGATGGTTCTTGTTTGTGATGACAGTTACCGTAAAAGCCTTGTTGTGCAACATGATTGTCACGGGCAAGTGTGGAGCTCATGGACTCATGTTTGCTTGACCTGTGATGGACTGGTGACCTGTCTTCTGTGATTGACTCCAGTGACCTGCGACCTCATATGTTCTGTGTTGTATTTACATTTCAATAATAAACGTGATTAGAACGTGTCACGCGTTAATTTAAAATCAGCTGTTTATCACGGATGACGGATCGACTTACGTGATGTTCGTATTCCCGTAGCGGCCTCCGCATTAAAACCACTGTCACACAGAATAGAATAGAATAGAAATACTTTATTCATCCCCAAGGGGAAATTGTTTCAACACAGCAGCAATACAATACAAACAAAGTATAAAATGTAAACATAAAATGTAGAATGTACAAAAGTGAGAAAGAATAGTGCAATAATGAAAGACTGGCATAAAGGAGTGAGCCTGGTTCTGTCAGAGATTTCTTCTTCTGTTAAGAGGGAGTTTTTTCTCTCCACTGATGCCTAGTGTTTGCTCATTGTGTGAACTGTTGGGGTTCTCTGCTCTCTTTGATGTTATCTATGTACAGTGCCTTGAGATAATGTATGTTATGATTTGGCGCTATACAAATAACATTGAATTGAATTGACTTGAATAATGAACACACATGTGACGACACAGAATAGGTTTGGCCGTGAGCTTGATGCTGATGGCAAAAACCTCACTTCCACAGAAGCTCAGCTTCTCTGGGCGTAAACCACTTTTTGATCGACAGCGTTGCAGAAACATGCAGATGCAGCGGAGCCTTTTCTGCCTCAGTCCAAGTGTGTAGACAAACAACTGCCTGTTGTGTGTTATTTGCTCCAAGTACACCTTAAATAAAAACACTATTATATAGCACTTTATAATTTGGCTTACTTGAAGCACTTACTTACTTCGAGCTCTTGTTTGTACCCAAATGTTGAAATGCACTTTGGATGAATGACATGTAATGTAACTATTAGTTTCACATAATTATCACATTTCCTTGTTCTAGTTGCTTGACGGCAGAATTTATGTCAGAGTTTATGCATAAATAACTGGACCTGACATGAGCTTCCCAGCAACCACCCTGAACTGTGACCCTCATGTGGAGTAAACATGGTGGATACTGGACGGTTCATGTGCTATTGGACCGCTGCCTGTTTCCAGAGGCGGATTCAGTGGTTTTTGCCAGTATTGCACTGATTCAGATACCGAGTAATTTGTCGTCTCATCTCGAGTCAGGGCGACACCATTTCCTGCACTGCAGCTGTGAAGCTAATGTACCCACAGCTAACCCACACTGATTAACTGGGTATGATAATGTAACAGGCCAGTGAGGGCGTATATTCACACACTGCTGGCACAGCTTTGCCCAAGGACACATTGACAGAGCTGGGAATCAAACCCTAAACCTTCAAGTTGAAAGACTGACTACCACTGAACTACATTTTTTATTAAAGAGCTCATAGCCCGGAAGTGCCAATCAGAAATATCTCCCGACTCCGACTGTCACTCCCTGATTCTGTTGCTGAGACCCTCATCCATGCATTCGTCACATCACGCCTGCACTCCTGCAGAGCTGTCCTGTGTGGGCTCCCCAAGAAAACCCAAGTTCAGAACTCTGCTGCCAGGGTTCTCACTCAGACCAAACATCTGCACTGGCTCGCCGTTAAGTTCTGGATCCTCTTCAAGCTTCTCCTCCTCTGCTACAAGTCTCTGCCTTCACTTGCTCCACATCATCTTTCTGACCTCCTCCATGTGAACCGTCCCTGCTGGAACCTGCGGTCTGCTGACCTCGGCCTCGTCTCCATCTCCTGCACCTGCAGCTCTGCACCAACTATGGACTCTCCTAAATCACTTGTTCCTGCAGGTTTTTTCAATTACTGCTGTACAGCGACCTTGGAATGGTTATTATTATTATCATTATTATTATTACAATAACAACAACAATAATAATAATAATAACTTTATTCTTGTCATATTACAACTTAAAAAAGAAAAACCTCCTGAGAATACAGGTCCAGCAGGTCTAACCTTTGGCACCAGGACCATGAATGATAAGTGCTGCTGTGCAGAGGCATGTGGATCATTTTTCTGATCAAACATGATTATTACAACATGTCTGCTACTGTCAGTGACCTCCACTGTGGACACAGCTGTGTTGGACACTTGGATGGAAATACCTATGTTTTGATCCAGGTGTGTTTTTCACATCTGTCCACAACAGATATATTTTACCCACACACACACACACACACACACCAGCAGATGGTGGATGAGGGCTGTACCTGCCACAGCTTCACCTCTGGATGCTGGTATAGAGGATCACTAAGAGATTAACTGCCTTTACTCTCTCACACACACACTTTCTCCCTCTGTGTCTGTAAGTGCTTAGTGAAGAACTTTCCCTTAACACCTGGGCAATGCTCTGTGTGTGCGCGTGTGTGTGTGTGGGCTGATGTTACTGGGCGAGTGTGTTAGCAATCTGGCATGTCAAAATAATCCTTGCAGTGACCAGTAGTGACTTCAGACATGTACTGACACACACAAACACACACACACACAGGTTTGTGCTGATATTCTTCTCAGGACTCTGCATTGACTTCCATTCATTAGGACAGACTAACCAAAGTCTTATCACTTAACCATAATCAGTTAATCACTAACCATAACCTTAACTAATGTTTGTCCTAAACTTAACTAGTTCCTTACAAATGAGGACTACTGGTCCTGACTTTATGCATAATGGACCATTTCTTACTGTTTTGGTAATGTTTATTTATTTATTATTATGATTATTATCATCGTTATCATTATTGTTATTATTGTTGTTGTTGTTGTTGTTGTCCCCGTAAGGAAGACAAGTCCCCAGAATGTGACTGCGTAACCAGATTTAGGTCCCCACAACATAAGGAATACCAGGCGCACACACACATTCTCGCGCAGCAGTCTTACGGAGGACCTTCACAGACGTAAAACATTTCCTAGCCCCTTTTCCTAACCTTAACCACCACAGCTAAATGCCTGATTCTAACCCTAATCCTAAAACCAGGTCTTAAACCCCCAACCTAACCTAACCACATTTGAAATCTTAGCTCTAAACACAAGCATCCATCCATCTTCTACCACTTTATCCTCCACATGTGGGTCACAGGTAGCTATCCATCACAGGTCCAACATACACCAGAGTACCCAAAGAGAAGCCACAATGCTAGTCACTGCGTCACCGTGACGCCCTAAACCTAAAAAACAAACATTCCCTTTCCTCACATGACTTTTTATACTGTAAATGTCATTGTTCCAGTTCTCTGTTGAGCAGAGAAATGAGAGAATTTGAAGCTTGGTTGAATTTAAAGGTCCAGTGTGTAAGAAATAGTGACATTCTGCAGAAACATGGCAGTGCCTCTGCTTTAATGATCAATGACAAATTCAGGAGCCGCTGGTCTCCTGCTGCCTCAGCTGGTAATTTACTATAACTGTACAAATGTGTATCTATTTGAACAATTCAGGTAGTAAAAAGGCGTTTGTTTTATTTTCAGAGTCTACGTTAGCAGCAAATCCACCAAAGAAAAACATTAACACCATATCATTATCGTCACATCGTCGCATGTTTTGTTGATTTGGTGCAGCCCTCACCCTAAATCTGCCGGCTGCTTTCCTCTCAGAGACGCTGGTCCAGGCCTGATGCTGACTGGACGATCCCACAGGACAAAACATTTACATCCATTTGTCAAACATAATGAAGACCAATGGAGGCCAGGTGTGTGTGTGTGGAATGTCCTTGGTTCAGCCTGTGTGATAATTAATGGCTGTCAGTGTCTCTTCAGCACAAGAAGGCGCTGACAGACAGCACTCCAGAAACACAGGGAATGTGTGAACGCTTCACAAGGAGGGATGAGGGCGAGAGAAGATGATCCAGGTCACCTCACAGAATACATCAGCATTACAGCAGTACACACTGACATCATCTCAGTGGGAACTGTGTGTAGGAGAAGCAACAAACCATTTAAAGACAGCTGTCATAAAGATGTGTTTTAATGTCAGCTTCACCTTCTTTAGATGATCTTCAATCAAAACCTGGAAACACAACCTCCATGTGTGTAAGACATGGATTGATTCCACTTCAAATATTTCATATCATATCATCATCGAGCTCTACAGAAGCCTGATAGAGAGAAACAACATCTAACACCTGCAGGACAGTGGCTGACATAACCTGGGTATGAACTGTCCCCATAAGACAAAAGAGACATGAAATTGATTATTTGAGGTAAACATACAGTATCTATCGATCGATCGATCTATCTATCTATATGTGTATATATATATATATACATATATATATATATATATATATATATATATATATATATATATATATATATATATATATATGTATATATAATATATACAATAAAATATAATATATATATAAAGGCGACATAGACCGGAAGCTCCAATTAACGCTGCGTTTGTGTGTGTATCTGCGTCATGACCTCGTTTATGAAATTCTAAAGTTTCAGAACAAACAGTTCAGCCACTGCTGAGAAAATAGTGTTGTATTGTTTTCCTGGGCTCTGCGAAGCGGATCGGCACTTCCTTAATTTGATGTCGTCATCAGAAATCCTCGCCACTCCTCTCAGCACCGTAGCGCCTCCTGGTGCGGGCACTAGTCCGGGCACATCCGGTTGCGTACATTCAACCACAGAAGAACTACTCTCGTTGTACCTGCTGAGATGCAGAGCATCCACCGTGCCAGAGGGGGAGCTGTGTATCTGAGAGCTGGCCTATCTATTACGTCACTTCCAGGTTCCTGGCCAATCACAGGACAGTGGGAAAGCTCTCGTTGGCTGGCCAGTCACAACACAATTCCACGTTCTGGGGGTGTGGTTTTGGTCTGAAACAGCGCGGCTGACGAGCGCGTCAGTGATAAGTAGTAGTAGTATAAGTACCTTCAGAAGATCTGCAAGTGGATGTGAATGCTGCACTAACAACAATCCCTACTGGAACCATCACTGAGACCAATAAGCTGATACACAGTACAGCAATAGTAATCCTAGAAATGCTTGGATACAAGATGGGCTCAAACCATAACAGACAGCATCCACCAGAGGCCAAGATAAGGGTAACATGGAGAGAAGTTAGCCAGCTAGCAGAGCTACAGAAAGGCAACATGGTGAATAAAGGAAAGTACACCAAGTACATACTGTACCTGAAGCACTCGAAACTGCCAAACAGAGACTAACAGCATTGGCCACCCGGTTGAAGAGATACACCAAGGAGGCAGAGGCCAGGAGAATAAACAAGCTGTTCTCCACTGAACCAGCCAAGGTGCACACTCAGTGGCAGGGAGGAAATAACAACAGGTCAGACCCACCAAGAGCTGAGGTGGCAGAACACTGGAAGGCCATGTGGGAAAAAGAGGCATCACACAACCCAGATGCCCAATCGCTAGTGGACCTAAGAGTAGACCACAGTAACCTCCCAGAACAAGAACCAGTAAACCAATGGCAGACATCCAAGAATGAGTGTCAAAGATGAAGAGCTGGACAGCATCAGGCCCCTGATATGATCCATGCCTATTGGCTGAAGAAACTAACGGCACTCCAAGGAACGCCTAGCAGCGCAGATGAACCAGCTGCTAAGGGATGGGTACCACCCAGAGTGGCTGACCCAGGGCAGGATGTCCTAATCCTGAAGGACCCTCAGAAGGGACCCATCCCATCGAACTACCGGCCAATAACCTGTCTCTCCACAACATGGATGCCCTGTCAGGCATCATTTTGGCTAAGATGATTAATCATGCATGTAAATGACATTCAAAAGCCCACATTAGTGTAAAAGTCTCCTGCATGTTTTAGATGGCATTCTAATGAATGGCTCGTTTTTAGGCTTCTGCAGATCTTGATGATGACTGAAAACATGCAGGGGATTTTTTTTTACCTCCAGAAACAAACATTGAGCAAGGAAGGGATAGATCTATTATTATCATTATTATTATTATTATTATTATTATTATTATTATTATTATTATTATTATTATTATTATTAGCCATCCATCATCTACTGCTTTATCCTCCACAGGAAGTTGCTGTGCCAATCTTAGCTGACATACGCCGATAGGTGGGTCACACCCTAGACAGTTCACCAGAGACAAACAACTATTCACTCTCACACCTATGGTCAATTTAGAGTGTCCAATTTACCTAATTTCCATATTGCATGTTTTTGGACTGTGGGAGGAAGCTGGAGAAAACCCACGAACACACGGGGAGAACATGCTAACTCCATGCAGAAAGACCTCTCACACCCCTCCCCTCCCACGCTAATATTCCGTTGAGTGCTAGCTCTCAACGACTTGAACTATTGAATTTTTCCCAGGTGACTTTGCGGTGCTGCTGAAGGCCGGCATGACAGAGTGTCAGGCCATCCTGTACAACATGCTATTGGCCATGATGGTGTTCCTGGGCATGATCACCGGTATCCTGATCGGACACTACTCCATGTGCCGCTGGACTCTTCATGTGTGTGGCTCTGGTGGACATGGTGAGTGGACATCTGTACCGGAACCTGAACGCACCATTGAACACACCACTGAACGCTCGCCACTGTACGCACCACTGAACACTCACCAATGAACGTTCGCCACTGAACGCTCACCACTGAACGCTCACCACTGAACGCTCACCAATGAACGCTCACCACTGAACGCCTCACCAATGTCACTGAGCGCTCACACATCACTGCGCTCACCACTGAACGCTCACCACTGAACACTCACCAATGAACGCTCACCACTGAACGCTCACCACTGAACACTCACCACTACAACGCATGTCACGTGTATTTATGTTTACTCAGAGTAAAAGTTACTTAGTTACTTTTTAACAAGGTTCTGTTTGTTATTATTAAAAAAACTCACGTTCAAACCAATGAATAGATGCTAACATGAGTTAAATGTTAATTCAGTGATTAATTGTTTCAGATCTTACTGGTGAATGTCTCTAACGTCTGATTCTACTTTTGTTTGTCGTGTTTGAGAGAAGCAGCTGTCAGGACCAAATGACACACACGCACACACACAGACACACACACCCAGACAAAGAGACACACGCACACAGACACACACACGCACACACAGACACCCAGACACACACACACGCAGACACACACACACACACACACACCCAGACACGCACCCACCCAGACACACACACAGAGACACACGACACACACACACACACACACACACACATGCACCCATCCAGACACAGAGACACACTCACAGAGACACACACACTCACACACAGAGACACTCACAGAGACCACGCACACTCACACACACAGAGACACACACATAGACAGACACACACACACAGAGACACACTCACACACAGAGACACACACACATAGGCAGCACACTCACAGACACAGAGACACACACACAGAGACACACTCACACACAGAGACACACACACATAGAGCACACTCACAGACACAGAGACACACACACAGACACACACATAGACACACTCACAGACACAGAGACACACTCACACACAGAGACACACACACACATAGACGCACACTCACACAGAGACAAACGCACACACATACGCACCCACCCAGACTCAGAGACACACACACATAGACACTCACAAATACAGACACACACGCACGTTTGTGTCATCTGATGTGTGGTAAACACAGTGAAGTCTCCGAGTGTGACACTGACCTCTTGTGGTCACGTTCCTGCGCTGCACTCTGTAAAGCTGACACTTGAGGAGAACATGAAGTCACTTCCTGTGTTTTATTTTGTAGGAATAACTACCAAAAATGAAAGATAACATAAACACTTTTATTGTGTAGGACTTAATACTAAAATGAAAGATAACATAAACACTTTTATTTGGTAGGAATTAATACTAAATTTAAAGATAATATAAAAACAGGCAGCTTTACAGGCAGAAACTAAAGCTCTGCAAACCTGCAGTGAGGACATCAAAGAAGTGGACCAGTGAGGCTGTGGAGGATCTCCAGGCGTGTTTGGACTCCACTGACTGGGGTTTGTTCAGGACTGCTACCAACAGTCTGGGTGAGTACACAGAGGCTGTGACGTCATACATCAGCTTCTGTGAGGACCGCTGTGTTCCATCACTATTATTTTAATAGTTTATATTTAGAGAATGTTTGTTATGCACCAACAACACCAGAACAAATTCCTTGTATGTGTAAAATCGTACTTGGCAATAAAGCTTTTTCTGATTCTGAGATATATATATGTACATATGTATATATTTCTATATATATATATATATATATATATATATATATATATATATATATATATATATATATATATACATACATACAATTCTAATAATTCACTCTTGCCCTTGCAGCAAGAAGACCAGGTTTCGAGCCCCGGTTGGAACAAAGGTCTTTCTGCATGGAGTTAACACGTTCCCCCCGTGTGTGTGTGTGTGTGTGTGTGTGGGTTCTCCGGGTTCTCCGGCTTCCTCCCACAGTCCAAAAACAAACATGCAGTATGTGGATTAGGTAAATTGGTCACTGAATTGGCCGTAGGTGTGAGAGTGAGAGTGAATGGTTGTTTGTCTCTTTGTGTGTCCCTGTGATGAACTGGTGAACTGTCCAGGATGTGGCCCCGCCTACCGCCCTCTGTCAGCTGAGATTATAACAGTTATAATATAATAACGAGTTATAACAGAATGTGATAGTGTTCAATATATCATTTATGTTACTGAGTATCTGTTTATTTATTCTTTTCTTTCTGCCTTTTTGTTTCCATTTGTCTGTGTGTGTGTAAAATTATGATCATTATTATTAGTAGTAGCATTTGCAATAATTATTAAGTTAGCGGGATAAACATATAATATAAATGGGATTTGATTTCTTCTGTGTTAAGTTTATTTGATGTTTTTTCTTCTTCTTTGCTCGTTGTCATTCTTTGTTGAGTCTGAGTTCAAATAAACTTTCAAATCAAATCAAACCTTCAAAGAAACAAATGTTAGCTCATGTTTGTCACTGTTCTGTCGTGTGTCAGTCAAACAGCGTGCAGCGACACACAATCACATGAAGCTGCAGTGATAACTTCTGCTGTTTGGTCGATGCAAACATCTCACTTTACTAGCACAACGTTGTTGTTGCCTCCATCCGTATGGACATGAAATCACTTCCTGTGTGCAGCACAGAGAAACACAGAGTGGTGTGAACTCAACTGACAAATGTTATTTCTAATATTTACATTGTTCATGTCACATATGGCGCATTTACACCACAGTTTAAGTAGCGTTTCCACGAGCATAGTACCAGGTACTGTTTTTAGTACCTGCTCAGGACGACGCTGAAGTTAGCCTCCAATTCGCCAGCTTCCGATTCTGCACTTAAGGGGAAAGTTAAGGGGAAATTTACCGAATGTGCACTGATTATCTTTTTTTTGGGACATTTCTTGATGTGAAAACATTTTAGACGTTTTGGGTATGACATTAACTTTTGTAATTGTGAAACTTTTATTTTATTTGTGAAAATGCTAAAGGGGAGATTTCACCGTTTTTGTTTCATACCTAGACCAGGTCCACATCAAAAACCACTATACCTAGACTTCTCAAATCTGGACTGGATTAATCTACAGACCCTGAAGATTCATAAAAACACAGCCTCTGATTTGTGAAACGTTTATTCTATTTGCGAAAATGCAATAAAGTTACATTTCACCGTTTTTTCAGCAGATTTCCACTTTGGACCAGATCTACATCAAAAACCACTGTACATAGACTTCTCAAATCTGAACTGGATTATCCTACATACCCTGAAGATTCATAAAAACACAGTCTCTGGTGAGGTTCCAGGCGTGCTAAATAGGTATACAATGCGATGATTGGTCAGACTGCCAGCCACTGATTGGTCAGACATGTCGTCACTGGACGCTTCATTAAAAAAAAACTACCAGCAGGAGCAAACAGTACCGGCACACACCAGGACAACCTCGCTGGCGTCCTAGCCGACATGCAGGCAGACCGCGCCCTGCAGCAGGAGCGGATCCGGGCCCAGCGAGACCGGCATAGGCAGATATTGCTGGACAAGTCCCGTAGGGCAAGAGAGCAAGAAGCTGCCATGAGGAGGGAGGAGAACACTGAGAACGCTGCTTTTAACCAAGCAGTCCTCGCAGTGCTTGGGCAGCTTGTCCAGGCAGTAGGTCGCAGAAACTCTTGACCTGTTCCCTCCCTCCTGTCCTAGGACTGCACATGGTATGGAACTATGGTAATGTATGAGGAAGTCTGGAGTGGCAGAGAAGTATGTTAGACTGGTGCAGGACATGTATGCCAACTGTGAGACAGCGGTGAGGTGAGGTGTAGGTGTGACAGAGAAGTTCAAGGTGGAGGTGGGACTACATCAGGGTTCGTCTCTGAGTCCCTTCTTGTTTGCGGTGGTGATGGACAGACTGACAGATGAGGTTGGACAGGAATCTCCATGGACTATGATGTTTGCAGATGACATTGTGATCTGTGGTGAGAGCAGAGACCAGGTGGAGGAAAAGCTCCAGAGGTGGAGATATGCTCTAGAAAGGAGAGTAATGAAGGTTAGTCACAGCAAGACAGAATATATATGTGTGTGAATGAGAGGAACCCAAGTGGAACCATGAGGCTACAGGGACTGGAGATAAAGATGGTGGAGGATTTTAAGTATTTAGGGTCAACAGTCCAGAGCAGTGGAGATTGTGGAAAAGAGGTGAAGAAACGTGTTCAAGCTGGTTGGAATGGGTGGAGAAAAGTGTCAGGGGTAATGTGTGATAAAAGAGTATCAGCCAGAATGAAAGGAAAGATATACAAGACAGTGGTGAGACCAGCGATGCTGTTTGGTCTAGAGACAGTGGCACTGAGGAAAAGACAGGAAGCAGAGCTGGAGGTAGCAGAGATGAAGATCTTGAGGTTCTCTTTGGGAGTGACGAAGATGGATAGGATCAGGAATGAGTCAATCAGAGGAACAGCACGTTAGCATGTTAGATGTTTTGGAGATAAGGTCAGAGAGGCCAGAATGAGATGGTTTGGTCATGTACAGAGGAGGGATAGTGAGTATATTGACAAGTGAACCACTTCTTTACAGCCTTTCGGGCCTAACTCACCCCTCCACAGAGCTTAGCTAGAGAGCTGTACCTTTTCAGACCCACTTGGACTATGAGTGCAGCTCCCCACAGTGTCTCATCTTTCTTGGTCTCAACTGGGGTCGATTTTGTCTCATGTCCTGCCGACTGGAACCCTGCTAGAGCCCTGCTAACTCCATCTGTGAAATTCCGGCCTTCACCACCGGAATATAATTTTCTTTGCTTGAGTTCTGGTGAGAACTGCTGTAAAGTCATTCTTCTGGAGTTTACTCTCTGTTTCCGTAGCATCAGCTGCCACTTTTGCGGCAGATTTTGTGGGACAATCTTCGACTGGACTAGACAGGAACTCGGGTCCCTTCTGCCATTCCATGAACAGCTCAATTGCTTTCCCTCGGAGCTCATCAGAGAGGGATTCATCCCAAGTGTCCTTAGTGAGCTTGCCAGCTTCCTGGAAGGCCTTCCTCGCAAGAATCCCACCTTTTTGCTTCACAGGTGTCGTTAGACCGATGATGTCGTACAATTCAGAGATCTGGCTCAGTAGGATGCGACGAGTTAATGGGTTTGGTGCTTTTACATCCACTTCACCTTCAGTAAGGAGAGTCATTTGGTCAGGCTTTGCCTCGTCCTTCCTCCTACTTTGACCAGACCGGACCCAGGGTTTGAGGTAGAAGCCCCTTGCTTTCAGGATCTTCTCCACTCCCTCTAGGATCCTCTTCCAGTCGACCGGCTTCTCATGGTAGCTGGGTCTCTCAGAAGTGTAAATGGGGATTGGCTCACTAAACTTCAAAAGCTCTACTCTTGTGAGTAATGACTTTGTTTATGTGGTTTCCCCGGCTGGCTAACTCCCACAATGCAGACAGTCTTAAAACCCTGGCCTCATGACAGCTAGCTGACAGTCCAGAAAACACGTTCCATCAACAACTCCTTGAAGAATGACGGACAGCCAGCACACAGTCACAGTAACAGTCCTGCGGTGCTATGATCGGTGTGGGAGCCACCACCTGTTTTCACTGTAGGCAGCCATTTCCCGGAATTCAGGAAACCGTACCTGCTCTGGCACCAACAACGTCTGACACTGACACACAGTTGAGACTCTCCAAAAAGATGTCCGATAGTCCGGTCCTCTGAGCCAGTAGCTAGCTTCCACAGTGCTATAGCAACTCTCTTCTCTGAGGGAACACGACCACAGAAAGCCGCGTCTCGCCGCTCCATAACTTTTGTTGTAGCATTTGTTGTAGCTGCACAGTCTCTTCTTTTTTGCAGGTTTATCCTTTGTAGTTTACATTTGGAGGAATGTGTGTGTTTATTTACAGTATACTGATCATGTGCGACTGATGCGGGACTCATAGCCCCACCTCGTCTCCCGGTGTGAGGTGGGATGGCACCGTCGTCTCTTTGCATCTCGTACCATGTCGTCTCGCCGTCTGTCGCCTTTTCTGACAATCTTTTCTTTTGTGCCTGAACAACAGAAACAGACCGTGCAGCAAGTACAACATTGTCTCCTCCATTGTTTGTTTGTTTGTTGTGTGTGTGTGTGTCACAGCACACGTCACAGCAGTTTGGCACAGCCGTGTTATAGCCGTGTTGCGATGGCCCCACCCACGCTGAGTAGGTACATTTTGTAGTGGAAATGCTCCTAAACCGTGCCGTGCCGTGCCGTGCCGTGCCATGGCGAGGCGAGTAGAGCTGGTGGAAATGTGCCAATAGTGGAGCTTTAAGTGATTGTGTGCTGACGCGTTGAAGCAGCTGACACATTTAAGAGTGTCTCATGAAGGAAGAAATGAAAAACATGACTCAGTTAAAATGCTGATGTACTTTTATTTACATTTTTAAACAAAATGACACTTTGTGTGCTTCTTTGACTTCTCATCTTGAAAAACTTCCCAACAGCTGAAAAGTGTTATCACGTCTGTGATCCTTAAGGTTCGTGGATCATAGTCTAGGTTTGACCCACCCACACACACACTGCTTTCTCACCCAAGTCATAAGTAGATTCATGGATAGTAAACTAGTCAAAATACAAATGAAAAAAATACAAAGGGAAAACAGAGGTAAAGGCAATAAAGGTATAAGTTTAATATTTTTGAAAAGAATGCATATACAAAGAACAAAGACTTCAGACAAAGCATTTGGTTTTGCACCAAAAAACAACAACAGGTTATTATAATAATTATAATAATAATAATAATAATAATAATAATAATAACAACAATAATAATAATAATAATGATAATAATATTGACTTTGGCTGGATGTCAACTCAACTCTGGACCACCAGTAAAGAAAAACAACAACCAACCAAAAACAAATGATCTTTACCAAACAGCATCTCTGTCACTGGAGGTTTTCATTGAACTCTGAACCAATCACAGGTTTTCTTTGTATAAACTGGCAGCTGAAGAGTTCAGATGAGTTCCCACCGCTACATGTGAAAGTAACCTTTATTTCATATATTTATATTTATATATATATATATATACATATATATATACGTATGTATACATACATATATGTATACATATATATATACACACATATGTATATACTATATATTTATGTGTATACATACATGTATACATACATATATGTATGTATATATGTACATATATACACATACGTATATACTATATATGTACATGCATGTATATATATATACATAGATATATAAACATATATACATATATGTACATGTATGTATATATATAGATATATACACATCTGTATGTACATATATATATATATAAATATATATATATATGTACTTACAGCACAAACAGAAATAATAAAGAAAAAAAAGATTTTGGTAATAACACCTGGAGCCTACATCAACATTGTGTGCCAGCTTACATTATAATTATCACTGAGAGCAGAGACCAGGGTTGAGCTCCATGCAGCACGGTGGACAGGAGTCCTGCAGACTGCACACACACACTGACAGACACACACACCAGACTGACCTGGAAATCAGATGACTGTGTCCGACAGTGTCCTGCTCCTCAGTCTGATTTATACTCCGTCATTTGACACTTTTGTAACTGCTCGACAAAACCTAACGCGGTTCCAGTCGTCTCCATGTGAAAACATCCCACAGATGTGATGACTTTGACGAATAACAATATCAGTCTGATAGAATCATTTGAGAACATGTAAGCTGTAAAGAACAGAGTCTGTGTTCAGTGAACATTTATGTTCTTTTGGATCAGATCAATATATTTATAAGTGTCATGCAATGGCGTATAAATCGGACCTTTTCTTTTTTCTCCCTTGGTCCCTGACACACCACTCGCTCCGCTAACACTGTTTATATTCCCTGCATCTAAAAGGCCAGTTCCTGTGGATCCATGACTACTAGATGCTTTAGCTCTTCAAGTGATCGCCACACTCCAAATGCACTGCAGCTCTGCACAGGACTGGCTGCTACATGGCCATATTCACCTGTCCTATCAGACTGAAGAGTAATAAATATCTCAGACGTGTCGTGTGTTTCAGGAGAGGAAAATAAAACTACTCTATTTGCAATTCTTCTGGTGGGGCTGACGACAATCTTAGGAAATGAGGGGGTGGGGCAACAGCATGAGTAGCCATGTATGAGTAGGCTGGGAGGGGCTTATACATATGTATTCTGTGGCTGTGCCGCATTGAGGAATGTTCACGTCATGTTAAACGATGATTAAAAGCTCTGGACGCTCTTCTCCCCACTGTTCATCCAACAACGCTGGACAATGTGTTGCCATTGCTTTAGCAGCATTTAGCAACTCTTGCTACCCCCCCCCACGTGTTACAGCGACACATATGTGTGAGTGCAGAGGACGAAGAGACGCTGACGAGGCCACGACACTGAGGATGAATGTAAGATTAGAGTTCTACTTGTGTGTGTGTGTGGATCTCTGTCTGAGGCGACCAGATCAAGCTCCTCCTCTGTCTCACACTCAGACCTGGGGGTGAAGCGTCGTGTTATTGCAGAGAATTATGTGAAACTTATGTTGCTTTGCTCGTCTCCCTGTGGAAGACCAGTGCTGTCAATCAGGCTGAGCAAGGGGAGGAGTAACGGGAGCAGGGGAGGTGGCTATTTATGTGTGTGTGTGGGTGTGTGCATTTAAGGATGTGTTGTATGGTGGTGTGTATGTGTGTGTGTGTGTGTGTAGGAGCCTCTCATAGCAGCACACATTTCCGTTTCTTCTTGGGCTCTGGGGGCTCCAGTGCAGCCAATATCGCCTCATCAAACACATTCTTTAGGCCTTTCTGTGAACACAAACACACAAACATACGGGCTCAATGAGGCGGCATCGCAAAACAGACACACACACAAGGCTGAAATAAAAAAGAACAAAGGTTGAGGGGGAAGCACATTTTCAGCTGAACAGAGGAAAAAGAATCAGGGAACAAACAAAAAATGGATCGTTCAGGTTTGAGTAAATGTAGTTGGTTGAAGTGTTTCTTTGCATTTCCATTAGGAATAATAGCAGAATATCCACCCTTCTCTTGGGGTTCCAAAGTGAAACAGTCAGCTGATTGGCTCTGTTTCAGTGCTTCCTTTCAGGTGTGTAGTTTACAAAGAGGTTATATAAACAGGAAATACACACATTCTGTTGCTTTTTTTACAGTTGCCCTAAAAGCCCTTGATTCACCTCATACCAACACACTTCTAGATCCTCCACTCCCCCTGTTATAAACCATGTAATGGGGTACAAACACACAAACAAACATCTGAATGAATAACTCCTTTTTCGTGTTGCATGTGGTTGTGTTGATTAGTTGTGCAAAACAGGTCGGGGATAAAGTGTCAAAAATGCAGCTGAAATAAAAGAACGTGGAGGGAAAACACACAACAACAGAACAGCTACTGTGTCACACACACACACACACACCTCCTGTGTTTGTCCCTGTTAATACATCACTGACGTTTGAGATTCATCATTTTACAGCATGAAGACTGACTATGTTCATGAAAAGAGGCGAGTGTTACTCTGCTTCCACCATGAGCTCAGCCATGTGAAGTAACCAGAGCTGCTCTAATGCAGTAAACCAGTGAAGCCCTGCAGCGTTCACTAACCCCGCTTCATTCTTCTCTGACAAAGCACTGGGAAAAGAAGGGAGCCAGAGAGGAGAGCGCGTTCATTTGTCCTTTATTAACTCATTATACAGGTCATTTCACACAATCATAGATTTAAGTGAAATTATCTTGTACCTGCCGAGACAGCAGGACGTGCACCACAGCTGATGGCACATTTATACTTAAAATACATACTGCAGAGCATTCAGACAGGACCCACACCCCTTCACTTGGTCCACATTATCATATGCTGCTTACATCCATCTACACTGAATACTCCATTGATGACAAATGGGGGGTATGAGCAGAGTTTCACAGACAGAGAAAGTTCAGACTAAGGCTGCAGCCAGTGACTACACTGAAATGATTCATTGACTGATTGCATTCTATGTCTCACAGTAACTTTATGGCTCTGTTTAGTTAGCAGCTGTACAACTTTGCTTGAGTTTGCTTTATGCATGTGCTAACAAACAGTTCAAACAGTATATACAGCCTAGAAGTGCAGCAGACAGTTGTCCAGCAGAGGGAGCTGTGAGCACATCTTGGCCAGGATGCATACTACACAGCATGCAGATAATAACTTGTGGATGACTCTCAACAACACATTATCAGTCCAGCCACCTGCAGCTTTAAAAGGATTCGACTTACAACAAACTAATGTAATAATGCAGAGAGGAACCTGTGGAGCTTTCAGTGCATCAGAACAGTTTTAGATCTGACCCTCAACATATTCCAGTCTCCTTACACTGCATGGTTTAGCTTAGCATCAGCTTTGACAAACTTGTGTTGGATAAACAGTGTGTTTCTAAATAATGGCCAGTCCATTAAAATCATCAGTCAATCTTCTTTGACTGCAATGAGAATTCCTTTATCTAACCTTTGTCATTTTCATAGAATGAGTGTTTTTGGTTTTTTTTTTTGTAAAGCTGCAACATAAAATGTGAAACAAGTGAAGAGGTCTGGATATTTTCTGAACGCTCTGTATTTGCAGCCATAGTCATATTCTTATGCTCTTTTATCAGACATCAACAGTAGTACAAAAAATACACAGCATTAGAAATGGAAGCTCTGTTTCGTGTTGAGATCGATCTCAGTGTGACGTCATGAAAAGCCACAAAGCCACAGCCCTCACTGTAGTACAAACCCTATCATTAACTACTACTCCAGGACGGGCAAACAATGGCCACTAATGACACCATGTACAATGACTCCTGTACAAGAGTCACATTAATGAGCACTAAGTAAGAAAAGTCAGAAAAAGACATTTGTAGCAGTCACAGTTTATGAAGCAGGTGGACACAAAGACCACGCCAGAAAAGAGATATGGAGTGAGTAACATCAAGCAAAGCAAGTGTCAGCAGTTACAAGTTAGAAAAGGCAACAAGTCACTGGCAAGTTATTTGTGGCCAAAACAAATATTAGTCATCAACAATGCAGTGTCTCTACAGACGAGTAGTTTGTGGCGAGTTAGACTGGATCAGAAAAACTGAGGGTTAGTTAGTTAGATGGCTGAGGCTAGTCCAGATGTAAATAGAGAGAGTGTGAGGGGGTAGAGGGAAGGAGACGAATGGCAACCATGAGAGCAATGGCACAGAGAGTTTAAAATATACAGCATTTCCTCTTTCTCTGCGTCTCAGGCGGCTCGAGGGCAGCTAGGATAGCTTCGTCAAATACATTCTTCAGCCCTCGCTACAAAGACAGGAGAAGGAAGAGAACAAGAGCATGGTTAGCACGGCAAACACGGAGAGTGAGAGACGGCAGAGGAGGAGAGGAACATGGCAGAACACGGACAGATGCTACAGAGATGAAGGGTGACGTGCAGTAGTGTGGATTTCACAGGCAGCACAGGAAACAGGAAATGACACTGGCATCTGAGCAGCAGTGGTGCCAGGGAGAGGGGAGGGAGGGAGGAAGGAAGTAGCAGAGTTGGGAGTTGTACAAATCTACACCGTGGCTCCATCATCACTATTGTTCTCATCCCAGTGAAGTCTAACTCATATTGTATGTGCTGCTGAGTTCACTCTACTCGCTCCATACCTTGACCTTTAAAGCTTCAGTGTACACAAGCGATCAAGCAGACCAACTCAAGAATACACAAAACCATGAACAATAATAATAATAATCAATAATCAAGTAATCAATAAAACCATATAAAAAAACACATTAACAAGAACAAACTATAAAAAAAAAGTACAATATTCCATATTTGGCGTGACACCACTTCTTCCTTAACATTTGCCAACTACAGACATTTCAAGCTATTTCAAAGAGAGAATTCTCCAACTGTGTAACAAATCT
The DNA here is from genome assembly GCF_019176455.1 of Solea senegalensis. Classification (NCBI taxonomy): domain Eukaryota; kingdom Metazoa; phylum Chordata; class Actinopteri; order Pleuronectiformes; family Soleidae; genus Solea; species Solea senegalensis. Next base: position 134,588 of record NC_058024.1, read on the forward strand.
TCTTCTCCCATACAGAAGAAATGAACAGCCCATGACATGACTCAGCTAAAATGATGCTACTGATTTTTCTTTACATTTACAGCCTGTGTATAGAGAAGCATACATTTGTATCTGTCCAATATCTGATGCAGTCATTTTGGTGATACCTGCATCACCAAATCCAAATTAACTTCACCAAAACATTTCAAATGTCATCAAACATTTGATTTTCAGAAGTAAGATTTGCTGTTATTGGTTGATTTGTTGCTGTTGAAACGAGAGTCCCTCAGAAACACAGTTAGCTCTGTGGCTACATGCACACGACTCAGTTTCCATGTGAAACTGCACTAATTCGCTCTGAATACACCTGCCATCCACACTTTCCTGGCATATTAAAGCACTAAAAAAATGGGGAATCTGCTGGATCAATGTAGTCAATGCAGTCATTGATATAGTCTGGATGGGCGAACAACAAAGAAGAAAACATAGAAAACACAAACCTAGCTATTTCTACAAACAGCTTTCTGAGCCTTATGACACAACTGATCAGTTTTAATTCATAAAACAACTTAAGTCAAAAGTAATATCCATCACTGACACTAAACCTGCATGCAAAACAAAACTCAGTTTCACCACAGCATGCACAGACCAGGGGGAAATGCACAGGTTCCTCATTACCTCCACTTTCCTTGACTTTTTCATTGCATTCTGTGTGTGTGTGTGTATGTGACTGTGAATCATGTGTATGCACACAGTACAGCATCTTGAGTATATTACCTGTGTGAGGGCTGAGCATTCCACATATTTCACAGCCTTGAGGTCTCTGGCCAGCTTCTCGGCCGTCTCTGGAGTGATGGGCTTCTGCTTGTTCTTTGCCAGCTTCTCTATAGTTGAGGGATCATCCCGCAAGTCAATCTGCGTCCCAACTAGGAGGAAGGGGGTCTTTGGACAGTGATGGGTGATCTCTGGAACCCACTGGAAACACAAACCAACAACGGGGCTACAATCAGCACACTGTATCACAAGTTTCATACAGCAGACTTCCCAGTAGTAGCACTTCAACAGTAGAAATATGGAGCACGAGCAGACAATGTTCCTAATGAGCTACTACTTGACTTCAAATGCAGACCACAAAGACTGACATATAGTCAATAACAGAACATGTGACTATTTTTGACCAAAGTGGAATTCAGACATTTTTCAGGACAATAATAATACGAATGTAACAGCAAAAGACTTCATTAAGATGGGCTTCACTTGCCTTCTCTTTAACATTTTCAAAGGAGGAGGGGGACACGACGGAGAAACAGACGAGGAAGACGTCTGTCTGAGGATAACTCAGAGGTCGTAACCTGTCGTAGTCTTCCTGACCTGGAGAAACCAAAGAAAAACAGGATCAGATCACAGCAACACAACCAAAACAATACTCCAATCTAAAGGCCAATTTTTTTTATATCACTCATATTCTGCATTCAAAATCTGTAAAAAGAGTAAATGTGTGTTTATTCACAAAGACACTGCAACTCTATTTATTGAGACTTAAATTGCACTTTAAGAAACATTTCACAACAGAATAGTGCTAATCAGAAAATAATGAACTGGACAACCTGGGTGATGGTTAGAAAATGAAAAGACATACCTGCTGTATCAAACAAGCCCAGAGTGTAGGGTTCACCTCCAATCATTACAGTAACAGCATAGTTATCAAACACCTGCAACACAGACAAAAAAACTCAAGTCAATCATCATAAAGTAGTGAAGAATGAATGAAAAATATTTCATCACTGCTGTTAAAGGTCCGATGTCTCTTTGCCGGGTTCACACAGTCTTTTGGAAGTTACTACATCTGATTATTTGATTGCGGAGCATTAAACGCCCCATGTTCAAAGACCAATTCTTCATTAAATTTCTGAATTTTAATTGAATCATGGTGCACAGAGAGCTTCCCAATCCTGTGTTATGTAGAAGTGTTTTAAGCTGTTAAACTATTATCGATGACATCAGCTCACAGGGCGGGGCTAAGCTTTCACACACAACATTTCCTCATAAAACAGTATCAATGTTAAATTGTCCATTGAGCTAGAAACTGACTAACTGGAGTTTGATTAACAGCTACGCGTTTCTACACACTGGCAGTTATCATCTGTAATGTTGCAGTCAGGCGTACACTTACCGTAGGTACATATTCAGAGGGAAACTTGTTTGTGGTGTAAGAGATGAGCAGGCAGGTTTTACCCACAGCACCGTCACCAACTACAACACACTTGATGGTCTGCATAGCTGTGTTTGACAGTCTTTTCTATTCATTCAAGATCTGTAACAGAAAAACAAATGGAGAGAAAAAAACTTTTTAATTCACAGCAGGCACTAATAAGTTGCAGACAACTCTCCCCATCAAATATCAAGACCTATAATCTACACAGAACACACATATAGCCTTTACATGAAGTCAAATAACAAGAAACACATTTCATTGTATCCTCTTGGTAACATTTTAAACAAGATATTATTACTGGTATCATTTGCAGCCTTGAATCTGTGGATAACCGTGGTCTTAGTTGCATCTTTACTATACCACATGGACATTGTTTTGTATGAGTAGGAGACATGGAGGGAGAAGAAAGCATAGAGCAGAGCATGGGGAGACAGAAGAGTCCATGACAAACTTGTCAGTAATCCCTTCAAAAAGAAAAGAAAAGAAAGCCTGAACTGTATGGACACAGTGAGCTTCATGAGAAGAAAACCTCCTCTAGTCACCACCAGTTAAGAATTGTCCCATGAGTGAGTGCTTCTGTCCCTTTATCCAAGAGAACTTTCATTTTCGATACTTGGCAGTTATTCAACCATTTAGGAATGACAGTACTGAGAAGCTGACGCCACAAACGTGTGACGTGCTAGTGATTCTCGTCTGTGAGGGGAAGTCTACTGTAATGACAAGTATATGGGTGCAAAGCTCTATTTCTCTTTTTTTTTTTGTTTTCTTATTTCTCAGCTTTTTTAATATAAATATTTTCTGGTTTCTTTGCTCCATAGAACAAACAAATCAACAGAATAATTCTGGTTAGTGGACAAAACAAGACATTTGAGAACATCATTTCCAGGTTTTAGAAACACTATTTTTTGGACCAAACAATTACTTCAATTAAAAGAATCGACAGATTAATGAATTATAAAAATAATCATAAGCTGCAGCCCTAACTATTTCAGTATCAATGTACTTCACAGTCACATTTTGTGGCTGTGTTCATGTGTTCACTTAAATCCATTTGGGTGGAGTACATATGGTAGAAAAGAGAAAACACCAGATTGGCATTGTCCCCTGTCCATAAAATTCTCTCTCTCAACAACAATACATTTACATAATAAAATATGTCAATGAATACTGGGTCATATGATCTGAGTGTTATTGTACATTATTAAGTTGTAGTTCAGGTTTTTTGAAGTGTGGTTGTGTGAAGTTCTGACATTATAGTCAACGCTGTGTGAGTCTGTGCAAGCGACCAGCATGAGAAATAGACACAGGGGATACCAGACATTCACATAACCAAATACAATCTTAAGAATGCTTTTGCTCCTTTGTTTTTCCTATTTTCAAACTGGATCGTTCATTTGATATGTTTGTGTCTCTTTCATAAGCCCAAACAAAGAATTTTAAACACTGAAATAAAAAAAGACTGTAAACTTGCTGATGGAGGCAGCACTGCATCGACTCCTGAGTGCTGTGATGTAAAACCACTGATTTTCTCTATGGTCGTTGGTGCAGAGTGAGAATATTGTACAAAGGTGAGAAAAAGCAGTTAACATATTTCTTATAATATCACAGATGTATGATTTTATAATCGGAAAAAAACAGCTGGCTATGTTTTCAGTGATGAGGGCATATTTGACTCTATTGTTAAAAAACCTGCGATCTCGATTGACAACTACATGTGATCTCATTTCTAAATGACAACGATTCGTCTGCATTTCATGAGGTGCATCACAAATGAACAATCCTGTTTTCCTCTCTGAGTTTTCTAGCTGTCTCTTTCACCACATGAAGCCTTTACATCACAGGATTCAGTGGAGCCAGAAGCCCGTCTGCAGTTGAGAGTTTACAAACAGCGGCGCTGAGTGAGTGAGTGAGTGAGTGAGTGTGGCACAGAACATAGGAGAAAGGAGAAACAAAAACCCAGGTGGTAGTGATGAGAATCACACAATCACACGAACTTGTGCCAAAAAAAGGTTTGCATTCGGCTTTCAGCAGTGCTGTCTGTCTGTTAAATAATGATATTTTAGACATTTCCTTGCTAAATGTTGGAGATTAACCCTGGTTTTCAGGATTGTTAAGTCTGTTTAACTGATCTACAGTTTAGCTTTGTTCGCTTAGATTCTTGTGCCTCTGCCTGTGACGGTACTCTGACCAATCAGTGCACGGCAGCCTGACGACGCATTTTCCCTGGTTATGACGTCACGAGTCCAGTGAGTGAAAACACACCAAAAGTCACTTAAGTCACTACAAAAATAAAAACAATAATTCAGGGTCTAAAGAACACTAAATGCCTATTGAATGTTTCTAATCTTTTGTTCATGAGTGCAATAAACATTTCCATTTGTAAAAAATCATGCCAGAGAATCTCAATTCTAAGCAAAAAGAATCGTGCAGCCCGAGCAGCGGGTGTGCTTAAGAAAGACTGGACTTATCGACATGGAAACAAACATTTTGACATATACATATATACAGTTTGATGTGTGGCTGGAGCAATAGATATATACTATAGTTTAAACTGTGCAAAAAAAAAGGGGGGGAGAACTAGGTCCTGAAAACTGTCAGGAACCAAACAATGCCATCATTAAAGGTCACAGATTCAGCTGCATGACAGTAAGAAACAGTTCCTGTCCACAACCAGCACAGAAAGACAGTGTCTTCTTCATGAATGAGCCTTTGATCATGGAAAGAAAAGCACATAATAGTGACTAACATTATAGATACACCATTCTACTACAGTGTCCCAGTAAACCATGACAGTGACAGTGAGCTGACAAGAACAGTGCTGAAGCACTGAATGAAATGAAAGATTATTTTCATAATCAGTTAGTCATTTTCATCATGAAAACAATTGCTAGCTGCAGCACGACACTCAGCCATCATTAGTTTGACTATTTACATTTGTTTTCCTGCTGTTACGGGAAATTAACCTCATTTAAATTGACCTTGAAGCTGGAAGACAAAAAGTAGCTTGATGCAGTGAGCATTTTTGAGGCAACTCGTGTAGCATGTGGACCACAGCGCTCCCCCGTTTCTCCCGTACACAAACCAGTATGTCAGCGCTAAGCCACTGCAGAGCTCTGCACCACTGAGTGGGGGTGGGGGTGTCACTGAGTGAAGCAGGAGGAGGGACTAAACTGCAGACACCTAACGTTTGATCAAAGAACAGAGCACAGGTGATGTCCAGCAGACACAAAGAGAAAAGCTCAGAACTTTTTAATTCTTGTTTGATTGGCAATATATCAGACAATTGTCCCACTCCTCAGGAGCCCCCAGCATCATCATCCCTCTCTCCCCATCTCATACACATACATTGCACTATTTGCACTATTTTATTGTGTATTTATGTATGTATATATGTTCATTTTCAATTTTTCATTTAATATTATTCCATATATATGTATATATATATAGATATATATATATATATATACATATACACACATATATATGTATATATGGGCCATTCTACCGAATTCGTGCAAATTGCTGTCCCACAATAAAAAAACTATTTAACAAAACAATTAAGAATTCAGACCTTCAATATTTACTAAGATTATGTTATGATCTAGGTAAACACAAGACTGTAACTATTTAGTAATTAAGCTAAATATATACAAAATCATCATTTATGCTACCTTCCTAGGTACTTTCTATTGGGAAGTAGTTGTCCCAATCTCTAAGCCCTAAATTTCAATCCATGAAAATAATACTTAAAAGAATTTTGTCATTTTTTCCAATGGTGTATTTTAAAATATATGTTTGGTTTCTTTTAAACAGAATGTAAAACATTTAGATTCATTTTGAAGTTTTTTTTAAAATTACAAAACATGCTTTAAAAAATGCTGTCCCACACTTTCATGTCACAACCGTAACACGAGTTGTTTTACCACATGGGTGGAGCCTGGTTTTAGTCACACCCCAGAATTTCTGACCAAGAAATGACACTGCATCCCTGTCCCTCATGGCTGCATGGTGAGATATTACCTCTCATAATTTTTAAGTAAATGGGCTCCAAAGTCTGAAAATCAGCATGTTACATTAATAATTGTCACAACCGTACACATATTATCTCCAAGTAAATACACTTTTGGGGGCTCAAAACAAAATATTATGTTTTGTTGTGTGTACAACTGTTCAAACATCTGTTCCTAGCCAATTACTTGTTAGCATGTTTGAGTTATGCAAGGAATTAGCTAAAAATGTCACAACCGTAACAGTCACAACCGTAACGAATTGTAACGTTACGGTTGTGACATAATCATTATGGTGTACGGTTCCACATATTTAAGGACATTTTTCATCATTATTATTACATTATACTCATTAAACATGATAATAATAATAATAATAATAATAATAATAATATTGTTATTATATTTGATTTGTAAAGCACATTTCATTTTTAAGAATCTCAGAGTGCTAAATAGTGTTTGATATGATAAGGAAAGAAGGAAAGAGAACGAAACTAGAAACGAAAGAAAGGAGGAAAGATCAAATCTATCAGTGATTTATCTGACAGGGAGCAAAGGAAGGTCAGAAGATCATGGCGAAAAAGACAGCAACATCACAGGCTATTGGTGAAAAGTCAAAGAGAGGTGGAGAGATTGTGCACAACTTCCACGCCACCTCCCACACCCTCTGCCACGCCTTCTCCCATGCCGCCTTACCTTCCACGCACTTCTAGTGAGACTGTTACTCCACGCACTTCTAGTGAGACTGTTACTCCACGCACTTCTAGTGAGACTAATAAGAGACGTTGGAATGCGTGACCACAGAAAAATAAACTTGAATGGAAGAAAGAAAAATATAGAAAACGGTGCCATAGATTGTGCGTGAGGCCAGAGAAGTCAAAATGTTCTGCAAGAACAAAAACTCAGAAGGAAGTATGGAAGCACAGAGTTCCTGCGCATATCAGAAAGACCCTTCTTTTCCATAACACACTTATGCACAATTTGCAGAAAAAAATACAAGTCTGCCAATTATAAAGAGAAACATGGATTAAGAAGCGCATTGACAAGCAGGTTGCTCAGAAAATACAATCTTGTTTCTATGCTCAGAGAAACACTAGGCAGCTCCCACAGGCAGCTCTCAACACGACTGCAGACAACCCACATCTAAAGTTCACCTATCAGAGACATAACATTTGTGTTTGTAAAATTCACATTAAAAGGCAGGTTATGAGTTAATATTAAGCAATAAGGTTGAGGGGATATAATACAACCTTGCAAACAAAATACTGTGGTCACAAGCAAAACAGTGCAGTCACTACCGTAACAGTGCGGTCACTACCGTAACACTGAATGTTTTGTAAAATAAAATAAGAATTGAGTCATTAAATAACATTTTATGATAACTATTGGTTAAATATACATTCAATGTAATAACTAATGAACTCTGAGATCTCTATGATCAGTGTAATTCATTTTACAAAAAAGATTGCATTTCAATTTTGATGAGTCTTAGAAAATAAACTTTGAAATTTTGTTTAAAAAATAATTTTAAGTGATTTAGTTGTAAAACCCTTCATAATAAATTACTAAAATTATTCTTTAGAGGGTGTATGGACACACAATATTAACAGATTAATATAATGGTTTTTATTGCAGTGTGTTGCTGTGTTACGGTAGTGACAAATTTCAGGAGTTGAAAAACATTTCAAGAACAGGCAGACATTAATATATGAAATTTGACTGCGCCTTTACTAGATATGTACCATTGAAATATGGTACAATATATGTATGGACAAGGTTTTTGGAAAAAAACAACTTTTGAAAATGTGTTTCCAACTCTGGACTTTGCACGAATTCGGTAGAATGGCCCATATATATATATATATATATATATATATATACATATACACACATATATATGGGCTGTCAATTGATTAAAGCAATTAACTACTTAATCACACAATTTTCTATAATTAATCGCAAAAATAAACCTGAAGCTTATAACAGATATTTATTGATATAAAATCATGGAACGAATGTAGAATCAACACAAAAAGTATATTTAAATTCAAAGACTGTTTTAATGGCTTTCTTTAAACTTTAAACACAGTTTCTCTCCTGTGAAGTACAAATTAGACATAAAAAACACATCCTGATGTTTTAAACATGTCAGTAAATCTTTACACAGAGAAATACAACACACACAGAAGACACTGGTGGACACAAGTCAGGGAGGGCAAGAGAGAAAACACACATAGAGAGAAAGAGGGAGAGAGAGAAACAGTGTACACACACACACACGTTAGTTTTATCAAACAGCTTTTTAACTTCTCATTTGCACCACTGCTGCCTGTATGAGGATGAGATGAGAGATCATGGAAATCCTCTAGTTTTATATCCTATCTGCTAAAGATGCACTGTAAAATCTATATATAATCAGCACGATATCAATAGGGCTGGGCAATAAAACTATCTATATCATCTATATCTACATCTATCTATATCATGACATGAGACAAGATATTGTCCAAGATTTTGAACATCATCATATTGTGATTTGTTGCATTAATAATATTTGTTATATTGAATACATAAATAAATATTATAAATTAAATATATTGAAAAATATATTGAAAAGTCACTTAATAACACATCATTTGCAGAATGTGACCATATTTTTAGTAAATTTCATTTCATTCAACACGTGCAAATATACTTCATTTAAAATTAAATGGCCAAAGAAATAAACCTGATTTTATCTGAAATAAAGGAGTGTATTTTAAGATCATAAAAAGTGGAATATATTTTATTTTACAGTGTATTGTCACTCCTTTAAGAAAACTTCATGAGTCCAGAGAAATGTATTGAGTGCAGCTTTATAGCCACATATATCTTGTATATTGGGATATAGCCTAAAAATATACAGATAATCTTTATAAGCCATGTCGTCCAGCCTTAAATATCACTATCGGCCGATAGTGATTTAAATTGTATTATCAGATATAGGCAAACACACCATATGAACCCCCCCCCCCCATGTGACTAATGACTAAAAAGGCTGTTACCTCCCCACGATCTCTGCTTGCACCCTCACCAACACTTTTTTTATGTTTATTTATTTTGCACAATGAAAATGTATATCTACAGTGACATGGATATGATAAATATTGTGTTAATTTCTAAAGACTAAATTACCTCTGCATATATAACACAAATAATATTGGTTAACGGCCTAAGCACTCCTGTAAAAAGTCCAATATCATGCATCCCTAGTATCAGCTTATTTACCGGAAACAGTGTTTTTGTAACACTGAAATGCTTTTTTTTTGGAAAACATGCTTTATGGGCAAGCTCAAAGTCTCCTTCTCCTATTTTGATGTATATCTGTAGCCGCATTACAGCAACACATAAAGATAAAGATTGTATGGGGAAAGTTCTGTGTGGATAAAACCGTAAAGCTATGAACAGGTGGCATGAAAGGAAGCCAAACACTGGCTTGTCCAGCAATTGTGTATAAGAATTTACCCAAAGAGAATTTTTTTCTTTGTTACCCCAACTGACGCATTGTCAGCACTAACTTGCTGACTGCTGTGTGCGCCCCTGGAACCAGGAATAACATATCACTCAAGTGACATTTTTTAAGAATATGGTTGCTGCTTTTTCTCGCCAATACTGGAATACTTACTGACTGGAAACAGATGTTGTAAATCACTTACTCTCCTGATCCAAAGCCCATAGAGAAAGTCAATGTTTCAATGCTTCCAGGGACACATGAGATGTACACTGTTGTCTTATTTGATAAGTGTGTCACTTCAGTAAATCTGAACAAAAGGATTTGAAATACCAAAGTCACAAATAACAAATCTGAACTTACTTAAGCAACAAATCTGAACTTACTTAAGCAACAGAGGATCAACAACTCCTGTGTGCCAAGATGTAAAATGGCTGACTTTCTCTTTGGGCTTTGGTGTGGGAAAGTGTGCAGTTAGCAGAGAAGCTATTGCAGACTTAAGCAGACATGAATTTTATAAGGTAAGCCTTTTGTTATATGGCTAGAATTTGTTTTCAAGTACCACACTTCAAATAAACCTGAACTACCCCTGTTAACTACTAAAATAAATGAAATGTGTACTCTATGTCCTGACATGCAAGATAAAAGTTAAGAGATATAGCCATTACTGATTAGTACAACTTAATATCACTTCTAAAAGACTGGGATTCAGTGGCAGAGGCTTAAACTATATAAATCAGTCACAGCTGATCAATTTGTTATTGGTTCAGATGAGATGCAGAGTGTTCTTTGTGTCTGTGAAGGTCAAATCAGATTGTATAATTAAATATTTCAAAGATGAAAAGAGAAATGTAAACACACACTGTGTGGTGTGCTGCTTTAAAAAAATCAGGTTACTAAAAATAATAAAAAATACATCATATGTTCTGGGGATGTAAGTTATTCATAACATTTTAAAACAAGAAATGAGCTGTTCCCATTCTGCACCGAGTCTAAACTTTGCTCACTGTTACCTGGATATTTGGACCAATGTTCCAAAGGTTCAGCATATTTTAATGAACGGATGTAATAATTGTGATTGTTATGCTGACTCATAAATCAGGCATATATTACAGTCCCAACATTGCAAAACACAACAAAGTTAAGCCTTTGGCAACGAGTAAACGAAAGATCCAGAGTGAATATAACTCTGATATACAAACTTCCATGCAAAACATCCAAGTGAGTCTGTGTCCATGGACAACAGCCACACTTTTGTGTTCATCTGTCAGCAGTACTACTGAGGCCAGGCCATCTTGGATACTACCATTTAAATCTGCTGAGAGCCAGTTCATCCTACATAAAGCTTGTTTCCACACTGGAGGGAACAGTGTGTGCGTGTATAAAATATATTGCATTAAAATCACAGAACGTGATCGGATCTGAGCACAGAGCATATCTGTACAAAACTGACAGAATCACCCGCCACTAATTACGACTGGATTATCCAACTTCTTCGCGCTAGGTTAATCCCAAAACATTCAGTTATGGATCGTTTAATACGTCTTAACATACAATCCAGAGTCAGGCCATTTTCCTGTGCTATCCATCCAACATACTACGAATTGATGGAAAAACGCAACTCGGAGAGACTGGCATGGTGACCACGAACGATTTGAGAAACTCAAAACGACACTAATCGTCGTAAACGACAAGGTAAAACTATTTAAATGTCGCATAGCGGGAATGACGACAGGCAAAAGACTGACCATATCCAAGCTCGGATGCACGCAGCCTTAGCTGCTGTATTTCGGCCTCAATCTGGCCTTCTTCCTGTCGGTGGTTTAAACAGACGATGAAGCCACCAGCTGTCCGTGTTTTTAATAACCTCAGTCCACTGAACCAGCAGCTTTGCAACCCAACATACAACTGTACAATTAACTTATGCTTCAATTTACCAGGAAAAAACAGCGGTTAAAGGTCTGTTAGGCTTTTTATTGAGCTCCGTTGTGAATAAAGTGCTAGCGAGGAGCTGTTTATTGACTTCACTTGCATGCGGACAGATTCCATATTTAACTGAAATCACAAATTAATTCGACGTGATGTGTGTGAATTCAGTTCCACGACAGTGATTTGCTAAGCAGTCCATTACATTCGTTGTGTGTCTGTCCCCCACTGTCGGCTTCCTGGCTAACTAGCTGAGCTAACCTTAGCGGATGCTGGTGGCCAAATGATGCATCTTAACTGATGATTACAGGTAATAAATCACACGAGTACACATCACATGTGTTGTTGACGAGATTCAAACTACAGGTCGACCACAGATGCATGATAATTACATAAATATTGACATTTTTCTCTTACCGTATCCTCTATTTGGGTCTTTACGCCGGGCGTTGGCAGCTCAGCGCTAGGGGCTTCCCAGTCCACGGAACAGGGACACGTTGCGTTGCATGAACTACTACGTAATTACGTTGTTGAGTACACAAATCTTTAGTTTCCTTTTTTCCTAATGTTCCGTTCTTCCCCGATATCGGTTTTCTAAAAAATATTTCGATGAATTCAGAATAGAAAAATGTTAGGTATTTCCCAAACAGATATGTACATTTAAACTCAATGGGTCTAGTTATATACGTGGTTTTACATACACACCGGGGACCGTGTCTAAATTCAACTTAATGTTCCTTGGAATAAATTAAATTTAACGAAAGTATGTCCTCTGTAAAGCAACACAAAATGACAAAATCACTCAAATGTCCGAAACCAAGAGCCACTACTTTAAGCCGGAGTTTGACCTACATAACTGTACTGTACTGTCGCTGTCTGCCACTTGAGGGCAGTGTAACCCAACGGCCCTAATAGTGAACGTGTTTAGGAGGTTACAAATGGGTCAAGAGAAGTTCAGACATGAGTCGTAAGAAAAACCAAACTTTATTTTCAAAGTGGATCCATGTAGTATAAAGAAACACTCACAATATTCCTGTTACATTAACACAGATGGATCTTTTTCATTTAAAAAAACAACAGAAAAACAAGGAGAAAAAAAACTTTCAAAGGCAAGATGATTTGGGGGTGCCTTCATCGCCCTAGCTGGTCACGCTCTGCAGCAAAGTTATGTTGTCTCCTTTCAACATGACTCTTCCTGGGAGACAAAGACAGAAGTGGAGGTGGAGCAGATAAGGAAGATGGACGCAGAGATACAAAGTTTGATGACATTTTTCAACACTTTCTGGACTAAATAACTAATTAATTACCAAAATAACCAAAAGATAATAGTTTTTATTATTACATTTTTAGCAGTTTCTTTCTTCTGGTGTCCTGTTCATCGTCATTTTTGTGTAAGCATTGGTTTGCACAGCAGAAACACAAGGGTGGCAAAATACTGTATACCGCAAATATATCATGATTGCGATAAACATGCACGATATACACATCGCAAACAACCACTTGAAACCACCTGAATGTTTCCCCCACACTCAGTCAACAGTGGCACAATCGGTGCGCCCTCTACAGTGAACAGTGTACAGCTTGGCCTTTCCTCCACAATTCATTTAGAGCAATGCTTGTTTTATTTCACATCAGGGTGTTTTTAGCATGTACTTCTTAAAATTAAAAATAAATAAAATTCCTTCATTTTTATCTAGTTTTTCTTATATTTATCTTCATCTTAGTGTATAGCAATATATATGAAAAGAAACACAATACTCAGCAATGACATCACATGATTTACTAACCTTACTTTACCTTCTTATTGTGTGTTTTTAGACTAATGAGGGATGGCATTTTTAGTAGGAAAAAACATTTGCTTATGATGCATATGTTTCATAGTTATATGATATTAATTGTCATTCAATATAATTAGTAATTATAGATATTAATTGTTATCCAAAAACTTCATTTTGATTTCACCGGTGATGACTCGCACAATTGCATCCACACCATATTTAAGATGGCTTCTTATTTTCAAAAGTTATTTGTCTGATGTTCAGACAGGGGCTACTTGCACTAAATCCACAATACATGCATGTGTGTCGTATCGTAAGTGAGGTCAGTAATAACACATGAAAGTTTCAAACCAAAAGGAGGTCAGACCGTTGGGTCTACTCTTACCCAGCGGCTTTCTGTTCTTGGTCTTCATGTGGACTTCCTCAGCATCATCTAGAACCAGGTTCATGTATTCATCGAAACCCTGAGACAGAACACGAAAGCTAATTAATTCTACTGCCTCACAAAAGGAACGTCACCCTTTCTCCATCACCAACATCTTTGAGACCCATTTCAGCCTCAATCATTTGCAAACCTATTTATGTTACAGAGACCTGTCATATGAATGGATAGGGAACTTCAAAATGACAGTGGTTAACAGCAGATCATCATAACACTCAGACATGACGGAAGACTTGGACATAATTATTCAACACTATCAAATGAAAAAATAACCCCTAGACTATATGAAAATTGATAGGGAGGTCCCAATACAACTTTTTCAATTCCGATAACGATATAGCAGCCTTGAGTATTGGCCGATATCGATCCGATAAGAACTACCCCCTTGTTTTCACTATTTTGGATTCTGAGTGCCTCGTCCCGCAGGTAAACCAGCCCTGCAGACGTACTTAGCGCTGTGTGTGTGTGGAGCTTCAGGACACATTTAAAACACAGCTGAAAAATGTTTAACCTCTGAAATAGCAGTAGCACACATACACTGTTGTTGTGATCATGTGGTCTCTACATGCATCCAACACACAGAGCCCATGTGATCACAACGGGCACTGCTGGATATAAGTGCTGGAGCGGAATGGAGTGCTGGTATCGGAGCGCTTATATCGGAGAGGCAGTCCGATATAATGCGATACTCGTTTTTTGGCTGATATCGGACCGATGTCCATATCGCATTGTGACATGGCTAAAAATTGATGTAATCTTCCAGTTTGAAAACTATAGACTCATAATTAGGATGGAAGTCAAAGGGGGTCATTGTGCTGGTTCCAAAAAGAACCATTAAAATGAAAGTCTGTAGAACAAGGATCTTCTACTTCTCAGTTGATTTATAAGGCAATTTGGTATTGTCCAAAAAGGCACTTGGTTGCAAGTGATGTCTGAATTTCCAGTTGCAAAATCTGTCATAGCATCAAGACTATATGTCCATTTGTATAAATAGTCTGTCTGAATCACTATTACACAAAAGAAAATCACTTTTAAGAATCTGAAAAATAAGAATTTGTTTTAATTACAAAAAACAATAATAATAATAATTAAAAAAAAAATGCTTGTATGGTAGGTACTAAGCCAAATACTAGAATTTGTGACTATTTTGACTAGGCATATCTTTCCTTAGGATGGCTCCAGTGTGTCCTACGCTCAAGATGATAAGGACACAATGAAGCTCCTTTCCTAAGCATTTAGAGAAGGAGTGCCCAACCAATCGATTGCGGTCTACTGCTGGATTGCGGACTCATCCCAAGGCGAGGGGTGTTGGAATAAATAAAAAATAATAATTTTTTGGGTGTATGTGTGTTATGTGGCGTTGGCAAAGAAAGGGAACCTGGAGCAGCATTTTAAAACAGTACACAGGAGCTACGAGAGTTGTTTAATAAATTACTTTGTTATTCCTCAAAGTGGTGTATCTTGCATATTTGTAATGCCTTTAGAGTCAGGGTGTGACAGAGGTTAGTTACTGCATGCTGGAAACGATGTGTGTGGGTTTGCAATGTTGACACTGGACTGGTAGATGTCGGTAGGTTGGCTACTTGAAAAGTAGATCTTGGGTCAAAAAAGGTTGGGCACCCCTGATTTTAGACAATTCAAACTCTTATTATGGCTGTTACTGAGATAAATCAGGGTCAAGTCACTCAGTCAGAAACCTTACTTTCCAAATCTGACTGGTCAAAAGCAACCATGCTGTTAGAATCCTCTTTGGACTACTCACTGATAATTGCCATACTCAAAACACTGAAACATTGAAAAATAAAACATTTACACAGTTCCTTCAAACAGAAACAGAGCAAATGGATAACTTACAATAATGCAGCCCTCTATCCGCATGTTGACCTGTTCATACAACCAGACCTGGATACGCGAGCGCTGGAATTGAGGAAATCATAGCCGGTGAGAAAATTCCACTGCATACAGACATCAACACAAAAAAATCAAATGAGAAGAGAGTATACAATGATGTTGGCCTAAATACTTACATTCTGAAGATACCTGAAAATTAGGTTCTGGTATGGGGAGTTAAGGAAGTTAAGTGACAAACAAAAATGTTACATTACATGTCATTTGGCAGACGCTTTTATCCAAAGCGACTTACTTATGCTACTTGTGTTAATTCTTTCCTGATAATTTTGCCTGATGATCACACATTAGACTTTTCCAGATATCGAAATAGGGAAAGAGAGACATCCACCTTGCTGCTCCATTGGCTTGGAATGGTCTCACAGGAGTCATCACTGCACGGCTGAGTGAAACGGCGGTGACTTTGTTTTATACGCGACTCACACAAGCGAGTGACTAGTGACTTTACGCCAGACTCCTGTAGTTGCTGGAGATTAACCCACGTTTTCAGGATTGTTAAGTAGTTTTAAGTGATCTACAGTTGGGCGCTGTACGGCTTGATTTGTGTGTGGGACATCTCTTCCTGTGACAGCACTCTGGCCAGTCAATGGCCCGCAGTCTGAACTATCATCACATAGTTACTTACTCAGCACACTTTGGAACCTCGCCTGAGCAGGTATTAAAAATAGTACCTGGTACCAGGTACTATGCTAGTGGAAACGCTACTTAAACCATGCCGTGGCGAGGCAAGTAGTGCCAGTGGAAATGCGCCATTGGAATCTTTGCAGCGCAGGTACAAAATCAAGTACCAGATACTATCACTAATGAAAAAGCAAAAAAATAAACTGCTGGGTTGCACTGTGCCAGAACTGTGCACTGGAAACACGCCATAGAGTCATGTAACTCTGGCAGTATATGTTTAAACTGATAAAACGTCCTGTATGATCACTTACTGTTGATTATATTGATATTTTATGATTCTGTAACTGTTACATTAATATGTCATTAACCCTAAAAGAAAAGCACTGTGCTCTGGCTTTAAAGGCTCTTCTTGTAAAGGGGATTTGTTTTAAATCTCAGTCTTCATAAGGCTAAATTTTAAAAATAGAATTTCATCAAAGCTTGATATTTTAAAAGCTGTATCTCTCTTACCTATTAAAAGTCTTAACACTTATCTGAAAAGCAGAATAAATGATTTACTTTACGAATGTTGGATAATTTAATGAACACATTGTCGTTCTAGCATCAATCACCTTGAAGACAAACGCGAATATAAACGCTGTAAAATCACATAGAAAAAAATCATATCATCTTATTAGAGAATGTAAATATAACATACTGTTGATATTTGGTCCAACACTGGATAATTTCTCAAAACACTAACGCATATAAAGTCTACTTATAAAATTCATTGTTTTGGCTCCATTAGTACTGACTGTTAGCTAACACAACACAATACACAGTACAAATACCTCAAGTCCTGCACGGAGTTCCGCTAAATCTACGTCTACAAGAACCAAACTAATTCTGCTCCGTGGAAATAACCTGATTAAACACGTATTCACCTCTGAAATTAAACTCTAACCTCGTCCACGTTCATTGAAAACGAACGATTACTTGGCTAAAGCGCTGTGTGGCTAGGTTAGCTGCTAAACACTCGGAGCGTGTGACTTGGTTTACGGAGATTAAAAGGATACAATGGGCTGCACCATAACCTTCTGGACCTTCTGTCCTTGTCCTCTGTACGCCATCGTTTCAGCAAAACACCCGCGGCAGCTTCAACAAAGAAATATTTGCTGTTTTCACCGAGACAGCTTTCAACGCAACACTCACGTTGAGGATTTGCTTCAATGGCGGGTTTCCTTTCCGCGTGCGCCGCAATTACAGGACAACACGAAACAGCGCCCCCACAGGTAGGAGGTCTTCACTGCACAAACCTGCTTCTTCTTCGCTGGGGTTTAATGGCGGTTGGAAAAACAACGATTTGGTGCATTACTGCCACCATCTGGTATGGAGCGCGTCCAATCGTACTATTACTGCAAAAAAAATATAATTAAAAAATATATATGTGTATATTAAAAAATATAATATACACAGACATATATATACATATACATATATACATATATATGCATACATATATTGCTCCACTTCATTGTCTCTCAACTTTTGAATCCTAATTTCTCTTTCTTTTTCATACTTAGACATTGATTTAGAACATGCCTGGACAGCTGACAACCCCCTCGTGAGGATAAAGCGGTAGAAAATGGATGGATGGAGTTAGAACATGCTGAACTGTCTTGTGTGTATTGATTCTGAATAGTGTACTATTTAATCCTGTATGACCAATTCTGATCCTTGATATGACACTTTCCTCTTTCCCGCTTCTTTAACCTCACCTCTCCTTTAGTTTTTGTTTAATGATGCTCTTCATTTACGTTTTGCTTCATTTTACTGCTAAATCTATATTATTGTGTCCTTTATTTCCCGTAACCCCAATGTGTGGGGTTACTCCTAAGTTTTGGGATGGGTTTTGAAGCATCTGTGTATACTTGAATGTAACTATGGTCTATATAGGCAACATTGCTTTGTTTTTCCTCTCAAACAGCGTAAGGTCTATGGAGGCACCTGGAAGTATCCATGGTGCTGTTGGTGACAGTGATACTATCTATGTATCTACTGTTAAGTTCTGATGCTATTTGATTGATTGTCCATCCAGAGCGTTCTACTTCTCCCAACATGGTTTTCATGACGATTTTTTTTGAGATGTGTGCTTCATATACCACACAACCATAAATATCATCTTTGAAAATAAGAGAAGAAAAGAAAAAGAAGCCAGAATTCTGATTAAAGTCAGAATATAGACTTTAATCTTACAATTCTGAGGGAGAAAAAGTAAGAATTCTGAGATTAATCTCGTTTCCTCTAGAATTCTCATTTTCAGTTTGTAAACACAGCACAGGGTTTAATCACAATTATTTTAGATAAATATTGAGAATGGGATTATTTGCTGGTTTTCTGAACAAAAACATTAGTTTACTCTGACACTGAGATACACATTTACTCAAATCTGTACGTGGATTTTAGCAGGAACTATATGTGCATTTCCACTGCAGGAAACATCGAGTGGAATTTAACGGTTTTGTGCAGATCAGACTATGTACGACAAAGTTATTAAAGAGTACTTCCTGTTTAGAATGGCCGACTTCCTGTTGAATCAAAGGCGTGTCCGTAAACGTGTCTTGTCTTCTTCATATCACAGTTCTTCATTGTGTCCTAAATCCATGACAACATCAACGTAGGATTTCAACTGATTTCATCTTACGTCTCCAAGGTTATTTTGATGGTTACATCAACTTACAGCAGGGTGAACGTGTGAATGTCACTTCTGTCTGCATCGAAGCTGAAATCGACAAGTACATTTTGATTGACAGCTTTTATTCAAATTCAGCTCTTTTGCCTTTTGTCAAGAATGAGTCATTTACACATTTACATCGGCCACTTGGAACAAAGAAATAAAATAAGTCCTCTGTTAACATCGTAACATCTCAGCACTCGGCCGTAGTGTACAAATAGTATACGTAGTACATAGTATATGTAGGTTACTGTACCTATTGAAGAGCTCACTGGTGTCTTTGGCTTGTCAACAAAGGCCCTGCAACATGTATTTTTCAACAGCTGTAACAAACATGACTGTAGGCTACTTTCTTCCAACACCTAGTGGTTTGAATGTTGATGACTGCAGTAGATCGGCCTCACCCTCTCTGTTCCAAATGACATCCCCAAAACCCTGATCTTTGATGATTTCCTACCTGTGGTTTTCCGACTGTAACCTAATCAAAGTCAAATCAGCGAACAACTACTAGAAGTCCTTTAACGCCTGTACAAAGATAGCACGAGTGAAAGAAGCATGTGACTCAGTGTGACGGCAAACATGACCTGTGACCGTGTGTACGTCGTGACACACGGTCACTGTGAGAAAAACCATCAAATTCACGTTGGCTGAGTTCCACAGTTTTATGGTGCATGCTCCACTCTCTTCCCTCATTAACACTTTTACACTTATATTCATTAATATTATATTCACCGACACAGCGGTCGACCTATGTGATGCCCTGTCATTAATGAAGAAGAGCTCCCTGTGTATTCTGTCTACTTTTACCTCATCTTCACCCTCATTCTGCTCTTTAATGCCCCGCTGACAGCTGAGATATGAACGTTGGACAGGTTTAAACACAGTCTGTCCCTCCTGAGCAGTCACAGCTCCCCGGTGGTCTTGTTGTGCGTCTTCAGCTCTCTCTCTCTCCCTCTCTCTCTCTCTCTCTCCCTCTCTCTCTCTCTCGTAGGGGGAATTCTGCATTCTGGAATCCTACATTCATTTATCACGCACAGTAAACACAGACGTGAACTTCATCTCATTTGAACTTGGGTTTTATTTCAGTCTTTTTGTGCCTTTTAAAGTATGTGTATGTATGTATCGTATGTGTGTGTGTGTGTGTGTGTGTGCGTCCACTAAATTGTTGAAAGTCCACAGACACACTTGTAAAACCGTGCAATATTAATGCTCCGATAAACAATGGGAAAAGCTCCGAGTCGTATCAGTACACAGCAATAAGGACACTGGTGTTTTGTTAAAGGAGGTGCGGACACAATCTGGTTTATTTCACAGCATTAGTGAATAAACTGTATATATCTGTGCAGATTCAGGTACAGGGTGTTTGTCATAGAAGCAGTAGCAGGTTTGATGTACCTGTGCGACCTGTAAACTGAGATAACTTCTTCCTGCTCGTGGAGGAAGTCATTGGGAATTCATGGCGTTCGCTGGATTTATGTAAAGAAGCTGCTGGCGATAGCAGCGCGGCGACTGAATGAGAGGTCATCTCGGCCCTGACCCTGTTCCCCGATCCCTCCTTTCATCCCGAGATTAATGACACGTCTCACGCCGTCTCTTTCTTGTATTGTGTTCTATTCATCCGGCTCGACTCTTCTCCTCCTCCTCCTGCTCCTCCTCGTTTTTTAATGGCAACTTTTGACGTGAAATGACGTGGTCTGCATACAAACACTTGATCAGCCACTCTTTAGGTCGTTGTTGAGGAGCTCAAAATAGAGATGACTTTTTAATTAACAAACAAAAATCCAAAAGAATCACCCTAAATCAAAACCAAAGAAAGTACACAGAGAGAAAGGAAAAGAGAGGTGTAAAAGCAGAAAGTTCAAAATAGAACAGAATAGAAAAGCCCTTTAATGGACAGTGTAATGGACGGCGTGTCCAGCCGCCTCCAGCTCTCTGCAGAAGAGCCTGATCTGCTGGGATCTTCACGCACAACCACCTTCAGATTTGAACAGGAATCGACTGTTTTTGAAGGTTCTTAGTCCTCCAGGTGATATAAGATGAAGACTTTTCACCTCTCATCCAAGGAGCACAAGAAGAACTGAAGAAGCTTCCTGGATGAGAGGTGACAACGTCTCTCTGGAGACAATGTGTGCGAGAGCCAGAGTACAGAAAAGCAACAAGAACTCAAATGACCAGTCATTACGTTCAAAGTGTGGAGAAGAACGCTTTATAAGGTGTCGTCTGTACCTAATAAAGTGGCCAGTATATGCACAGATGATTTGTTAGGTACCGTAGATGCCTGTCATTGTCATTAGTTTGATTTATATGATCCTTTCTAGTGAATCTAGTGAATAAAACCACCAGGTGGCAGCAGTGGGCCACAGAAGGAGGGAGAAACTTCTCTGTGTGAATTAGGAAGATCATATCAAAAGAAGTCCACTTAAGAAACGACTGACTAAAGTGATTGTGTCTGTTCTCTCTCAGCTGTTCAGACAGAGACGACTGAAAAGAAGAAGAATATAAAACAAGAGCGAGAAGGCTTGAGATTATTGTGACTGAGCCTCGTCTGTCTCCTCCGTCCTTGGCTGATTGATTATCGAGTGCGTTGCTGTTTTCAGGCGTGTGTTCGTGTCGCCGCGCTGGCACCAGCACAGAATACAGACGTTTATTAAACCAAGCCGAGGCTCCTCCCTCTCTCCCTCCCTCTTCCTGCCTCGTGCACTTTGTTCTTCTCCCTCCATCTTGCTCTCCCACCTGTCCTCCCTTTGACTCTCTTTCTCTCACTTTATACAACCCTCCCACTCCCTCGGCCCCTCCCCTCCCACATTGATTTACTGCCTGCTGCCATTAAGTGCCTGTTTAAAATCTTACTTGCTATAAACAGTGTGTGTGTGTGTGTGGTTACAGACAACAGCGCCCCCTCTGTTGGTCTTACAGCTGGTAAATGTCCTGAAGACGATGTCTTTACTGTGGTGAGTGACGGAGCGTTAGCGTTAGCCACATTATGGCAGCAGACACAGTCAGTGCTGCTCACGGCTCGTGTCACAGTGCCGTAGAAGAGTAAAGTGTTGTCCTGTGTGTGTGTGTGTGTGTGGGGGGGGGGTCCTGTTTCTACAGGAGCCCGCATGGACAAACCAGCTACAGAAGCACGTGGTGCAAGTAAAGTAAAATGGCTCCAATAGTATTTCTGGTACGCTAAGGCCACCGTAGTCCCCTGAGTGGTCTTGCGGAGCAGCCATTTTGTGCCGCTGCGTGTGTTTCTTTAATATTTTACATTATATTATATTATATTATTTTATTACTTGCTTCACAAATACACAATAACAGCTTTGCATTAACCAACAGAGAGTTGTGAAAGTGTGTTTAGGTCCTTCATCGCTCTGCAGATCACTGCAGTGTTTTCAGTTATGTCACATGACCGCACAGCTGACACGAGGATGATGATGATGATGATGATGATGATGATGGATGTGTGTCTGTCTCTCAGGGATGTTCACCCACAACTCTGACATCTGTACAGGGATACACGGGGCCGGCCTCACACACCTCCTCTTCCTCCCTGACTGTCATCTTTGAGCTGTGAGTGACACTTCCTGTCTGCCAGCGTGTGTGTGTGTGTGTGTGTGTGTGTGTGTGAGAGAGAGAGGGAGGGAGAGAGAAGAGAAATGGGGGGAAAGAGCGGTGGTTTCCACATGTTCTTGTGAAATAACGCCTTTTTAAACCGACCGACAGAACACGCCGAGGCTTCATCCACGCCACTACATTTGTATTTAAAAACACATAAATTAGGCCCCGGACACACGGCCAAAGACAAAGAAGTGTGGAAACACTTTTGGATTAGAAAGACTGAGAGGAGGAGAGATAAAGTGCCTGTGCGTCTGTCCTTCTCAGATATAACTGTCAGGACGAGAGCTGCTATCACGATACGTGACTTGGCAGAAAAAGGACAAAGTGGTCTCACAGGACGAGGCAGGGGAATCTCCCGCCGTGAGCGCTCCCCACACACACACACACACACACATGCATCAGCAGGCACACGTTTAATTATGTGCAATTACGCACACGGCAGAACAAACGTACGGGCTTGTTGTTTACGTGTTTGTCACCTGAGACGACAGCCTGACAACACACACACACACACACAGTATTTACTGTCCTCTAACACAGTCCCACCCTCAACAAACACCCTAAACTTCCCCAACTACTCCATCACGTCACGCACACACATCTGAAATGGCGGCGCCGAGCGCTGAGCGATGAACTCTGACCTCTGTGACCGCAGAGGTGTGAGGAACAACACTCGATGATGAACTCTGACCTCTGTGACCGCAGAGGTGTGAGGAACAACACTCGTACAGTGTCCAGTGTGTCGGAATCAGTGACATCTAGTGGTGAAAACTGCACAGTGCAAACAGAGGAGGGGTCTGTCTGCAGGCCGCAGGACGACAGTGTGTGGGACAGGTGATGAAGTTCTGCCCCCTTGTCCACTCACTTGTAGTCTTGCAGTTTACAGAAGTACGGTGGCCTTCACGTACCAGAAAGCATCTTTCCCCTCCTTCACCTTTGTTGATTTATGCACCTGGTTTACGTGGGCGGAGCCTCTGTAAAGCAAGGTCCTCGTGTGAAAGTGTATAAAGTTCAGTTAGTCACACACTGGACCTTTAACGTGACCTTCATGTGAACATGTTAGTGTGAAAGCTCGTGTTTGGGTTTGAAAAGCTTGGACAGCAGTGAGACGTGTGTTTCTTCATCATCTCCACCGCGTCACACACTCCTGGTTGAGGCTGTCACCTCCACACGTCGCTCCCCCCCCCGCGCTGCACACAGGAAGTGATTTGTCTCACGTGAAGACAGAGAAGTCTTCCGCTCGCTAAACAATCCTCATTGTCATTCCGGAGTTTTGACGAGACAAACGCTCCTCGACTCTCTCGCTCTGGTCAGGTCTGATAGTTTTGCTTGACAACGTCCTGGACGCTCGTTCAGAAAGACCGAAACTGCAGAAACTGTAAGAAAAACAAAAATGAGGGACGGTCGGTATGTGAGACACATTAAGACGCTCAGTCTTATAAAACAGACTTTTATGCATTTGTCATCTTTTGTCTGATGATTGTCTAAACGTCGTAAACCCATTTTTCACACTTATTTAAACAAATGTGCTTTTTCTGGATGTTTTTGCACTTTCTTTTTCATCATCATCATTAGTGTTATTATCAGTGTAGTTTGTATGAGACGCTGCTGTTAGTGCGTTGTGTATTTTTAAACTACTTTGAAAGTTTAATGAGCACAGTTTGTAATGCGGCGCAGCGCTCACGAGAGAGTTGCGGAGATCAGACGATGAATTTCTTTCTCTGTTTCTTGTGCGTTTCTCGACCTCTCTGTCAGATTCATGTTTCATTTATCTGTGTTAACTTTCTTTTAAATAAATAAATAAATAAATAATTCCTAAAATGCTGCTGTAGCATGTCTTCTGTCTGTGTCTGTCATATTAGGCATGAGGGATGAAATTCATCTTAATTTAATCCATCATCTTCTGATGTCTGTCCTTGTGAAGCGGGTTCTTGCTGATGTCAGACAGCCTGATTATTTTACTAAGTTTAGGTCCGGGGGGGCGGGGTTAAGGGGGCCTCCTTGCAAAATGGCCCTAGTTCAGTTTTTACTGTCACCATAATAAATCTAGATGGCCTCAAAAACCACTGTGAGGAAACAGTTGTGCGCTGTGGCCACATGAGGGCAGTACAACACCACGCATGAGCTGAATCTTCACTCCTTGCTCAGTGTGATGGAACCTGACGGTCCTGCTCTAACTTATGCACAAATAAATCCACTGTGTCACAAGAGGGCAACGTTTGATCAGCTGTGTTTGGTGTCTGCAGTCGAGCTGCTGCTGCTGCTGCTGCTGCTGCTGCTGCTGCTGCATCTTCTCTGCAGATGTTGTGTCTGAACTTCCCGAGCATTGACAGACAGACACTGAGCCACTGTTTATGGCGCTGCTCGGGTTACTGCCGGTGACCTCGTGAACAAGTGAAGGATCTCCGCGCAGGAAATGGGGAACCAGGACGTCTGTTCTCTCTGACCTCCGTGGTGCCTTCAAAATCCACGTCCCACCAAGCGAGGCCCGCTCGGCTGCCGGCTGTGTCCACATGTGCAGCTCTGGAGTGGAAGAGGAGACGTGAGAGGTGAGAGTTTCAGGGACATTCTCCTGTGTGTGTGTGTGTGTGTGTGTTACAGGTGTTGCCTGCCAGCACACGCCAGTCACAAACTAACAGACGAGGACCCGCCTCTCGTCACGTTACCACTGTGACGTCTTTTTCGTCACACCCTCAAATAATTAGCGATGTTACATGTTGCCCTTTTCCACGGCGGCCATTTTGACTCATGTGTTTCAGCATGTTACTGATCACATTAACGGGGCTCAGTCACTTCCTGTAAATGAGGACAGGAAGTGAGGAAGATAAGTGTGTGTGTGTGTGTGTGACGGCAACATATTTATGTGATATTTTAGTTGTTTTTTTTTCTGATTATTTTCACCTGTGTTTTTCCTAATGTGACCTGTCAAAATGGCTGCCGTGAACACAGAAAAGAAAAGGGGTGGGGCCTCATTACTCGTCTCCGCAGCGTTTTCCACATCGACGATGCATCGGGACGGTAAAAGTCGTCCGTGATACGACCCTGACACTACGTGTGTGTGTGTGTGTGTGTGTGTGTTGTTACTCGGAGTGTAAGTGAATTGAATTCCATAGCGTTCAAAGTCACATTTTTTGAAGTCCAGCAGAGTGTTTATGTAACATGATGTGTTTTTTCTCTCCCTGTGAGCATAGATGAGATAAGTGCTCCGGGATGCTGCATCCATTAGCTGCCCCCACTCTAAAGGGCCTCTGATTCCCACTGCGACGCGCTGGTTGTTGTCGACGCGGCCGTACCTGGCCGACGCAGACAGGATATTTTCTGTTTCATCAGCTTCTCCCGCTCACTTAAACCTCACAGTCACACTGCATTTGTCCCAGTTTGTCTGCAAACTGAATTAGCCCCTGGAACGAGCACAGAGAAACCCTCGGTGACGGACGCGAGCGGCCCCGCAGCTGTCTCCGTCGTGCTCAAACTTTGATTTTATTTTGTTAGGGTTTTTTGCAGTTTAATGTGTTTATCTGACTCCCTGACATCTGAAGGGCTTCTCTCCTGGCAAACCTACAGCGGCGTCTAATCTGTGCTCAGTTCAAACACAGACGGATCGATTTGTAACAGATTCGAGCTCAGATGAATCGGTTAGAAGATAAAATACAACACCTTCTCTCTCTCTCTCTCTCTCTCTCTCTCTGTGCCGAGGCAGCAGAAAAAGAACGTGTGGTTCATTAGGCGAGGGTGGAAGACAAGGATGTTGCTCTCGTTACGTGTCATATTTATTTATTTTTAGACGACATTAATTAAAAGATCTTTAATCCAAACGAAAACGAACCCCGCGGTGACACCGCCGGGCCTGTGGTGTAGATGCAGTATATCTGTATCAGAACGTAATGTACAGTCCTCACCTCGGGTCGTTAGCAGACACAGACCTCCTCTCTGTCTTAACGACTGCAAATATACAGCAAAGCAATCAATTGCCATCAACACACTGGTGTATAGTCCGGGGATGGAATAATTGATGGGCTGTCTCTGAGCGCGTAATGGAGAGGTGGCTGTGATTAAATTCTCTTTAACATCTCATTGGGTGGTGGAGGTGGCGGAGGTGATGGTGGGGGTGGTGGAGCGGGGAGCCCACACCACCCCCACGTCCACAGACCCGCGCCGTACACGTGTGGAGACGTGAGGTGGACTACTAAAAAACACACACAAACAAGGACAACGTAAAGCCCAGAAGAACTCACTCGATTTGATGCCTAGCCGTTTTATTAGGTACGCCTGATCGACCGCTTGTTTGCGTTCGTAGCTAATGAATCACATTCAAAACCGAGCGTCAAAGTGTGACTTTGAACGAGAAAAGGTCAGCGGAGAATGACCGGGGCTGATCTGACATGATAAAGAGGCAACAGTCATTCTAACAACCACTCGCGTGAAGAAGGCCGTGAACAGATGGACGACAGCAGCAGGACGCCTCTGCTGCCATTACCACACTCAAGTGACTCATGCCACTGAGTGTGAACATACAGATCTGATCTGATTCCAGTTTCAGATCAGATCTGAGTCACTTCAGCATGTGCTTTTTGATCAGTGTCTGATGTTGTTGTAACATGAATCACTGCGCCTTTGACCTATAACACGCTGATGTCATCGACCTGCGCCAACAACGGCAAAGTTAAACAATAACGGGCAAAGAATGTGATCTGCGATGAACGTGATGAAGATTTGAGTTGTAGCTGGTCACACATCTTGTAACAGGAATGTCCGGTGTGTTCCATCCGAGGTCGTCAGGACTGGGAGTGACGTCACGTCCGAGTTGATCACTCTACGCTGTATTTTGCGCACACAAACGGCGTTAGCGACAAAAATGGACAACTACTACGTGCGTGTACGAGTGATTTAATGTGGAGCACATGAGACGGAAGTGCAATTGATGGTGCGTTCCAGTTGTCCTCGGAAGTCGTAATTTCTGAGTTGAGTAGGTGTCGAGTAGGTGTCTTCAACTTCCCCAACAAACAGCACGACTTTACTGTTTGATGTCACCTTTGTTGCATTTGAACTTCCTTGTAGGGCGTTCTTTGCGACCGAGATATGTTGTTTAGCGACTTCTCGGTCACTCCCAGTCCAGACCTCCAACTTCCGATGTAAATAGACAACCGCGTAAATGTAGCCGAGATTGCTCCGACTTTCCGACTGAGTTGTCCCAGTGGAAGAAGCTCCCACTCTACTCAGAAACGTGGACTTCAGACTGTAACTGGAATGCTCCTGCGACAATGTTCAGACTGAAGGACTCGTCAGGATGAACTTTTCGCAGATTTAGATGAAGTCATGTTTCCAGTCTCCTCCCCCTAAACTCCAACAGTGCAGCCTGCACTTGTAAACTACATGACATCAGTGAGGAAGGGGAAGGTGTGTGTGTGTGTGTGTGTGTGGTGAACTGGGCGGGCGCTGTTGCACGTGCTCTGAATGGGGAAGACGGACTCGCCTCGCGTTCCTAGCGTCCAATCGATCCGCGCTCGGGAGGAGCGACGGGAGCGCAACTATCGCTCCCTTCATCACAGCACCATCACTCTCCTCCTCATCATCATCAGCAGCAGCGGCAGCGGCGGCAGCAGCAGCAGCGGTGACTTTAACGCCTTCACTGTGGCTGGTGAACTTGTGCGTGTGGAGTGTGACAGACTCAGAAACACCAGCTCTGCGTCTCTTTGGACAGGATTTACGCACTTTTCGTGACTTTCTGCGGCGGGACGCGGTGAGATCTGGCGCTCACCATCACTTGTTCTGTGCGGGATCCGCGGCTCTGGTTCTCCGGTGTAGCAGTGAGCCGCCCTCCTCACCTCTGCCTCACGGGGTTTGGTGGGTGTGTGTGTGTGGGACGTGGGCTGCAGACGCTCCAAAAATAAGGATTTAGTGGAAAAAAACAACAAATAAAAAGACAAATCAGTGGAGTTGAAGTTGGAAGTGACATTAACAGTTTTCTGATTCATCACCTGGATCCTTTAACTGCAGAGATCATGGCATCGAGTTCATAGATTTCGAGGTAAGGGGATTTCTTTGATTTTCTTTGCAATTAGTGCAGATTTTCAGTTTTGATTCCGTGCGTAAATCATTCCATGACGCACGGATGTGTGGATGAGACTTTTCCCCCGACATTGCTCTTTCTTCCGTGGGTGACAGGGACTGATGGACTGACTGACTAAATGACTTAAACAGGAACTTTGATGTCTGTGGCTCGTTTATCTTTCTTTCATAAACAGCAGCAAAAGAAAACTCTCTGTGCGTAAAAATGGCACAAACGCAGCAGCGGTGTCACTGACCGTGTGTGTGTGTGTGTGTGAGGCGCGTATAAGCGCGGGGAAGATTGAGCTGCGTGGGGTTGATGCAGTCAGTCAGTCAGTTCCGTCGGTCGGTCGGTGTGCGGTTGAATAAACGACCGCGTCGCTGCTCGTGGCGCCTGGAGAGTGATCTGTGATGATGTTCCGCTGACCGCGCTGCTTTTCTAATCGCTCCTCGCGTGGATCGTGACTGGCTGAGGGAATAAAGACGAGAGGAGAGGAGAGGAGGAGACAGATGTGAGAGGAGAGGAGAGGAGGAGACAGATGTGAGAGGAGAGGAGGAGACAGATGTGAGAGGAGAGGAGGAGACAGATGTGAGAAGTGAGGAGAGCTGAGCTCTGCCGTCGGGCTCTGCGAGCAGATTGCGCACAGAAGCAGGGAGGTGTGTTGCAGAATTCGCACTTACAGCCCTCCCCTCTCTCTCTCTCTCTCTCTCTCTCTCCCTCACTCTCTCTCTCACACGCACACACACACACACTGGTTTTGGCAGCTACCCTGTGAAGGACCTTTTTTGACTTGGACACTCCTGAACCTGAACCTTAACCAAATCACAGCCATAAACTTAACCGTTTCCCCGGAACAAATGAAGGTTCTGCCTCATTTGCTCCAGGTCTTGGTCTCCATGAGGACCACTGGTCCCGACAAGGTCAGTGTCAGTGAAGGTCCTAAAGAGGCAACAAATATATTAGATCTGCTTACAACCTTCAGCCCTGGATTTAACCAGAACTAGTAGTTTATACTTAAACCAGTTCTTCAGAAATGAGGTTCTGCCTCATTAGGACCAGGTTGTGGTCTCTTTGAGGGCGACTGATTCTGACAAGGTCAGTGTTTGTGCTCTAAAAGGTCTCAAAGACGTACACACACACCAGTTTGTGCGGATACTGCATGTTAGAACAATCAAAGCCTTTTTTCCCTTAATTTAACCAGTTCCTCAGAAATCAGGTCGTGTGACTCATAAGGACCAGGTTTTGGTCTCCGTGAGGACTAGTGGTCCTGGCAAGGTCAGCGTAGAATCCTGTGGTAGATCCTGAAGAGTTGACGAAAACGAGAACACACACACACACACACACACAAAGTGGTGGTGGTGGTGGTGGTTGACTGTGCATGTTAATGGTGCAGTAATGAGACCCAACCCCTATGGTGTTGTAATTGTTAGTCATCCTTGTCTCCTTCACTCCTCCCACTCCCATCCCCTCTTCTTCTTCTCCTCCTCCTTCCTTCCCTCTCTCTCTCTCTCTCTCTCTCTCTCGTCCCGCTGCTCGACCATGCAGTTTGTACTGTATTGAGAGAGTGTGTGTAATTATTCCCCTATTGTTTTCAGGGCGTGCGGCACTTCAGCGTTGGCACTTCACAGAAAGTGGTGTCATTAGTGTGACAGGGAGGACAGAAGGGAGGGAGGAAGGCAGGGACAGAGAGAGAGAGAGAGAGAGGGCAAGGGGATCGGTCCAGGGACTTAATTCTCATTGACAGTCACATTAACACAGGAGCAGCACTCTTAATCCTGGGGAGATTACTCTCTCCAACATGACCCCTCTTGTCTCTCTCACACACACACACACACACACCGCTGTCTTTTTAAGGACACTCATTGACCGCCATTTATTTGGGCAGCCTCACCAAATTGTTATCCCCAACCTTAACCATAACCACAATTCAAATCTTAGCCCTATACTCTGCCTCACTAGGACCAGGTTTTTGGTCTCCATGAGGACTCCTGGTCCTGACAAGGTCAGTGTTTTATGTCAAAAAAAAGGTCCTTACGTGCAGCTGTTTTAGTGAGATTTAGCAGATTTAAACACACTTTTTTAAAAGATTCAGTAAAAATGGAAAAAGAAGGTATTTGTAGGTGTCGTGTTAAGAGTTAGTCGAGCGTGATGAGCTGTAGGTGTCGTGTTAAGAGTTAGCTCATGACATATCTCTCCTTTAAAAGGTATGATTACTTATTTACTCAAAAACTCAAAAAGTGATGTGAAACAAGTTTCTTTTGGAACTGAATCCACTTGACTTTATTGAAATGAAAATCAGCTGCCCACCTGCCGAACTGGCACTCTCTCAAAGCAAAAAATACAAATAAAAAAATCAGTCTCTCCTAACTTTTACTGCATTTCCCTTGAGGTAACAACAGGTGCAATAAAAAATAAATAAAAATCTTCAGCGCACACACCTGCGGCTGCAGTTCTCTCCCTCTCCGTTGCTGTCAGTATAAATAAAGGCTGAATAACTATCCTTCAGTTGTGCGTGACAGTGTGTCATTACTGACTTTTGTTCACAATAATCAATCGTTATTATACATAGACCAGGTGTACGTCAGTCCTCAGCAGCAACTTTCTGCTGGTCTTTAAGCGTCACATACACTGAATTTTACAGCAACAATAATGTATTGTTGTCACAAAAACCTGCAAAATCACAACCTACTAAAACACTGTTCGTAATCATACTATCATTACTGTTTTGTATATTACCGCTTGTTACTGGGTAAAGTAATTATACTGTATAAATATATTACTGAGCAAACACGTTTCTGTTTAAGAAACTGATTGATAACCCGTGTGAATAAAGTGCTTGTACCTGACGTTGCTGTCTTCCATGTGAGGACCGCCGTCCCCATCGTATGACATCATGCTCTCGTCCTGCTCCATACCCATGCGGGCCGTTTCCTGAGCTCGCCGTGGAGGTGGAGGTCGCACATCCATCTCTCTGTCAGAGTCACTGCCGCTCTCTGACAGATGAATGGCTGAAAGGGGACACACAAGCAACCCGTCAAGACAAATATAAAACAACACACGTCGTTTACAGAGGACTAATTAATATTTACTGACTGTATAACTATTTGGTTTATGAGTGTAATATGTCATATTCAATGGTCAATGGTCTAATTTCTGTCACAGGTGAACCTACAGGAGAATGGGTTATCGCCCTCCTCTTCACTGGCGTCATCCTCGCCGTCAGACATGAGGAGGTCCTGGTAGAGCACGCTGGCTTGCGCGGGGCGGTTAGACCTGCCATCCTCTCCTTCATCCTCCTCCTCCTCTTCGTCATCGTGGTCGTGCAACCGCCTACGAGGTGGCAGCAGCATATCCTCTTCGTCGTCTTCGTCCTCCAGAT
Source organism: Solea senegalensis (assembly GCF_019176455.1). Classification (NCBI taxonomy): domain Eukaryota; kingdom Metazoa; phylum Chordata; class Actinopteri; order Pleuronectiformes; family Soleidae; genus Solea; species Solea senegalensis. Next base: position 166,701 of record NC_058024.1, read on the forward strand.
CTCCCTCTGCGTCTTCTGCCTACAGAGACAGGTCAGACGAACACGAGGTGAATAAGACAGCCGTAAGCAAGCTCGTTATGCAGATAGAATAATGAATAGTTCCATTACATGATTCTATTAAGATTAGATTTGTTATTATAAAACTGAACAATGTTTTATCATTATTTGCAAATTTTTTCTTGAAATGCCCACCCCCAGTTGGAACACCAAACAACTTTTTAACACATCTATTTGTCTTACAGGAGCCGGAGTCTTTGGTTTGCCGTCATCTTCCTCCTCAAAGCCTTCAATGTCCACATCAGATTCTTCCTCCCCAGGTCTTCTCATGTGACGCCCCTGAGAAAAATGATCATAAAGTTCTGAGAAAACACTCGCGGGAACACAAAACATTAAAAGAATGCTTCTGCTCCATGTATAAACTAAGCAAGTCAACACGCTGGGTGAGGAGAGGTGGCATGTGATTGTACGCCTCACTTCTGTCTCTCTCCGTACCTGCCCGCCTCTCTTCTCTGAAGCAACCACTAGAGGTCCCTCAGAGAAAAGGCTGCTGGGTTCTCTGGGCAGACTCGCTGACGGCCCACTGTCAAACAGATCAGCAGGCTGGCCCACACCACACAGAGCAGCACAGACAGAAGGAAGGAAGGACAGAACAAGACATTGGGAGTGAAGGAGAAAAACAGGTTGGGATAAAGAAGATAAGACTATAGTGAAGAAACAGGAAATATTAAAGTCTAGAAAGGAGAGTTAGTGCAGAAAATGACTGGAAAAATAGTACAAGGGACAGGCGCAGTACTACAAGCAATGGGTGAGGCCTTAAGTCTATTGGCGGCTTCCCTACCTGCGGTGTGTACGGCCCCGGGGTCATTGGGTCCAGACTCTCAAAGTCTGCAGCATCCAGAGCTGCTTCCTTAGCAGTCGAAATGTCCTTCTCCAGCTGGGTCAAATGTTCGTCATACTGGAAACACAAGAACAGGCCGTTAACACAGCAATGATTAGTGTTTTTTACACAGACTTCATTCATTATAACATTTTCTTATTTCTTTTAACCGGGTCCCTTGTTCTCAGTCCTTTATGTCATAGTGATGATTCTTCTTAGAGAGGAATTAAGAAGTGGACAGTGCCGTACCTCCGCCAATGTCTGCTTACATACGTTGACGATCTCCAACGCAGTCTTGGTGTACGGACTGTCTGGGCCTGCGAAAGACACAAAAAGTAATAATGTTTTAACATTTGCCCAAACTACAGATATGTTTGATGTTAGCAACAGTGTTTTAAAAACGCAGTATGATGCTACGGCTTTACCATTATACTTAATGCTGTTGGCATGGACGAGTCCGACATCTGAAAGGAAGGTTTCACGGTTCTGGTATTTGTGCTTGGAAATGTTCTGTTCAAGGACGAATAGACACAGAGGGACACTTCTGTTAACGTCTTTATTTTGCTGATATTAAAACTAGTAAACAAATGAATTTTGCTTTAAGGTGGATGTCTTGTTTGAGGCTCACCTTACGGAGGGTCTCCAGATCCATGGGGTTTATGATCACCTTATAATAATCAGGCACAAACTTTTTGTTGACAGGATGGTGGAACGGCCATGACTATAGAGAGGTGAGGGATTAAGGATGAGCTCCAAGATCATCAACTCTGATATTTAATAAATAACATGACATAAAAAAAAAAAGGAGACTCACATCGAGAACCACCATCATTTTCTGGGTCACGATGTTGTCCAGGATGAATGAGAAAGCCACTTGATCGTCATCGTCCAGCAGGGGGTTGATGGCTTTCTCCAGCCTCACCAGCCTGTCCTCCTTCTGGAGAAACAAGCACATTACATTTCACAGCCAATAGAAAGATAATAAAGGGACAGGAAAATGTGAAATATGACAAAAATATCCAATGAAAACACACCTCTTTTAGCTTATTATCACACAGGTCCAGCATGGACTGTGCTACCTGAGTTATTGGATGCTTTGCTCCTGGTCAAACAAACAAAAAAGAAACTCATGTTAAGACATGTATGTTGTTCAAACCAGTCTGTGAGGGCTTTCGCAGTAGTAATGGAATTTAACTGAGCGATATTGGTTGATTCAGTTCTTTCAAACCTTTTTCAACGTTGTTCCACCGACGGGAAAACATCTAACCAATCAGAATACGTGTTGAAGATCTGACACTGTTCAGTTGTCGAGTTTACCCCCCTCTCTTCCTCACTAGCACTAACTCATCACCACTACCTGTTGACCCCACCGCTTTCTTTCTGTGACACTGTAACACCTCATAATCCATCATTGATGTGCAAAGATGTTGTTAAACACATTTTTTCAAACCTTACCATTGTAGGTGGCGCTGTTTTTGACTATCACTTCCACTGCTTCTCGAAACTCCTCCCTCGATGGGTACATGCGTTTGCGCACATTCTCCCTCAGCGTCTGCAGGTCCATCGGCCGAGTGATGATCTTATAGTAGTCTTTCACGACCTTGGCATTTACTGGTGTGTGGAACGGGTAAGTCTACACAGAAGAGGTGAAATAAGTTAAGACGAGGCAGAACAGCAGTAAGAGAAGTCTATGGGAACTGGGATATTATGACGATGGTGTGTGTTTCTGACAGATCTTACGTTGGGGTGATCACGCATATCATTGATGATGCTCTCTAGCACCGAGGACAAGGTCACCATTGGGTCAGTGCGTCTGCGATGGATGGCCTTATGTGGTTTCTGTGTAAAGAAACGGAGTAACGCATCAGCTGAAGGCACGGAGTTCAACAAGTGTTAAAACAAGATGCACGATAACGGTGCTTACGTTAAGATAGTCACAATGCACAGCGTTGCCAACACGCCGCTTCTTCTTTGGTGGGAGCTGCTGTTTGGGGAACTTCAGCACTAAGGATTTCCTGCGCACCTCATCAGCACTGCATGAGAAAAACATTATTAAAACTTGTTTGTTTTAATGATGATTATTGCTGTGATTATTGCTGTGCATAGACCCGGGGTCATAGACACTTCAATCCATTACCTCTCAATAAGCTGTTTGCCCAGCACGATCTTGGTGCCCTCCACCTTGATCAACTCCTCATTGTCGTTGTGGATAACCGTCTTTTCCAGCTCTTCCTCCTGCTCCTCTGTCATGGCAACAGGGTTCGAAGGCGGAGCATTGGTCTGATAGTACAGCGGGCAAAACTTGTTGGTCCTCATGTGTCCTATGGCTCCACAAGCGCCGCACTTTAGCTAGGGAAAACAGGCAAACATTAAGGAACAAGACAACTGATAGATTATCTATGCTGTATGAAAAAATTGATCATCTAAGGTGCCTTCCGATGGGTACCAGAAAGCTGGTGAAGAGGAGGTAAGAAAGAGGAATATAGTAGTGAATCGGCAAGCTTACTTTTACCTTGAGGTCTGGTCTCTCCTTGGCCTTCTTGGCCTTCTTCTCTGGGGGTCCCTTGATCTTATCCTTCTCTTGGTTCCTCTTCAGTCTCCTCAACTGCTCTTGAATTCGTCTTCTTTCCTTCCTCATTTCTTCTCTGTGCTGTTCATCAAAGAGTGCAAACTTGCGTCTGCAAACGGAGACAAACACGACTAAATCACAAATGGTCCATTCAAAAGTCACAGGACCGTTTGTGGGGATACAACAAGTAGGGGACGCCGCCAAGAAATAACACTTCATCTCCACTGGAGACAGTTTTCTTATGTTTGAAATGATTGAAATGAACTAGAGCAGTCCCCGTACCTGTTGTCTTAGATTTCGCATTCAAACAAAATCAAAGTCTGCAGTGTAAACACTGGTGCCCTTTGTAAGTCACCTGCAGCATTCAAGCAACCTGTTTGACAGTTGTGTGATTGACAAACAGTAGCACAATGGTGTGTGGATTTCCACCCAAATCTCTTGCCTTTCTTAGCTGAACAATGTCGGTGTTGGCACTGCTCGCACGGTGCCCTTAGCAAGTCACATGGACTGTTTGATATTTATGAAGAAACTGTGATTCCAGACTTACAAATGTGATCTTTAAAACTGTGGAGGGCAACATCGCACCTCTCCTGCCAGAACTCCTACTTCCTCTAATGATTTCGAGGAGGCTGCTGGAACTTATTGAAATCAGAAGATGCCAGCCTTGTCCACCTTTGATCTGTACGTGGGTTGCTGTGGCAACCGTGGTAACATAATTTCACCTGCCTTTGATCCAATTGGCTGAAACCTCAGCAGCTTCAGCTTCATTAGCTGACCAGAGCATTTCAGCCTTCTGCAAGAGATGCCTTTGTAGACACTTGACAATTCTTTTTCTGGCTCTTGGTCTCCTCCTCCTCCTCCTCCGCTCTATTTTCACTATCCTTCACACATAAAAATGTGTGCATCATTTAGGACATTCTTGTTCAAAATAAAGGCCTTGTTATAAAGGCCTTTAGGGACCCTGAAATGCTAAAGTGCTCTTACTTTGAAATGGGTTTAGAGTGTTTGTGACACACTGACAATGACAGTGTTTCACTGTCTATTTTTCTGTGATCTGAACATGAAAAGAAAGACTAGAGAAAGATTAAAGATTTACATGAATTCATCATCCTTGGTGGTCCTGATCCTGGTGTAGGCATCGATGACGGAAGCCTTGCGTACTGTCTCACAGCGGACATATTCCTTGCCATCCTCATCCCTGAACGTGCGGTAGATTTTGAGTCTCCTTCCTGTAGCCGAGGAGTTTAGGCTCGTCACAGAGGATGTGTCATCATCCTTGTGTGAGCTGGTGGACAAGGAACTGGCTATAGGGGAGAGATAGAAAAACGTTTTTAATGAGAGACACTACATCTTTTTTCCACTTAACACAGCTAACATGTCTTCAGTGTGTCATGAGAAGTTAATATGATCAGTACACAAGCCTTTGCGCCGCTCCTTGCGTCCCTTGTGGTCACGGTCACTCTCCTCGCCCATTAGCATTCGCTGCAGTTCTTTCCTCTCTTGCTCCTCCCTCTCACGTGAAAGCTGGGAGCTGGTCTTTTTGTTCTGCAGCATGTTCTCAATGTTCTTCCCCATCTCCTCGAAGTCGCTGTCCTCTGCCGAGCTGCTGTCCGTGTCAGTGGAGAGCACCTCTGTCGACTCCAAAACTCTGTGGAGGAGATGCAACGGGGGTAAATGACTCCACCTGAGCACAAACGGGCGCAATCACAGATGACCCTAAGAAAGAGCCTCACTTGTTCTGCAGGTCAAAGATCCTCTGGCACTCTTCCTTGTAGCGCTCCTGGTGTTCGGCAACAGAGAAACGGGACCCTCGGGCAAATTTGCTCATGGGTCCCTCTCCTGAACGGGCCTGCTCCGTGGACATGGTCCTGACTACGTCAATCACCTCCCAGCGAGAAAGTTTCTTGATCTAACACAAAACATAAACACAATCACTCTTGGGGGTTTGAAAGACTAGCTGAAACCCATACCACAACTGCCACCATAAACTAATGTTGAGGGCAGATAAAAGGCAAAGCACACATCAAAGACATGAAGATTCTTCTCTTCCTTTTCTTCTCCTCTGCAGACTACACTGAGGTTTGATGATCTTAATCACAGTTCCACTCAAAGCTCTTGGCAGTTCTTTTTCTTCTATGAATAATCCCCTCATCTTTTACCACAAGCACACAATTTATAGTTGGATCTAAGAACTTCAAACTGTGCGGGGCAGCGTTACACGTCTGAGTGTACAGCCTACTGGAAAGTATTCATTAAAATGTTCAGCTTGTTCGGGACCATTCACATTTCTTTCTGCTGTTTATACTTTAAAAACGTGTAACAGTTTCAGCATTTCTCTACCATAAAAACTGAATTGAGATGGCAGATCAAAGGCAGGCAGATGTTATTATCTGTGTATTATCATTACTGGCTGTTGTCATGTTCTTACCTCTTCCTCTGGAACACCAAACTTGCGCAGCAGCTGTTTGGCATTCTTCAGTGAAAGTCTCCTCAGGTCGGCATCCGTTCCAGTCACTGTTTTCTTGGCAGGTTGTGGCTCTTTGTCGTCCTGATAACACACACAGGATCAATGTTTTTAGCCTCTAGACAGACATACACATAAATCGAGAGTGCCAAGGTTTTGTTTTAGCTCATCAAACCTTTTGTTGAGTTGGCTTGTTAGGCACTTTGACATAGGAGAACCCCTCTCCACAGCCTGTGGGGTCAGCCACACCTGTAACCTCCAATAGACATTTCCCCTTCATGGCAGAAATGAAGGCTCTTGTTGTGTTCCACGGAGCGGTTCGCACCTAGGATTTGGGAGAAAGGATCAAAGGGGTGTAAGTTTGAAAGGCTTCTTGTTTCTTCATGTGTGGAACATTTGCAATCATTATTAGGAAGAACGTAGATCGCAACCTCGTCATCGATCTTCATTTGAAAGTCCTCTTCGTTCTCCTCCTCTGGAGCAAAGAATGATTTCTCACCATATCCAGCATCCTAGCAGGAGGAAAATACCTTGTAGTGAAGCCGTGGACACGATTCTCACTTGTTTAAATTAGTTTCAGATAAAAACACAGTTACCTTGAGTCGCTGCTCTGCTACCAGCATGCTGTAGTAAGCACAGCACTGCTCTGGAGACACCATTGCTCTGATCTCTTCTTCTGTTGGCAATCTGAAGTCAGGCTTCAGCACCCACCAGTTGGAGTCCATCCCTGGAATAGGTACAGCAAGTTTATCAACATTCATGATGGAATAAAAGCCACATAGTACACAACAGAAAGCTATCTGTACGAGATTGTAAATGAGAACTAGAGAAAGTGTCAGTTTCTCAGTGACCAGTGTCCAGATCTTAATGAAAACTGAACAGAGGTATATTGTAGAATCCCTTGCTTGATTCGATTTGTTTATCCTTCTGCTACACCTAACCTTCTGAATTATATCCATTGCAGTTGTTTAAAATGTGTTCCCCTGTCTGTCAATTCAAGGACAACACACCGTTTAGAGGAAGGGTGATGACAATGATCATGATCAGGTGAATATGGAGCATGTGGATTGCATAAATGAGCAGAGTCTACCTGTCCGTTTGAAGTCAGCACAGAGTTTCAGTCGCTTCCTGATGCTGCTCTCCGAGTGTGAGGGAAAAGCTTTCTTTATATCCTCCATGCGGATTCTCCGGGGCCGATCCTTGCTCTTCCAGAACAGGCGGTAAATGAACACCTGCGGAACCCAAACATGACAAATTCAGCAATCCAAACAATGGCAGCTTAGGTTTCTGGGACCAGTTAAGTCAAACAAACCTGAAGGAAGTCTCTGATGTGGGTATTGGCTCGTTTGGAGTTGGGCCCAGGAACCTCATACAAGGGACACTCCTGACCAACCACAAACATGTCCACAAGCTCTCTGATGAAGTAGCCATGTCGTGTCCGCAGAATCAAAAAATCCGTCTCTGGCATTTTATGAAGGTAGATTGGAGCACGGAATAGATTGTTTTCAAATGCCTAAAACATATTTATGTAAGACAAAAAAACATGACACCGGGTCAGTGATGTTTCATACGTTCACCTCGTCTGAATACTGAATCTTAGGCTGTGACCATGCTGACCTGAAGCAGCTGACCAGGATGCAAAGAACCAAGGAAAGGAGACGTGTGACAGTACACAGTCTCTCCATATTTACAGTCAGGTGCTCCAGGATCCTTTCCAGGCTTCTGAAATGCAAAACGCAACAATACAGTTCAACAACAAGTGTGTCCAGATTTTGAATGACATGATATGAAGCCAACACCAGAATTGGGACTCAAAGACTGGACTCACCCTTTTGTAGTAGTTTTTGATCTTGGATGCCATGCCTACTTGCATGATGAGAGGGGGGTACTCTTCACTGTACTCTGCCAAGACCAGATCTCCATCTTTGCCGGTCAAGTCCTGTGAAGTCCTCATGAAAAACATGTCTCCTCCTCCTGACGCCTGCCGTTCCTGCTCTCTCATCTTTAAAGAAAAACACATAAAAACAACACATGCGGCAGTCAGTAAAAACAAAACAAAAAAACTGGATATTCATCCTGTTAAAACAAATTTTTTAAAAAAGGCTTGTTTCGTCCACCTTGGCCTTTTTCTTTATCTGTTTGAGCAGTGGCTGGGCAGGATGTGGACCCGGCTGAGCCAAAGCTCCAAATGAGTACTTCTTCAGAGTATTTCGATGGAACTGGCGTAGCTTCATGGGGCCCATGTGTGTGGGGAAGAAGGGCTGCCTTAGCTCAAGTGCTGGGATGGAGTGCTGTGAAAAACACAAAAGTTAATAACACAACACAATACTTAACATGTCACCAGGTTTCAGATTTCAACTAATTCTGTGGTGTTTATTCTATCGACGAGTCTGGCAAAGTATTGAAAGTAAGCAAGGTGCTATGACTGTCCTGGCATTTTTTAAATGCAAGCTCCCAGAATGTACAGTTTTATAACCTGCCTTTGTGCTAAATGTGTTTATTTTTTTTTTTAGCCACGTGCCATTTTTGGCTGCACCAACATAAACTAGTAGTGGAATAGTGGAATACACAAGCCTAAAATACATGAGGATTGTCTCGGTGTATTGTCTCGGGTGTGTAGAGGACTGACATGTTTGCACTTCTTTAATTTCTGTATCTGCGCTGTAAAATCAATGTACACAGTACGGTGTTAAGTGTCTTTTTCTTTAATTTATTGCTATTGTCTCAACAGTTTATTTTAATAACATTACGATTCACAATGTGCCTTTCACAACCACCTGCCACTGCAGTAATGGCAGCTCCACTAAATGGGGGAGCCAACCGTTTGTCACCATGTTAATTTACCTGAATGATGTTCCCACCAAAGGTTCCCCTCAGGCCCTGCTGTTTGGGATAGTAGAACTCATCATTGGAGAGGTTCCAGGGATCCTTCACTTCAGGCTGGGACATGTTCTGAGTTGAAAGGAAAGGGAGTAAAAATTTAATTTTTTTGCAATGTTTAACTATCATTTCATAGTTATGGCTCACAAGTGATGGTTGAGAGAATAATGTTGTAATCACAGGCACAAGGGCTCCATAAATATCCCTTCACCCCATCTGTTCCCCACCTTGATCCTCCTTATTAGAGACACATTTCACCATGAACTGTTTTAAATGTCAACAGCAGCAGCAGCACCCATTTTAATCTGCCATTTCTCATAATCAAAAATGTTTTTTTCAAGCACTGATGAGGCAGCATACCTGCTGTGGCTCATCTTTTATCACCCCAGTCTTTCCCAGCAGGATGCGGCTCTTTTTCAGTGCTGGTTCCTTCTTGTTTTCTTTTGATGGGGAGTGGGATGTTGTTTCCTCCTTTTCATCTGGAATCTCTGCAAGACGATGAGAAACACGAGAAAAATAAGCAAAGGGTAAAATCGCTGGATACTAGTTGATGGGAAGACAGTGAAAGACGCCAATTTTCAATTCACATAATGATTTCTTTTTCTTTTTTTTTTTATCTACCAAGAATAATATTCTCATCATTAGGATCCAGTGTAAGAACAGGTGGTGAGAGCATGCGATACATCTCCTGGTCATCCCAGATAATGTGGTCTTCCCAGCGTCCATACACTAACTCTTCATTGTCAATGGGAAAAATGGAGAACCAGGGACAGTCTTCTTCCAGAGAGGCTGCTGAGAACAAACGCAGATAAACACAATAGATGGAACAAGTGAGTTTGAGATGAACCTATGAATTTTTAAATGTGACCTAAAAATACACTCACCTTGATTGTCATGGCTGATTTTGTCCCGCTTGGAGCCAGATATCGAGGAAGCTTTGGGTAAGGGTGGAGGCGTAGGTGGCACTAACTGTGAATTACTTCTCGTCAGACCTATAGAAGATCAGTAAATTTAATTTATGAATTATTCCAAATGGCAGCTTCACCAACAGTTATCTCTGTACATGAATGACTTCATAATTCTGTATTTTCTTTTCCCCGCCATCTTACCCTGCTGAGCATTATAAGCATTGGCATTGCGTGTCATACTCGAAGGGAGCCATCCAGCCAGACTGGCCCTCTGAGTCTTGGTGCCCTTGTGTTTTACATCCTCCCCATTCCAGATAATATCATCCTCCCATTGCAGTTGAGTGACCATCAGGAAGAGCTCATTCTCAAGGTCTGCTCTGTCTTTATCGCCATCAGTATTATCACCATCCACGTTGTCATCAGCTGAGGTCTGAAAAAACAGATTTATTAAACACCATATATCAGTAATGCAATCAGTATAATGTCAGTGTTATGGTTGCAGTTGTCCGCATGTGTCTGTACCTCTTGAGCAGTCTCTGTGATTTCTTTAGGTGTGTCCTGGTCAGGAGGCTCATTGACTAGATCTTTTAGCTTAAACCCATAGTTGAAATTGCTTCCATCCTCTGGGATGCCCAGCATGTCGTACCAGAGCTGCGCAGGACCGTATCGCCATTCTGCTACTTTAGGCCGAGACTCGATCTCCTTATCCCCATCACCACAGGTCTGTGAGAACTTAGATTCTACTGGAGCCATCATGGTTATCTGGATAACACAGAGAAGCATTTAAAGACTTGAACACAATGATGTAGTGCCACACTGCTACCCGGGCACATTACAAGAGCCTGCTGTCACCTGTAACACAAAGTGACTTACCTCATCATCAGAGAGACACTGCTCTGGCGGTGGAGGGGGTGCATATTCATAAATCCAACCAGACTTCTTATCCGGGCTTTGCTCTGTAGGTTCTCCTTCTGGAGGAGGAGTCCCAGGCTGATGGTCCCGGTGCTTCCGCTTCTTCTTCCTGCGGGCACTCCTCCACACGGATGGCATGCTTTTCCCAGGACCGAACAGTCGTAAGAACCTAAGCACCTGGTCGTAAATAAGTATCAACGCACACATTCATTTAATACGTATTGGTGTTGAGTAAGAAAACAGTCAAAGCTAAGCAGAATGAAATCATGCTAACAAACAATGCAGACATACATCTGACATCTCAGCTTCATAGAGTTCATAGATTTTATTTTCATAATCTGAAATAATGCCAAGTAATATTTATTATGACTAGACATTATGCATTGTTGGTATTATTGATTTCATTTTGTCATCTTTCCTCCCTGCCCAGGGACAACAGTAAAATAAGCTGCTTTACCTTTCCAGGCCTAAATTCTGGGAAGAGCTCTGTGACACCGGGCAGTGCTTTAGCTGCATCCTTCTGCATGATGCCAGCAAGAGGAAGGGTGAGCCTGTCTGGGGATCCTCCATCACCGGACCCCTGACCGGGACGATCAGTTTCTGACTCAGAGTCTGAGGAGCTGCTGAAGTCAACCTTATCAGCCGTAGATGATGGTGCAATAATGGAGGGCAGGATGATGCCATCGCCCTCTTCGCCAACTACAAGGAACCACAGTGATATAGATCATAGAAACAGATGAGACAATCAAACTTAATGATCAGTATTTGTGATATTAGATGCATTCATCTAGCCTAAATTGATATTGAATTAATATATTCGTGTAAGTTTATTAAGTGAACACATTTGTCAGAGGCAGAGATATCAACCTTCTTTACAGCCAAACAAAACTTATCACCAAACTAACCATATGTGAACATGTTCTTACCAGTAGTGGTCTGAGAGGATGGTTCTTCTTTCTTAATGGGTGTTGGGAGAGTTGGTGGTGGAGGAGGAGGCATGAGCTTAGAATCAATATCCTCGCAGTCTGCATCATAGTCATCCTCATCATCTAAAATAAAGGGGTAACAAAAGGTTTTCACAAACATCAATAAAACAATTAAATAGTGAAAATAAAATCTATAATATTTCAGATTTCCATTTGTGTACATAATAAGCTGTGTGTCACTATTCACACAACAAGCAGGTCCTCATCCTCAGGACCTGCCACTTTTCACAACCATGTTTCTAAAGTGGCCCACAATGAACAAAGCAAAAAAAAAATATATATATATCACCAGTAGATGCCACAAAAGCTCATAAATCAAACATTACTGTTGTGCATTTTTCACCTGCTTTCCTGCTGGGCTGCAAAGTCCCCATGGCCTGACGGTACTTTTTTGTCTCATCCTCAGCAACTTCACTGATGTCAGAATAATCAACTGCATCTTCTGTGCTTTTCACCCAACCTGGATGAAATACAGTAAATATCAAAAATGTTACTCCATCCTCTTTCCTTTACATATAAATAAATTAAATGTTTCTTCATATGCATTATTTAACCTCACCTTCTGCATCCACACCAGCAGAGTCTCTGTTTCCCACTTGATCATCGTCTTCATTAGCAGTGATCTCAGTGATGAGTGAGCTCAGACCCAAAGAGCCCAAACCAGCGAGATGCTTTTTGGACTCCTGAAATAAGGAGAAAAGATCCAAAGTATACAGAATCATTCCATGAGCAGGTTTGATAATTGAAATGTTTGACGTTCTTCAAAACAAAATTACTTAAAAGTAACTCTTTTTTTTTAAACCCATACATTGTCCAAAACACTGTCATCCTCTAGCTGTCCATCTTCATTGATATTTCCAAAGAGAAATCCTGTGATAGAGAAAGGACGATCTTGATCCTCATCGCTGTCAGAGTCAGACATCCTAAAACGTCAAGAGACACAGTTAGCTCATTTGCTACTCTTTACTGACTTTGAAACCTAAGTGAGACATTGCTGTGATGCTTCATTCATCACATTTCACCTTTCATAGTCTACATCAGGGGCCTCAAACTCAAAAAGACCTGGGGGCTAGTGAACTGCTAGTCTGATCAGGAGGGGAAAAAAGTCCAACAATTAGGGGAAAAATTAACGGTTTAGTGATTAGAAATTAAAATGATATCTTAATAATCCATCATGATGTTGCAATTACAAATATTTGTTTTTTTTGAAAAACTTACAAATAAGTGTTTGTTTTGATATATAAGCTCACAACAAAAAACATTTATGATGCAAAATGAATCTGTAAATAACAAAAACAGAATTAAAACATTAAATCAACACAGACAACTGTAATTAAAAAAAAAAAAAAATAGACAAGCTTACATATAATTAAATGTTGAATTTAATCATTTTAAAATAAGTGTAGGGCCGACTGGCGGGCCGTGAGTTTGAGACCCCTGGTTTACATGCTGTTTGTTTTTGTATGAACCGGCCTGGCTAGATGAACAAAATGTATTGCCTATCAAAATAAATGACATGAAAAGGGGAGGGTCAAGGAACAGATCATGGAAGAAAGTCACCATTTCACTCATCAAATATGGTGCTGGTTCTACAATAGCTAGTTTTGAAACAACATACAGTAGATCCAGCGAAATTCAACATAACTTTCTGGGAGTCATTTCATCTTTCAGTATGACAACAAACCAAAACATTTGGATACAGAATGACCGATCAAATCAATCACATCTGAATTGTGAGCACATCTGAATTGACAGCACAAGTCATATTTTTTTGTAACTTCACTAATATTAATTCATCTGTTTCCTCCATATCTGTGAGCTTTTAATTTATAAATATGGATTAATCCATAATTGTAAAGTTTTTAAGGATTTTTAAAGTTTACTTTTTAAGCTTGGGGATGAAATCTATAGAAGGTAGATTGCAGACATGAGGCTCTGTCTGTATATGTTTACAAACTAAGAAATATTAATGTAATGTTTTACACTGATAAAAATCATATTAGAATTTAGGATAATCTTGCCATAATTTTTTAATTTCATCCCACTTCCATACCTCATCTGGAGGATCATCACCTGGGATGAGTCAAAGCGTCTGCTGAGATATATGGGGCTTTGAATTCAGTCACTGAATGGAGTCATTTTCGTTCCGTACTCAATTACGTATGTGTTAAATGAAATGACTTACCTGAAGCCTCTGAAATGACCTCTATGGTATGGAAAAAACGCTCAAAGTCAACTCAAGACTTGCTACTTTTAATATAGTAACCGCATTTTGTTTTTTTTGACTTTTTTGACTTTGATGTAATAAAGCAGAGAGAGAGAGAGACTTAAAAAACCTTGCCCAACGAAATACATAGTCTGAATTGTATGAAAGATAACAAACGTTTTTGTTTGAAGGAAAATGTGCTTCGGGTACATACAATATCTAATATTAACATACAAATATAAATCATCAAACATTACTTCTCTACATTACATTGCTTTGAGGGTATTGCTTTTCAGAGCTTTGATGGGCAGCACATAATGCGTGTTAACACGTGTATGTTTTTTTAAATGCAGTTTATAGTTCACTGTGATATAAATGAACTATTAGTTCGTTCTCGATTATAAGGCGCTGTGACAATAACTGCACGTCCATTGCTAGTTTTAACCTACATATTTGACCACCAAAATAACATCCACAGTGGCTCGCGCCGCTTGGATTTCGCTTAAGTTTTGCTCGGCCTTTGTTGCGTTGCTAGGCTAAAAACAATCATCAGAAAATTAACAGGAACAACATGTACTTACCTGACGTAACTTTCCTCCTGGTTTAATGCGTTTCAGACTTTATCCAGGTTTATGTAGCTCGTGGAAGCTAAAAGTGTGTAGCCAGCTAACCAGCTCAGGCGGGGGAAGAAAGCTAGATGTTGGCTACATTATCTTATGTTTATTTTGTATACATGTTTCCACGGGAGCCTCCGTCTGTGCTGTGCGAGTAAAACGTAATATAAATGAAAAAAAAAACATTTGTATTGTATTAACATTAGCTGAACACACTGATCTTTGCCATTGATGTTTATTTGTTTCAAAATGGACTAGTCCAATATGTCAGCGAGGGAAGTTTCACGAGTGACCCGGAAGAACATGCTGATGCGTTCAGGTACTCCCTGTAAAATTGGCGACTTCCTCAGTGGTCGGGGAAGGTACTGCAGGTGGACGACGAGCATAAAAAAATTAGCTTCTAATAACCATAACATATGTATGATTAACTAAAGTAATTAACTTGCTATTTCTAATTTGTAACAACCTTCAAGGCAGTTTCTTAGATTTCTTTTTTAATGTAATGAAATCAAACTTTACAGTACAGATGCAGAGGACTGTTGATCTTGCAGGGATTACAAACTGTACATATAAACCTATTATGCAGCCCAAATTAACCTCTAAAATCTAATCATTTGTTGTTACTGGGCTATAACCTACACCCACCAAACATTTCACCCAATTCCATCCTTTCCGAGTTGTGTTGCTCAATGAAACAACAACAAACGTAGCCAAATCATAGTGTCCTTGGCATAGATAAAAAAAAAGAAAAGGGACAAACTTGAAAGTTCCCTCCATGACACAACTATAATATTTTTACTTTCTGGTCCAAAACATCTCAAAGTTAAACAGTTATATGGTCAGTAATAAAAGAAACGTACAATAACAGTTTAGCCAGTTTTAATAGTTTTAAAACACTTGGTTTGGAAAAAAGTACAAAAGTGATCCTGGATGCCACAGTATGAAACCAGTCCAATAATGCATGGTGACAGGTGTGTTCCTTTAAAAAGCATTTTCTACAGACATGTTAATTTCAACTGGCCTTACCATACACATACTATACTCACTAAAACAGATACAAGCAATAGTTTAAATACAATGGCTGACCCCAGTGATACATTTTACAAGTGATTCATAAAAAAACTAATCAAAAGGGGAGAAAAAATAAGTTTGACCACAATGCCATCTGGTATCTGGCAGTAAAATCATGCAGTATTACAATCGTTCCACTAAAGAGAAACAACAAAGCACTAAAGCTGTCACACGGTGAGTAAGAGGGCAGCCAAGAGGTGTCTCTTTATCAGACAGTCTTTCAAAGTGTTCATTGGTTTTTGTGAAAACTTACTGAGACAGCTCTTGTGTTGTTGAGCAGCAGCTCAGTGGTCACTGGTTACATTTTTTTCCTTGTTTGCATAAATTATAAAGTTGCACAGGGTCTCTATGAAGGAGAACCTGTCTTCCACAAATCGCGTCCATTTAGAAAAATATAACTAATTGCTATTGAAGAAAACCCCAAAATGTAGGATAGTCTCTTAGTATGTTGTGAGGAAATAAAAAAGCTAGAAATACACTTGAATAAATAAATTGCATGATATCCTTTAAAAATTAAGTGGACACACTGAGTTGACAGAATGTGATCCACTTATGCACACCATGGTGTTTGTTTTGGCCCGGCAGTGTTTAAAAATGAGCTCCATCCTCCTCTCCATCTCATGTCACATCCTACGATCCAGGAGAAAAGTCACCATAAGATATCTAAAATATGTTGACATTTAGAGAAAAGTTTTTGTGATTCAGCAATTGATTTCCATGTACAACATGGTCTCTGGCTTTACCGATTAAGCTGATGGCAATGAGGAAACACAGGACGGAGACTTTCACAGTGTTACAACAATGAAGCCGCTCCGTGCTGTTACCCGCTGGTAAACCTATTGTTAGGGTAACAGCAGTGAACTTCCTGACCGGTCAAACTTTTTTCCTTTAGATAGAGCAGCCACTTGTTTCATCAGCTCCCTGTTCTTGGACTGTGGAAAAAAAAAAGATCAGCTCTGTTAGAAATGGGATTGACTGTTGTCATTTCCATACCCATGTCAACAAACATCTGCATTTTTACAAGGTACTCATCAGTCAGTCTGCTTTTGATTCACACTTATAGAACAACCATTCCTTTGACAGGAAAAGCAGCAAATAATGGATCCATCACATCTCGGACTCAAACTGATAAGTAAAATGTTTGCGTCCTGTGTGAATGCAGATTTACACCTTAAGTGCCTGTGGGGCTTATGTTGAAGTTATGCTGGGGTGAGGAAGTGTAGGATTTTCTCATCAGGATGGAGCCATATATGGCTATATTCATCTTATCAATGCAGTAACACCTTATCTGAGTCTTTGTACTAGTCCAAAACCAAATCATGTGTGCCAGTCGGTTTTAGTGTACTTTTAAGACTATCAACACTGATTGTAGGTAGGTCAATATGGAAATCAGTCCCCAGTATTCTGGTTACATGTCTTCTCAACCACCAGAGAATTTAAACCATGTAAATGCATGACATACATATTTATGCAACAATGGCAATGAAGTTTCCTACCTGCTGATGCTCCATAGACTCTTTGTGTGATTTCTCCATTTGGTTCATCTTTACTCTCATGTTGGTTTCCTGATACTGAAAGTCTGCTTTGAGCTCTGTGAGCTAGAGCAAAGATTAAAATTGAATACCTCAAGCTCATCCAAGCAACCAACAGCGATGCAGTGTTGTCTGATACCGGATTCAATAAGTTTATTGCAACCTCAATTGAGGATTTTATGGTCACCAACCGCAATGAGGCTGAACCTGTTTCTTATTCTCTATTGTGGGAATCACTGAAAGCATTCTTACGGGGCCAAATTATTTCTTATTCTGCACACTTAAATAAAGCTCGTGCTACCAAACTTAAGGGGCTCTTGAATAAAATTGGTGACATTGATAAACAACTTTCTATTAACCCCTCTCCTGTCTTACTTAAAGATCATGTTGAATTACAAACTGACTTTGATCTCACATCAACCAGTGAAGCAGAGCGCCTTTTATTACGCTCTCGTGCTACATATTATGAACATGGCGACAAAGCGAGCCGTCTCCTAGCCCACCAATTGTGTCGCCAAACCGCCTCTTGCATGATTCCTCAGATTAAAGACTCTTCAGGCTTGCTACATGAAGACCCTAATGCTATTAATTCTGTATTCTGTTCATTCTACTCTTCGTTATACGAGTCTGAATCTCCACCTGATGCCTCAGAAATGGGTGATTTCTTAGATAGTCTTAATTTTCCCAACGTAAGCCAAGACTATGCGGAAAAACTTGATGCACCATTAACCTTGGAGGAAATTAATTTTGCCATAAGTACTATGCAGAATAATAAGGCTCCTGGCCCAGATGGTTTTCCGGTAGAATTTTTTAAAAGATTTAAATCTAAATTGGCCCCACTGTTGCACTCTGTATATATGGAATCATTGGAAAATGGCTTTCTTCCTCTTACTTTAAAAAAGCTTCCATAAGTCTGCTTTTGAAAAAAGATAAAGATCCATATCTCTGCAGTTCTTACAGACCTATCTCTCTGATAAATGTTGATGCTAAGATCCTTGCTAAGGCGCTTGCTCGCCTTCTAGAAAATGTTCTCCCATACATAATTTCAGAGGAGCAAACTGGATTTATTAAGGGACGTCAGCTTTTTTACAATGTGCGCACTTTGCTAAACATCATCTATTCCAAAACTACTGCTTCAACCCCTGAAGTAGCTATTTCTATTGATGCTGAGATAGGGTTGAATGGGACTACCTGCTTGCTGTACTGCGTAAATTTGGGTTTGGCAATGGTTTTATCTCATGGATACGGCTTCTTTACACTTCCCCACAGGCCAGTATTTTCACCAATGGCATTCAGTCCAGATATTTTACTCTGTCTCGTGGCACTCGGCAAGGGTGTCCTTTATCTCCCTTACTTTTTGTTCTCGCTATAGAGCCTTTGTCATTACATTTCAGGTCTTCCTCTATTTTTACTGGGATATCCAGATTAGGAATGGATTTCAAATTATCCCTTTATGCTGATGATTTGCTGTTATATGTCTCTGACCCTGGCCGATCATTACCAGCAATTTTATCCTTTCTACATAAATTTGGGTCTTTTTCTGGCTATAAGGTTAATACTGCTAAAAGTGACTGTTATCCTGTTAATGCCTCAGCACTACAACTGGATCAAGCTGACGTCCCTTTCAGATTGAGCCCCTCTGGCTTTAGGTATTTAGGGATCAATGTAACTAGATCATTAACCACTCTTTCGTCTGCTAACTTCGGTCCATTAATGGCTAAAATTAAATCTGACCTGCAAAGATGGAAAAGTTTGCCTTTATCACTTGTGGGAAGAATTAATACAGTTAAAATGAATATCCTGCCCAAATTTCTGTTCTTTTTTCAATGTCTTCCTATTTTTTAAGACCATTGATCAGGATATTTCTAGGTTTTTATGGTGTGGGAAGGTCCCAAGAATACGCAAGTCCATTCTTCAGAGATGTAAGCTAGATGCTGGACTTTCCCTCCCTAATTTTCAATTGTATTATTGGGCTTCACATATACATAAAATCTCATTTTGGACAGGATCATCCCACCCCCCCTGGTGTAAGTTTGAGGTAAAGTCTTTCAACACACCCTCTTTATTGGCTTTTCTTACCTCTTCTGTTTCTAATACCCTCCCTGGCCTCCCAGATAACCCATTGGTGAATTCCACCCTTAAAATCTGGTACCAATTCAGAAAACATTTTCAGTTTGTGTCCACTTCCACCTCGGCTCCGTTACTAAGGAATCACTTATTTAAACCTGCTCTAGCTGATCCCACTTTTTCAATATGGTTTCATAAAGGCTTGGTCAATTTTGAAGCTCTCTATAAGAATGGAATTTTCCGTAGTTTCTCAGATTTAGCATTGGAGTTTGAACTCCCACCTTCTCATCTTTTCCAATATTTTCAAATTAGACACTGTGTCAAATCTCTGTTTCCAACTTTTCTGTTTCTACCCCCAGCTCAACCATGGGACAAGCTCTTTTGCTCTGATTCCATTCAGAAGGGTTTAATTTCTAGAATTTATACTAGCCTTCTATTTTACGACAGCTCGCCTATCATTAAAATCAAGGCTGCCTGGGAAACTGAGCTAGGGCTGATCTTTGGTGACAATTGGTGGGACGCAGCTCTAAAAAAGATCCACACAAGCTCATCCTGTGCCCGTCTCTCACTCATACAATTCAAGGTTGTGTACAGAGTTCATTTTTCCAAGGCCCGTCTGTCACGAATTTATCATACTGTCAATGACATTTGTGACAAATGTCATACCTCTCCCTGTAATCTGACTCACATGTTCTATTCTTGCCCATTAGTGTTATCTTTCTGGCAGAAGTTGTGCAACATCATTTCCAAAATAATTTTAATAACTGTAAAGGCTTCTCCCTATATTGCCATATTTGGATGTCCAGAGGATTACAGTAGATACAACTCTGTGCAATTAGATATTATTGCTTTCACTTCTCTATTGGCAAGGCGACATCTTCTTTTTTACTGGAAATCTACTACAGCTTCTTCCAGTACCCAATGGCTCCAGGACGTTATGTCTTTTCTGAAGCTTTAAAAAATTAAATATTCACTGAGATCTGATTCCGCTAAATTTTATTCTAAATGGCAGTCTCTCTTAGATTTTTTCAGGTCTCTTCCATCCTTATCTCTCGATTGACGGTCCCCCCTGTAGGTAGTTAGTTTGATTATGTGTTGTGTTAGTTTATTTATTTATTTCATTTTCTCCTTTTGTTTTTTATAAAAAATGTATGTTTTATAAAAATTTGTTTGGATTTTGTTCACCTTGAAAGAGGGAAAAAAAACAAGAAAGTAATATGGTTCTTTTACTACTCCTTTGTGATACACATTACATTACAAGTATTTATTTTTTTCTGTTTTCACAACTGTGGCTTACAGTGTTGTTTTTGTAAATGTGCCATATTTCTCAATAAAAATATTAAAAAAAAAAAAAAAAAAAAGAGATACTATTACTGGTTCAGAGAACCTCAGATTAATTAGAAGCTGGCTGGTTTCCTGCATTTCAGTGTTTTATGTCATATACATTCATTAGTTGAGTCGTGGAGACTGGATATCTCAGGCTGCTGAAAATAGTACCTGGTACCGCCCGAGAGATCCAGGTTCTATACTAGTGGAAACATGTAATGGAAACGCTACTTAAAGGTGAGGCGCACTGAGTAGAACCGGTGGAAATACACCATTAAAGTACTCAACTAATAAATTCTTCACCTAACAATAACAATATATAATGTTACTTACAGAGGCGGGCCACACGGTGGTGTAGTGGTTAGCACTCTCGCCTTGCAGCGAGAAGACCCGGGTTCGAGTCCCGGTTGGAACAAGGGCCTTACTGCATGTAGTTTGCATGTTCTCCCCGTGTGTGCGTGGGTTCTCTCCGGGTTCTCCGGCTTCCTCCCACAGTCCAAAAACATGCAATGTGGGGATTAGGTAAATTGGACACTCTAAATTGACCATAGGAGTGAGTGTGAGAGTGAATGGTTGTTTGTCTCTAGTTGTGTGTGGCCCTGCGATGGACTGGCGAACTGTCCAGGGTGTACCCCGCCTATCGCCCGATGTAGCTGAGATTGGCACAGCACCCCCCACGACCCTCTGGTGGAGGATAAAGCGGTTAGATGATGACTGACTGACTGACTTACAGAGGCCATAGTATGGTTCTGTCTCACTTCTATGTGAGATATGGAGGTGTACTTACAAACATAAAGTAGTTTTTATGGTTCAGGACGCCTGGAGCTTGGATAACGTTGTGGTTACACACGTACATGCAAATGAGCGTGTAGCGTAGCCTGTAGCCGACAATCGCTAATGCTAAACGACAGAACAAGCACACAAAGACAGTTTTACAGTTTGTAAATATTGTAATATACATATTGTTTTAGGTGAAGTTTGGTTCTGTGTCCTGATTTATATTGCCCCAAGTTTGTGTAACAATCCTCCGTGAAGTGGTTGCTGCATACATGGAGGTATTTGGGAAATGTAGCAGGAATATTCCCATCAAATATGAAAGATATCCACTGAGCTGTTCTTTGCTCATTGGCTGGAGCTTGTGGAGCGTCTGGTTTTGTTTATCACAAACACTCGCTGAACCTTTCTTCCACACCGGATGTGCCCGGACTCTAGTGCCCGGACTAGGTGGTGCTGCTGTTTACAGGAGTGGTGAAATTCACCAGTGACGTAATTAGTCAACAGTGCCTTGCCGCTTTGTAGCGCTCCGGAAAACAATCAAACCCTGCGCTCTCAGCAGTGGCTGCACTGATTGTTATGGACTTTTAGGGCTTCATAGATGAGGTCATGACGCAGATACACACACAAACACAGCGTTAATTGGCCTCTTTAATAAAAGCAACATCAAATATAAGCTTCAATAAGAGTGGGAGCCTTTTATGAACATTACAAATTCTCTGCTTCATTCTAACATTTACGCCAGAGGTCTGCGGCGATGTTGGCAACACACTCTACCCGTCTTGAAACAAGGACCAAGGAGTCTAACGTGCTCGCGAGTCAGAGGGCACACACACAGATTCTGTTATTAATGTAAACACAAATATTCTCCGTATGCCAGCTGTGAGGAATCTTTGTATAATTAACAGTATTCATTCTGTAAAAATGTTTTCATAACAAAAATAATAAAAGTAGTATTGTAACTGAAATATTCCGAATTGAATCAAATCGATCAAATCCAATTGAAACCTTGTGAATCAGAATCGAATGGATTCAGGAAATTGGTGGCGACATCCAGCCCTAAAATTCTGTTTTTACCAAGTCCGACTGTACAGATATCACTGATGTCAGTGTGTGTGTGTGTGTGAATCAAAGCTCTGTGCTGCTGTAACATGAAATATCTTTATCCATAATCACAGAAATCACTCAGTGTTAAAAACGCTGTGGTGGCTTCAAATAAACGTGTGTTGATTAGTGTAAAACAGCTGTCGATGACATGGTGACCAGTCTGCCTCATGTTAAGCTGCAGCTCTAGTTCAAAAGCTTTAATATTTTTGGGGGAATAAATAAGATTACGTTACATCTAGTGACCTTTCATCACTCCCTGTGGTGTTCTGATCCATCCAGCTAGTTTACGAGTCCACACAGTGAGCAGCTGTTCACCACTGTGGGAAACACAGTCCATTCCAGGGTCATGTTTTTATCTCTTTCCTTGTTTCAACAGAGAGAAATGACCAGACAGAGCAGGAGGAGAGGAGAGAAATCAAACAGCGTTTAAACAGAAAGGTACGCAGCTATTTCAGTTTAATCTCATATTAACCCTGTCCCTTTACATGACTCTGTCTGTCTGTCTGTGAACTGTCCGGGTCACCTCACAGGTCTCAGACTCAGCAGTTGACTTATTGAGGACACCAGTGTGTGCAGTGCCGACTGTGAAGTTGTTTGGATACAAAATACAAGATAAATGTGATGCACTCGTGCTTTAAATGCTGTCATGAGCTGAGGAGAGCCACTGACATCCATGTGTGTCCTCCAGCTGAACCAGCGGCCGACGGTGGACGAACTGCGGGACAGAAAGATCCTGATCCGCTTCAGTGACTACGTGGAAGTGGCCAAAGCTCAGGACTATGACAGGCGAGCTGACAAACCCTGGACCAGACTGTCAGCCGCTGATAAGGTAGATAAAACGACACCTCTGACAAAGCAGACACACTGGAATTATCATGATTAAAATAGTAGAAAACTTACATTTGGTCGGTCTCCTCCTCTTTATTCCATTTTATTTTGTAAATAGAGGCCAGTTAAAGGTTAAAGGTTAAAATAGGGCAGAAAGATTTGGGAGAAATATCTGATTGGAATTTATCTGACAGATATTACATGAATATTGAATTTCAATATTCTCTGTGTTAAAAAAACAACACAAAATTCAACCATCAAAACACAACAGTGTTTCCTCCATCAGGGAACGAAACAACCTATTTACTGAATGGCTTAAATTTGGCTTTTTAAAGGCTGAATGTAAAAATAAAAACAATAAATAATCATTTGTTGATATAAATTGATGTAATTACATAAATATATGGATAATCAGTAGCAAAGATTAATTAATTTTTTTATAGAAGAGCTGGCATTATTGATCCTTGCTTGTACAATGGAAATACAATTTTAAAATTATTTTATTTTTTATTTATTGAACAGAAGTATTGACATGTATGTTAAAAAAGGTTGATCAACACTTACCATCATCATTGTGGTAGAGCCATGAGGGGCCTGTGCTTCCCTTCAGCTCTCCTTCACTTTCTTCCTCTGCTCATCTCTGTCTAATGTTACTTGTCTTACGATTACATAAAACATGAACGTCACATCATTTACACTCACATCACATCTGATTACAAGTGTGAACAGTAAATGTAAAAGTAATTCGTCTTCATCTTCATCAGACGTCTCTCTCTTCAATAGTAAATACTGAGCAAGATATTTATCTGTAGTTTACCGTAGAATTCGTGAGTACCTGACCCGGCGCAGGACTCTGCTGTGAGGGTGGAGACATGCGGCGCTGGTGCAGCAAGGATTTAAGATGGGCGGCCCACCACTCCTTCATGAATGTAGAGGAAACGCTGCATTATAGACATAGCCACGCATGACAAAGTAATAATAATCATTTAGAAAAAGGATCTCAACCAAGCGTCTTAAATACAGTACCTCATGGATTTGATGATTGTGTAAAGGAAGTGCTGGAGTCTCATAAACATCCACAGAGGGAAGAGTCTCTTTCAGGAGAAAAACAAAAAGATTTATGAGTGGACGCTGTAACAGAAATGTAACAGTGAGGCTTCAAACGTCTCCTGGTTGGTACCAAAAAATGTTGTGTTCTGGGTTCTATATATAAAGCTTCGATAAATAGATATTAAATGTCATTACTAATCTAACCGTTGGTTTTCCATATTCTCCTGTTTCTACTAAAACAACAGACACTGCTACCTTTCATCACCTCAGCTCACGCCTGATGTTGCTTGTTTGTCTGTTTTTCTGCAGGCGGCGATACGAAAGGAGCTGAACGAGTTTAAAAGTCATGAGATGGAAGTTCACTCTTTGAGCAAACATCTGACGAGGTCAGTACTTTCTTGTCTGTTGTTCACAGATCATGTCTCAGGAGGGTCGTGCTAAACCCTCACTTACACAATGGTGAGCTGAATTTGACCTGAAACCAGGTCCTGGAGATGAGAAAGTGACTTGCTGATGGCTGTGTCATCATGATGTGTAGCTTTCTTTAAGAGTGCAGCCTACTGTGATAATAATACAACACTGTTTTAACCCACGTTCACCAGGTTCCACCGGCCTTAGCAAGGTTTCTTCTGTGAAGAGTTGCTGAAACCTGGTTCTGTCAGTGAAGACCTGGACCCTGGCCCACAGTCAGTGGGTGTCCTGATATCAGGGTCCCAGTCACCCTTGGAGGCTATGTCTCTGGAAACTGAGCCACCAGTGGACATGTAGTGAGCTCCACTTCTGCTCAGAGGAATCATGACTCTCACTTCACCCTGTCACAGAAGAGCAGCGACGTCGTTCCTTTTTTTTGTTTTCTTTTGTTTTTTGAAAGATTTTTTTTTTGTGCATGTGACGGTCGACCAGTGCCACTCCGATGATGAATTCATTTCATATCAACAGTGTAAACGTTCTTCAAACAGAAATCACTTTGTATTTACTGTCTGCACAATACACGTGTTCAGTTTGTAACAAACTTTGTTTTGTCTTCAATCTCAGATGAAACGTGTAAAACGAGTTCTAGAGAAACTATGTAGCCTTCAGTTAGCATCAAATGTCAACAGATGTTTAGTTTGTCCATCGTAGGCCACTGTAAAAACATGGTGCCTCCGTAGCGCTCAGATGAACTCATTGTGGGCTAAAAAAACACCATCAAATCATCGTCCATTCATTAAAATCCAATTTCTTGACCTTAAATGTATACACTGGACCTTGATTATCATGGTACGCTGTAGCTAAAATGCACCATATTAATAGAATGTGATTTCACAAGGTCTCAGTTCGATTTGATTCAATTCTAATTTAATTAGGAATATTTCCCTTACAATAGCATTCTTAGTTGCTCATGAAAACATTTTTATAGAATTACTGTTCATTATAGAAAGATTTGTGTTAACATAAACAACAGAATCCAAAGCAGTGACATTAATGTAGTTTTTATTGAACTGATCACATGACAGGTAGAATACATCATAAATGTCATTACAGGTATTTATTTAACATGTAATTAACAAATGAACAGAGCGTGAGACAATAAGTTCACACGCCACACATGACATGTACTGGCCAACACAGCTGTAACCAATCAGCCCCTAATCAGGTGTCTTTTAAAAAACAGCACTCACTTTGAAGCGGCAGCTTCAGGAAGACGAAGGCTCAGGAAGATGAAGACTCAGGAGTCTAACAAGGAGGCTAACGAGGCTAAGTACCTGTCTGCAAGTGTTTTCTACCTTTCACATATGTGCACTTTTTCCATTCCTGTTCATGTTTCTTCTCATAGATACTACAAACCTCACAATCACTCACAGCATCACTGTAACCTGTCCTCACTTATCTATCCCACCCACTCCACACACATCCAACACCTTGTTGCAGGGGGCCTGTGGAACTGCCAGTCAGCTACCCGCAAGACTGAGTTCATCTCTGGCTTTGCTAGTGAGCAATGCCTGGACTTCCTTGCGCTCACTGAGACTTGGATAACACCCTCCAACACAGCCACCCCTGCGGCTCTTTCCTCCGCCCACTCCTTCTCCCACACACCCAGATCCACTGGAAGGTGGCGGGACAGGTCTGCTCATCAACCCCAACTGGACTTTCACTCTTTACCCACTGCCACACTTCTCTTCACAGTCGTTTGAATTTTATGCTGTAACTGTAACTCACCCAGTAAAACTCATCATTGTTGTCATCTACCGTCCACCAGGCCCATTGGGACACTTCTTGGAGGAACTAGATGTCCTCCTTTCAAACATCCCAGAAAATGGTCCACCACTTGTTCTTCTTGGTGACTTCAACATCCAGTCAGAGAAGTCACCAATCTACTTCTTCTACTGCAGGTCACTCGACCGAAACTGCACTTCTTGCTGTCACTGAGCAACTCCACACTGCCAGGGATGCCTCTCTCCTCTGTGCTCATCCTCTTGGATCTTTCTGCAGCGTTTGACACAGTTAACCACCAGATCCTTACTTCCTCCCTTCAAGAACAAGGTGTCTCAGGCTCTGCACTTACCCTACTCTCGTCCTATCTTCAAAACCAAACATAGAGTAACTTGGATAGGATCTGTGTCGGAACCCTGTCCTCTAGCTACTGGGGTCCCTCAGGGTTCTGTCTTGGGCCCTCTCCTCTTCTCTCAATACACCAACTCTCTTGGTTCGGTTATTCGCTCTCATGGTTTTTCCTATCACAGCTACGCCGATGACACCCAACTCATTCTCTCTTTTCCCAGCTCCGACACATCTAGCAGAACGGATCTCCGCTTGTCTGACCAACATCTCTCAGTGGATGTCTGACCATCACCTGAAGCTCAATCTCGACAAGACTGAGTTTCTTTTTCTCCCAGGTAAAGGGGTCTCCCACCACAGACCTAACCATAACACTCGACAACTCTGTGGTAACTCCTTCTCATACCACAAGGAACCTGGGTGTGACACTTGATGACCATCTCTCCCTCACTGCCAACATTGCTGCAACAGCTAGATCTTGCAGATACATGTTGCACAACATCAGAAGGATATGGACCCAGAAGGCAGCACAGGTTCTGGTCCAGGCTCTTGTCATCACACGCTTGGATTACTGCACCTCCCTCCTGGCTGGTCTCCCTGCGTGTGCCATACAACCTCTGCAACTCATCCAGAATGCGGCAGCTTGACTGGTCTTCAACTTACCAAAATTCTCCCACACTACACCGCTCCTTCGCTCCTTTCACTGGCTTCCTGGAGCTGCTTGCCTCCGCTTCAACTCTAGTGCTTGCATTCCATGCTACAAACGGATCCAGTCCAGCCTACATCCAGGACATGATCAAAACCTACACCCCAGCCTGCCCACTCCGCTCTGCATCGGCAAACCAGCTTGCTGCCCCCTCATTGAGAGGATGGCAGAGGCATTCGCAGAACTCGAGACTGTTCACTGTCCTAGCTCCCAAATGGTGGAACAAGCTCTCCATTGACAACCGGACAGTGGAAAGCCTCCACATCTTCAGCCGCCGACTAAAACACATTTCTTCCGACTCTACCTCGACTAAGACGACGACGAGTAAAACAAAAAAAAAACTTGCTTATACATCGCACTTATGATTAGCACTTCATAGTTTGATCTACTTGAAGCTCTTACTTACTTCTAGCTCTTATTTGTACCCAAATGTTTAAATGCACTTACTGTAAGTCGCTTTGGATGAAAGCGTCTGCTAAATGACATGTAATGTAATGTAATGTAATGATTTTAATCTCTTAATGTCCTGATGTTCCAGTTTGAAAAGTTTCAGTTAACCATGAAAATGAGCTTCTGCTTCTCATTTGATTTCAAACCAGTGTTGGAAATATTTCTTTAAAAAAGGAATTAGTTACAGTTACTTCTCCCAAAAAAACAACTGAATTAGTTACTGAGTTACAAATTATAAAAGTAACTAGTTACCAGGGAAAGTAACTATTGCATTACTTTCAAGTGCAATTATTTATGATAAATCTGGATATTAGCATAAAACTGACACTGAATACAGAAACAGTGAACAAAAATCTAAATGGTTTTAATGTTCAACAGACCTGGCTACATTTTGTCAAAAATACTATACTTCCAGTTTAACATTTACCGAGCTCGCCATTCAACATGTTGTTGATCGTTTACTCACTTGTGTCATTGTGTGTGCGACTGCGCTTGCTTTCGTTCATGTGTCAACAACACTCGCCCAACTCTACCTGTGATTGGCGTACGATGAAATGTTACCATCATCACTCTGTCTCCTCATGAGGAAGAAGTGTAAACTTTGCCTCTCTGTTCTAGTTGTTCTGATGAAAACAGCTTCAATTAAAGTAAAACGCTACATTTTTGGAAGTAGTGGTAACGTGTCACGATGGAAACACTAATTAATTAGATTACTCGTTACTGAAAAAAATAACACAGTTAGTAACCTGTTTATTTGTAGCGCCGTTACTCCCATCACTGTTTAAAACAATTATGTTCCCATTTAGAGGAAAATAGACAATAAACTATATGAGTGGACATCGATGTGATTGACAGCTGGTTTTGTCCAATCAGAGCCTGCAGATCTGTTTTAAAAACTGACATGGCAGGATGGTCAAATCTCGTGGTTTTCTGTCTTTTTTTGTCATTTTTTACACAGTTCATGGTTGAACACTGAATGAGAGGAACATGCTATTGTCATCACATTTCTGCTCCCTGAGTATGTTATTCTCAGACAAAGACATTAAAGTGATGGTTTGATGCTTTGTTAGTGTCACATAATGTGCAACTAGGTTTTGAATGAAGGCTTTATTTCTAACACGTGAACAACATTTTCTTTTGAAGAAGGAGAAAGAAAAACTAGACAAAAAAAAGAAAACCAAAAAGAAAAGAACATGTCCAAAACAGAGTAGAAAGAAACTACTTCATAACTAATAATCATCAGTTGACATCTAGTTTACCAATATGCTACATGCAGGGTTGCTCTTATGTGCAGAAGAACTGTGATTCAGGACT
This sequence comes from Solea senegalensis, assembly GCF_019176455.1. NCBI lineage: Eukaryota > Metazoa > Chordata > Actinopteri > Pleuronectiformes > Soleidae > Solea > Solea senegalensis. The sequence continues at coordinate 195,880 of NC_058024.1, forward strand.
TTGAACTGTAGAGGGCAGTAATTGACAGTCTGTTGACTGTCTGTTTGTGACTGAATGACTGATAGTACCACTGATCTACTAATGTAGTATGTATAATGTTGTACTGTAAGAGTTGTTACTGATGCAAATAGATCTGGTTTAAGTCGGGACCTGGTTAACACGGACTATGTTAACACAGCAGCACATCCTGGAAAGTCACGACATTTTTAAAATCCCAGTCTGAAGAAGTAAATTTGTCCATCTCGCTTGTGCGGGAGCTTACTGGAAGCATGGCATACTTTTCCTCATTTCTGGATCATCTGGATCCTGCTGGATCCTGCTGGATCATCTGGATCATCTGGATCCTGCTGGATCATCTGGATCCTGCTGGATCATCTGGATCATCTGGATCCTAATGGATCATGTGGATCCTGCTGGCTGCCCTGTGCAGATGTGTCGCTGATTAATGATGGGCCTGGTCTCTTCATGGTTAAAGAAAGTGCTTTCTTCCTGGTTCCTGCTGCTGGTTTTAACATCTATTCTGATGTTTGTAGAAGAATCGGCTCTTGATTTGAACTCTTTTATCCACAGCATCACTCCATTCACCAGTCATCGCTCCCCGTGGAAAAACAGGAGAGAAAACCCGTACTGGATTGTTCTGTCATTGACCTGGACTCTCGTCACTATACCTCCTTGTTGGGCTGCTTTGCCTCATTTATCTGCTCTGTTCTACCCTGGCTGGTAGCAGTGATGGAGATGCAGAGGAAAAAGTGGTCTCTCGTTTCTGTGCTGTGTTTAATGAATATGAGGCAAAGTTAACTCTGTGGCTCAAAGAGACTTATCCCATTTCTTACTAAAATTTCTTACTAAAATAGATTTTTTTCTGATGCCATCCCAAATAAATGACTAAAATGTATTAACCAACTAAATTTAAACATTTGGAGAAACACACTTTCTTATATATGGTGAAAGACAAAAATGAAATTATTGAAAATAAACTAGCTACAATCTCGGATCAAACATAGGTACTGTATTCCGAATCACTTATTCAACAAAGTTTGTGGTTTAAACAGGCGTTACATAGATTAGAAAGAAAATGGCGTTCCAATAACCTAGAGGAATTTTATATAGCCTGGTAAGATGGTTTTGTAGCTTACAAAAAAGCCCTACACAAAGAGTTGCCTATTATTTTTCTTTAATTGAAGAAAATAAGAATAATCATAGATTTCTTTTCAGCACTGTAGCCAGGCTGACACAGAGCCACAGCTCCACTGAACCATCTATTCCTTTAACACTGAGCAGTGATGACTTTATCAACGTCTTTGTGAATAAAATTACATTAATTAGAGAAAAAATGGATCATCTCCTCCCTCATATTGGGACTGACTCGTCTTCTAGCACAAGAGCTTTAGAAGCACCAGGTGCACAGTTAGACAGTTTCTCCTCTATAGATCTCCCTGAGTTAACATCATTAGTTTTATCATCTAAGCCATCAACCTGTCAGTTAGATCCTATCCCCACCAAACTAATCAAAGATGTGTTTCCTTTAATAAACAACTCTATATTAACTCAAATTAATCTATCCTTATTAACTGGATATGTGCCCCAAACGTTTAAAATAGCAGTTATTAAACCCCTTCTCAAAAAAGCGACCCTTGACCCAGATATTTTAGCTAATTACCGACCTATATCTAATCTTCCCTTTGTTTCTAAAATCTTAGAAAAGGCAGTTGCTAATCAATTATGTGAATATTTGCGCATTAATGGCCTGTTTGAAGATTTTCAGTCAGGTTTTAGATTAAACCATAGCACAGAAACAGCACTAGTTAAAGTTAGTAATGATCTTCTCTTGGCCTCAGATAATGGTCTAGTTTCTTACCTTGTCCTGTTAGATCTTAGTGCTGCATTTGACACCATTGATCATAATATTCTACTGCAGAGATTGGAGCAGACTCTTGGTATCACAGGTGCTGCCCTCTGCTGGTTTAAATCATACTTATCCGATAGATTCCAGTTTGTTCATGTTAATGATAAAACCTCACTACAAACAAAAGTTAATTGTGGAGTTCCACAAGGCTCAGTGCTTGGGCCTATACTTTTCACCTTATATATGCTTCCTCTAGGGAACATTATTAGAAAGCATAACATACATTTTCATTGTTATGCAGATGACACACAGCTATATCTATCGATGAGGCCGGATGAAATAAATCAGGTTGTTCAACTCCAGGAATGTCTCAGAGACATTAAGTCCTGGATGACCTGTAACTTTCTAATTTTAAACTTTTATACTCGGCCCTAAACACCCCAGAGAAAAACTTTCTGATCACATTGTCACTTAAGATGACATCACCATGGCTACCAGTTCCACTGTGAGGAAACTTGGAGTTACTTTTGACCAGGAAATGTCTTTTGATTCACACATAAAACTCATTTCCAGAACAGCCTTCTTCCACCTGCGCAACATTATGAAAATTAGAAACATTCTGTCTTTACAGGATGCTGAAAAACTAGTTCATGCTTTTGTTACATCTAGATTAGATTACTGTAACTCCTTATTATCAGGATGTTCCAACACGTCTGTTAGAATACTTCAGTTAATTCAAAATGCTGCAGCACAAGTTCTGACAGGAACTAGAAAGAGAGACCATATAACTCCAGTGTTAGCTTCTCTACACTGGCTCCCCGTACAGTTTAGAATTAAATTTAAAATCCTCCTCCTCACGTACAAAGCACTTAATGGTCAGGCCCCTTCATACCTGAAAGACCTTTTCTTACCCTATCACCCTAACAGACCACTTAGGTCACAAAATACAGGTTTACTTGTGGTTCCCAGAGTCTGTAAGAGTAGAATGGGAGGCAGAGCCTTTAGTTACCAGGCTCCTCTCCTGTGGAACCAGCTTCCAATGACAGTTCGGGAGGCGGAGCCTCTCTCTGTATTTAAAGTTAGACTTAAAACTTTCCTTTTTGATAAAGCTTATAGTTAGAGCTGGTTCAGGGAAACCTGGACCATCTCTTAGTTATGCTGCTATAGAACTAAACTCTTGGGGGATTTTCCTGTGGTGCACAGTAGAAAATGGAGGGACGTTGTACGCACATAACTTCAACCCAAAAAAAAATATATTAACTTATTTATTAGAAAATGTTTTACAGAAAAATGATTCCCTGGGTGTCAATGATATATTTAATACATAGACATACATAGAAAAAAGAGCTGCTGAACTTAAGGGCCACACGGTTGGTGTAGTGATTAGTGCACCTGGATACATGTTCTCCCTGTGTGTGTGTGTAGGTTTTCTCTGGGTTGTCCGACCTCCACACATGGTTTCACTTGTCACTTTCCTGGGTTGGTTCAGCGATGATTGTGATATCTGCAAGTAAAAAACAGGAGTGACAGGATTGAGGATAAAAAATGCTGAATAAAAAAAACAAGAGCTGAAAAAAAGGAACTTAGATGTGAAGAACTCACCAGAGTTGATGGGAGGGGAGGGCACACACGTGTCTCTGCACAATAGCACATAGACACACACAGTCACGAGTGCGTGTGAAAAGAGGGAGAGGAGTATGGTGTGATTTATATTTTTCTGATGATGATGATGATACAGGTCATGACCCTTTGCCTCCACTGAAGACTGCACAGGATAAGGACATGTAAGTGATGATGAGGACGAGGAGGTGGAGGAGTGGTGAAGGACGTCCCCATCCAATGCCTGGAAGGTAAATATTGACCATATCTAATAATGTTGCAGTGCTTAAAATACGCTTAAAATGCTTCACATCATTTAAAACCAACACGGATGCATCTCCATTTGCTGCCTATACAATCTGTGCACTAGGTATGAAAATGAAGTTTCAAATGATTTTTTGTTTGTATTTGGACAAACAAAAATCTAACACGGCATCATGTTAAATCTCTGCTTCATATGTTCAGAGTGTACAAACAAAGAAAATAATCAGGAAAGAATAAAAGTGCTCCAAGTAGGTCACCATGGTGTCTTTTTCTTTTTCTTAAAACACCCCTGAATAGATGAGGGACTGACCTTGTCACCACCTTTAGAGCTGGCAGCCATGAAGTGAAAAATGCTGTCAGACACTAACACACCATGAAGCAAGAGCAGCTATTCCTGGACCTGACTGAGTGTCAGACACAGGCTGCAGAGCAGTCCAGCAGCTCCACTGTCCACGTGCCAAATTCCTTTTTTACTCCACCAAATATTAAACCCTGGATTTATTATTCACAGCGGTGAGTAGTTTCTTTAATGTTTTGTGATACTAAGTAAGACATAGAACACCTTAAAAAATGATACTATTTTACTTCATGTGTCTGTGAGATCAAAAGCCAAGAGAAGTCAGTAAACAGATTACATGAAGGCAGTTTACATGAATTAAGTCCAGCAGATGAGTGTACTTGTATGTAGTTTAGCTGTTTAACTATCTACTAAAACCCAGCTCACTTTTCTTTATCATACTGTACCAAAATAATAATAGTGATCATTAGCTTGTCACATATTTATATTTGTTAGGAAACTGACAGCAAATAGTTAATAAAAATGCTCATAATGAATACGCTGCACTGTCAATATGTGGCAGGGTTTTGTATCCACTATAACCATGACTGATGTTTTCTCTCTCTGATTACTTCATCCATCTGCACATAAATGTAATAGATAATCATAAATAAGCCAGTTTTACTTATTGAGTGCAGTGAGAGATACTGTATATTAAAGAGTTTGCATTTCATATCAGTTTACTTTCTCATAAAATACTGACAGTATCGGTATCTACATTTCTCTTGATAAACTAAAATAGTCAAATAATTTGAATAGTTAATCCTTCGAGTTTGGAGTGTGGGGGCTGCTCTGTAGCAGTGCTGTTTCAGGAGGAGTTCAGTTGCAGCTGGGTCAGTTTACGTTGCCATTCAACAAGCTATAAATAAACACACAGCTACTGGTCCCTTTGAATGCAACCTACTGCTATCAGCATGAACCAGAACAAACAGCAACAGAATTATTCTTTCAAACATACAAGACCATCTTCCATTTTAACTTCCAAATCAATTGTGTTGTAGCTCTCTCCCTACAGTTGGCCTCATGTCGTCGTCATATGCTGCTGCTATATCAGCCCTCCTCACAGCCAGCTCCTCACCGGTCAGTCCCAGCCCTCAACTCTCCCGAGGCACAGCGAGGAGTCCTGAACATTCTCCTCGGCCCTACAGACCTCAGTCACCAGATCCTTTAGGATCATATGAGGAACAACAGGAGGATCCCGCAGACTATGACACGGGTAGGCATCAAAGGCAGTGCCAAACACCAACACACAGCTGAGGTGTCTTCTTTGATGCAGCTGGCATCGTATGTTGCAGGTGGTTATTACCTTGTGGAGATTGGAGAGATTTTTGTTGACCGTTATCAAGTAGTGAAAAAGTTGGGATGGGGTCACTTCTCGACTGTGTGGCTTGGCTGGGATATGGTGTAAGTACAAGTTTAACCTTTTAACTTTACATAATACACAGTAAGATAACTGAATACAGTGGTTGTTTACCTGCAGGAAAGGGCATTTTGTGGCTCTGAAGATGGTGAAGAGCGCTAAAACATTCACAGACACAGCACTGGACGAGATCAAGCTTCTGAAATGTGTCAGTGTAATTACATGACTCACCTCTATAATTATGTATGTAGACTTTTTTGTTGTTTGAGTTTGTAGTTGACAAAGAAAAAGCCAAGTGATTACTAATATATGTATATATACATATATATACTGTATATTTAACACAAGGATGACATAGTCAGCATCTGATTTATGTACATTAAACATTTTTTAAATGAACATCAGGTCAGGGACAGTGACCCCAAAGACCCTCAACGAGAAAGAATTGTGCAGCTCATTGATGACTTCAGGATCTGTGGAGCCAATGGAGAACGTATCCTTTAAGCCTGAGAAACACCACCTTGATGGTTGGTTGTCATCTTCTGGGCAGCTGTGAATTGTTGAATTGGTAATGCTATTTGTTAATTGTTAAGAGATTGGCTGTTTAGAACCAGCCAATCAGTTATGGTTATTCTCTGTCTGGGTCAATGGCTTGCAGACATGTTCAGGACGAGCCCTTGGTCCCACATATCAAGTTTCGAGCCGATCGGTCGAGTTACAGGGCACTTAAAACGGTGGCGAAATTGAAAATGGCTGACATCACATTGGGTCAACTCTGTGTTTGTACATGTGTTCAGGGTTGGTCTCTTGTGTCACATATGAAGTTTTGTGCCGATCAGTCAATGTACGATAAAGTTATAGCGCACTTCCTGTTTTGTGGTGAATCGCTAAAATTCGCCAAAATTCTGAATCTGTGAAACATTTCAATAACGTTTCAGTAACTTTTGATCTTGGATGGGTCGAGTACAAATCGACACGTTTTTTTGTGTTGCTACGATAAACGCCCTCAGTAGAGTTTATTCACTTACGAAATTTGCAAAACCCCAAGATGGACGCCAAATTCAAAATGGCCGATTTCTTGTTGAGTCGAGGTCATGGTCCCAAAGGAATAGGAGGAAAGAAAATATTCAAGACATTTTAGTGAGTGTGTTCACTACAGTAAGTAGTTAAGGTCCTTAATTGCTTTTATCAGATGTATGCATGGTTCTGGAGGTTCTTGGTCACCAGCTGCTGAGCTGGATAATCAAATCCAACTACACTGGCCTCCCCCTGCCCTGCATTAAGAGCATCATCCGACAGGTGCTGTGCAGCCCTCTATTCTCTTTGAAATGATTACACGTGTCTTTCATCACTTACTGCTCCTGACTGACAGTGACTGCATCTTCATTCATCATCTTAGATTCTGCAAGGTTTAGATTACTTGCACACTAAATGCAAGATAATCCACACTGACATCAAGCCAGAAAACATCCTCTTGAGGGTGGATGAGCTTTATCTACAGAAACTGGCTGCCACTCACAATATCTGGCAACTGCCAGCGTCCCCCACTAGCTCCTCAGGTTAGTGATGAGGTGCATGTATATCCTCAGTATCATCTGTGTCTAAGTTAAATTAAAGGGGAAGGCATGAGCTAAATGCATAATTTTTCATTAATTTTGTCACTTTCTTCCAGTACACAGGGGCTGCAGAGAAAAGAAGGTCTGTCGCATCAAAATATGCTTTGTTCTGTATCATGTCATTGTCACACGTTGTAACACATGATGATTTGTGTTGTCTTGCTGTGAATTCTGAAGAGTTCGTCCAACTTCTGGGGGAAGCTGACCGGAGTTTTTCACACTTTCGGGGAGTGGGTAAGATGTTTTGTTGGGTTTTTGCATTTACACCTTGATGATGCATTAAACCTGGGATACACCAGATGACCTACAGTCATCAGACATTTAACTAACTTTGAGGCATATAATAATTCTGCAGGACAGGTACTGCTGTACATCCTGCTATCTCACCTGGACAGCCTGGCTCCATATTGTAACATACATTTAATAAACCATATTTATAGAAGACAGCTGAGGTTCTGCATTCATTCACAAAATGTGATGTATCCATCACTATTGTAATTAAAAAAAGAAATGTTGAAATGATCTGTGATCATGTTGTCTCGGTCTGGAGAGAATCTTGTGTCACCTCAAAGTGAAGTGCAATCCAGTCAGACCCACTGTCATTGATTAAAGGTCCACTCTGTAGAATTTAGCAGGATCTATGAACTGAAGTTTTAAACATCATTTGTATGCAAGTTTTCACTAACTTGATAATTTAGTACTGCCGTTTTTTATAACCTTAGAATGAGCCTCTCATATGACATTGGAAGTATGTTCTCCTGCATACATTAGCACAGAATGAACAATGAAATAGTGGCTATACAAATACATGTTTTTATGTGACCTGAGGACAATTGTAGCGTCTTATATACAACTGAATGGGAAAAGTGAGGCAAAAGGTTTTCATTTGGGTGCAACTTCACCCCGAGATGTCACTGAATCCATACACTGCTCTTTTAATGTCCCTCTAACGACCTCCAAGTAGTTTCAACATAGCCACTAGTTTGCTGTACAACATGTAGACGAAGGGATTAAAATGCAGGCTAAACTAAACTAAACTAAAATATGTATAATCTGTATATAATCAAACACGAACAATGATGAATACATTTTCACCTTTCACCTTACACCTTTAATATACAGTGTCTTTTTGACACCACCTTTCATTTGCATGAGTTGCAGCACTTTAAGAACATGATGATGAGTCACTTTACGTTTCCTACATATCCTGATTAATGCAGTGTTGGTTTTCCGCCCTGCAGTCCAGCAAGATGAACCCACTGATGAAGAAAGACAGGCCTCATCGAGGGCGAGAGTCCACACCGGAGCACAAACACGCACAGTCTCACCTCATGGGCGCTAATCTCACGTTAAGGAGGCGGACCCTGCTGTTAGAGGACAGACTGGACCACAGAGACTCCATCTGCTCATGGCCCGACCTTGATACAGATGCGTCTGTCTCTCACTCTAGATCAGTGTTATTAAATCATACTGCACAGTTACCATCATCATCATCATCATCATCGTCATCTCCCAGTGGTAAATTTCAATCCCTCTAAACTCTGGTTATGAAAGTTATACATTCTCTTACACATCAAATTCTTCACTGTGTTTCAGGTCTCAGTGGTTTGGATGTTCCTTTGGACTTACTAAATCCAGAGAACGCTGATAACATCAAGATCAAGATTGCTGACCTGGGCAATGCCTGCTGGGTGGTGAGTGATCTAGACAGTCTTCAATCTAGATTCAATGCAACAGGTGTTAGAGGTTTATTTACATCAAAATCTGCATCAGAATACCTGGGTGAATTACATTTTCTCCTTTATAATTCCCCTCTGAGGGATGAATGTAGTGAACAAGCACACCATTGATGAGGTGGGAAGCTCAGTAGCTTAACAAGCATCCTCCTGTTTGACCCAAGGCTCAGTTCCACCCATAACGTCACCTATATCACCTAAACCCTTGGTTTCACTTTATGGATTCTGTTGGCATCTGCTGCCCTCAAACTGCTGCCCCAGCATGCCCCAGCAATCAGGATAACACTGGCCACCACCGACTTATCAAACTGTACTAAACACTTAATTCCGCTGCTGTTTCGCCACCAAACACAAAGTGCCCTTTAACTCGCCCGTACATTGACTGATCGGCTTGAAACTTGATATGTGAGACCAAGACCCCGCCCTGAACAAATCTGCAAGCCATGACCTGCACACAGGAAGTAGGTCGCCCGATACAGGAAGCGCCCTGTAACTTGCCCGTACATTGATCGGTTGGCTCTTAAACTTGATATGTGAGACCAATTGCCTGAACACATCTGCAAACTATGGCCGTTTCTCAATATCCATACTTGTGCATACTTGTGCATACTTGTGCATACTTGTGTACTCTCATACTTGTGAAACATCAGTAGCATCTGTTCAAGTTCTGTTCCAATTCTCAAGTCTGTGAGCAGCGAGTACGGTTCTCAAACCCGGAAGTGTTCTCACGCCCGTTTTACCAAGTATTCATTGGGTGGTGACTTGAGCGTACTTGGGAAAGCAATGTATCCCAGAATGCATTTCAGCGGAACATAGCAGCAGATAATACAAATAAGTAAATATTTTTCTCTGTCCTCGAACAAAGTTTTAAGATAATTTGAGGTGAGAAATCAGTCATTTAGAATTCAAGCATGTGGTTTGTGTACTAAGATCTGACGTATTTATAGTTTGACAGCGACTTTTGTCTGAGGTGATAAGCTCCGCCTCTGCGGACACTCGGTGCTCACAGTGCCCGATGCAGAGCAGCGTTACCTCGGCCTGTATTGATGAAATGATCCGCTGGCTCAGACGACGCTGTCATTGGATGCTCGGTGTGATCCATAGATTTGTTGTTGACGTGTTGCACCTGTATTTAAATATAATATGTACATATATATATATATATATATATACATACACACTACATTGCTGTAATATATTTATTTTCCACATTGTACTGTACATTTTATTAAAATTAAATTAATAAATAAAGTTAAATATTGAAAATGTGAAAATAATAACTATATATATGCATTTACTAAAAGTATTTCATATTTTAATTTATCAACACTGTAGGTGGCGGTAATTCAAACAGTAGAACAAGGAAGTAGCTGCTGTTCCAATTGAAGAATCATACTTGTGTACTCTGTACTTCCCAAGTACGCAAGCACATCTTTGAATACTTGGGCATTGAGAAAGGGCCTGAGACCTGCACACAGGAAGTACATCCTTCCTGTAGGTCTTCCCAGACAGAAAGTGCCCTATGACTCGCTCGTACATTGACCGGTTGGCTCGAAACTTGATATGTGAGACCAGGGACCTGCACTGAACACGTCTGCAAGCCATGACCTGCACACAGGAAGTAATAATAATGAGAAGAATAATAAGAATAATAGGGCCACACAGTTGGTGTAGTGGTAAATATATATATATATATATATATATATATACATATGGTAAATATTGTAAATATTCCATGTAATATTGAAATAAATGTGATGTGTCTCATACTGAGAGACAACATGGACAAGAAAAACAATGTTCCTTAAATGTTACTAACCTGGAATATGATTTACAATTTATGATTTGAACAGAAATAATTTCTTCAGCAATAAAACAATATTTCTACAACAATAGTTTAACAACAATTTGCAAGTCAGAAGCAGGTTAGAAGCACAAAGAAAAACATTAAAACATTAAAAATCAGTGACAGCCCTATTGTTGTGTGCGTGGAGAGGCTGCTGAAAAGGCTTGATCTCCCATTGTGTGGAGTTTGGTCATGAGGGGAACACAGACTTTATGTATTTGTGGATTGGAGGCTTCTTGATGTGGATTGTGGAGCTTGTCCATGCATGCACTGGTGAGTCAGCAGGCAGATTTTGTATTTGAGGTGGATGGGGAGCCAGTGAAGTGTAGTAGGTGTGATCAGTATCCTGCCAGCACTGGTTTGGATATGTTTAAACATTTGAAGACTCCTGCCAGGGATCCCACTGAGGAGTGCAGTACAATAATCCAGCCTGGAGGAGACAAAGGCATGGACCAGCCTTTCAGCATCACTGAGGTAACAGGAGGGGCGGAGCTTAGCATTATTCCTGAGGTGAAGGAGGTCATGGAGGACCCAAAACCAATCCAGAGAGGTGTCAGAAAATCCAACGATGTGCTGGAGACGATGGAGGCGGCTGTGAGGTCCAGGAGGATGAGAAGTGATGGAGAGCCCTGGTCCATGTTTTTGTTTTTATCTATTGACAGCCCTAATAATTATACATTTTATCTTTGGCGCCATTCTCGACTCTCAATGTCACCTCAAAATACAATACAAACAATAAGATAAAAAGAAAAGTCAATAAAAATGGAATGTGCAGTGTGGTCATTAGGAGTTTGACTCACCTGATGAAGATCAGGTGAGTCAAACCTGATCTTCAAACCTGATGTAAGCACTGCAAATGTAATTCTATGACCATAGAATCAATTGAGAGTAAAACACGGTGTTTGCCTTGTTCTACACAGTTTGGTGTGTTACTACCTTTGTAGTCATCCTGTCCACAGACTTGTATCACAAGGTATGGTGACTTCAGCTTTTGTTATCCCTGTTTTGGAAGAGATAAAAACTGGTACAAGTATTAACCTAGTATATTTGGATGTGCTTTTTTCTTTCCTTTTTGTACCTTTACTATATTTGTGTTAAGCTGGTTATTTGGTCTATTACTGTGACTGGGAGCCTTCTTGGTTAGGACTATCAAGGGGGTGCACTACCTGGAGTTTTTGGAAACAGGGTTTAGCCTGCAGCTTACCTCAGGGAGAGGCTCCGTGTTAATACTAACACGGTGTATGACTGGGATGTTATAGGTTGATACAACCCCAGACAACTTTTTCTTTGTGTTTTCAGTCCGTCTCACTTTACAAGTACAATGTTGCTGTTGCCTCCGTCTGTCTTTACATCAAACGATTCATTCACTGTGTGCAGCCCAGGAATGTTAGCGGATGAAATGAGATCTAAACTGAGAAGCTGTTAGAATCAATCAGCATGGTGTGAACTCATTTGACAATTGAATGTAAAAGAGATTTTTTTATTTTAAACATTTAAAACTGAACACTTTTAAAACTTAGTATCCAGTAGCTGCTACATTTAGATGCATTTAATTATAACCAAATAAACTGGACTCTATCTTGTTGTCAGCATAAACACTTCACTGAAGACATCCAGACTTGTCAGTACCGCTCTGTGGAAGTCTTGATTGGTGCTGATTATGACACACCAGCTGACATCTGGAGCGCTGCCTGCATGGTGAGACAAACACTTTTCTTTCTAACGTTTTCCACTGTTGAATACATGTGTTCCTCTGTCCTGCAGGCGTTTGAGCTGGCGACTGGGGACTATTTGTTTGATCCCCAGTCGGGAGCCACATTCTCCAGAGAGGAAGGTTTGTTTCTTTCATGTCACATCTTTGTCTTTAAATAAACCAAATGTACATACCAATACATTATCTGCCTTTTTCCATCCCAGATCACATTGCCCACATTATTGAGCTGCTGGGACCCCTGCCTTTACAGTTTGCTTTATCAGGGAGAAACTCCAAACAATACTTAAACCAAAAAGGTAAATTTAATAACGAAACACTTTTCATAACAACATGGTAATATAATAGTTTTAATTTTGTAATAGAGGTGATTTTATTGAAATACATCTTACACAGAAGTTGCTTCATAATAACAATGTATTAGTGTATAATGAGGAGATAACATCACAGTAATGCCATGTTATTGTCAAGACTAATGTCAGTGTAATACCTTCACATAACAAAAGGTTTGTGAATCTGAGTTGACAATCAGTATATTATTGAATATATTGTGTATTATTGGAAAACCCAGCCACGGGAGGGCCACATCTATTGGTCTCCTAGTGCAGGGGAGGGTTGCATCAGGAAGGGCATCCGGCATAAAACATTTGCCAAAACAAATATGCGGATCACTAAAAACAATACTGCCATACCAGCTGGGTCGAGGGCAGGGTCAACATCCTCTGTGTGTGTGTGTATGTGTGCTCTTGGCCAACAGCAAGTCAGTGGAAAATAGGTATTGTTGTCAAGGGGAAAATTGCTTTTTGGACCGCATGAGTATTTTTTGTTGCAGTACCACGAGTAGCCACCATTTTCAGCACGATAAAACTTGTGGGGTAAAAAAATCCGGTGCAGAGAGCGATGCCTTCACTTATACTTCCAGAGCCAGAGCCAGTGGATGCCGTCTCCTGTCCTACACCAGCCGTTAGTGTGTGTGTGTGTGTGTGCGAGGAAAAGTAACTAATAAAGTTCATTTTAATGTCACTAATTACTTTTGTAAAAGAGTAATCAGTACAGTAATTTGATTATTCTTTCAAGGAGTAATCAGCAATTAGATCACATTTTATTACACAAAAACAGTGTACGGCAAGTTACTCTGGAAATGTGATCTAATTGCTGATTTTAACTTAAACTTCACATGAACAGTATGAAATATTATGGTATGGGACATAAGGAAGGATAGATTTGAATTTTATAATATTTTAATCATACATTTTGGTTTACAAACATTTTCATGTGAAGGTATCACACTGATGAGGTCTATATTCATCTTAATTACTGAACTGTTACCTGGATATTATTTACTAAAATACTATCTCCTTATTACCTTTGCTAAGCTATTAGCTGGTGATAACCATACAAATACATTACAACTTTATTGTAATGTAAAAAGTTACCAATTATGCAAAATAATTTGGACACTTTTCCAATACTAAAAATATAATATAATAATAATTTATATAATAAAGTATATTTTCTTTTCTTTTAACCTTGTCCAGGACAATTACGACACATCTCAAAGCTCAAGCCATGGAGCTTATCTGAAATCCTACAAGATAAGTATGAGTGGCCACGGGAGGAAGCTGCCAGGTTCAGCTCTTTCCTCTTGACTATGTTGGAACTGCTACCAGAGAAAAGAGCCACAGCTGCTCAGTGTCTTAAACACCCATGGATCAGCTTGTAGACAGTCTCTGTAGATTCTAGCTCTCTGTTCAGTGTTAGACTCAGGTCTGGGTCATACTTTTTACACCTACATACCTGCAAAGGTCTGTTGTGGTCTGTGTGACGTAAATGTCATTGTCTCCTGCTGTTGTTATCCATCTATGTCTGCAGTGGTGCATGGTGACCCTTTGTGGATGGACCCCAGGGAGCATGTGTACTCAGTGCACATGCTCCCTGTTGCACTACACTTCCCAGTCCAGTTGGCGGTGCACTCTTGATTTTGTAAAAAGACACTGAGATCTGCACCAGACAGCACAGAATAGCTTTGTTCACCGTGGTGAGCTAAACAGTGATTGAATAAATTCGGCAAAATTCTCATTTCCAAGGAAGCTCCGCTTCTCTGGGAGTCACTGGAGCAGTGGGTGGGTGTGGAACCTTTTCTGTCTCAGTCCCATGTGGATTTTGCAGTTGAAGTCATGAATCAAAGAGTAAACCTCAGTGATATAGACCATGTCTGATTGTATATATTACACACTGTAAATAAAAGCACTACAGTTTTAGCACATTTGTTTTTTTCAGTTGTTAGTTATCAATGTGATTTATGTGGATCGGGTGGGTTGACACAAACACAACATTTATGACATGATGCAGAACATTTATACAAAAAGAATGGAGGGCAGAATTTATGTATAAATAACAGGACCTGAAATCAACTTCCCCTGATTTAAAGACCAGCATCTGCCTCTAATAAAAATGGGGGAGAACTCTACTGAAATAGAACATGAGGTGCAAGATCTACAAATGTTCATTTGTAAACACATTTGTAACGTGTGTGAAAGTACAAAGTGACAAAATTTGAAAAGTATATTGCATAGTTGATGGAGCAGCTGTGGGACGAATCTGCTGCTGGTATCATGCACACAGTTTTTGCCAAGCTAATACTTATTAGCTGAAAGTTGAAAGATGTCAAATGATGAATGTGTATGTAGACGACTATGTATTATAACACTTTTCTAGTCTTGATGACCATTTAAAGCTGCTGTACACTACATGTGTGCAGCTCATTTTCTTTCTTTTTTTGAAAATGCACTGGAAAGACTGTTTATTGGCATTTTTAGTTAAACAAATACAAATCACTGTTATGCTTTCAGGCACAAGACTGGTGGACTGAAATGCACGACTCCAGACAATATAAGGTTTAACAAAAAGTTTATTTAATAAGAGTAGATACAAAAACACTCTCAAGGAGGATCAAAAACTTGAACAAAAAACACTCACTGGGAGGATTCCAGTGTGACTGGCCATTGTGATGTGCCTCTCGTGACATCACAATGGCACAGTCCCCAGGTTTTACACCAAATAAAGCTATCAAAGCAGGTGAATCAATAACCATACTAAACACCTCACTCAAGGAGTTAAATATTGTAAGCCGGAATGAACCAAGTCCAAAACATGTGTATTTATGTCATAGTCACATATAGGATTAATACTGAGGTAAATCTTAGCCTGTTTGGCTTTGGTTATGTGAACACAGTAAGGCCATATCTACTACATGAAGAAGATGAGTGGACTTGCTCTAAAACTGATTTCCACAAATCATCAGAGAGAGGTGTGCCAAGATCTCCCTCCCAAAGAGTCCTAATATTGGAAGTGGGCTGAGGATTTATGTTGGTTAGTGTGTCATGGAGCCTTGCGATGGCACCCTTATGACTTGTCTTTGTGGCTAGAAGAGTATCTAGGGGTGTCTCTGGAGGTAACTCAGGGAAGAATGGTAACCTTTTCAAATAAAGTCCCTGATCTGAAAGTGATGTGATTGGGGTCACAGCTGATGCAAATACCCCCTCAATATACAAATTGTTAACCACTCGTATTCCGTTCCATGCACAAAAAGACAGATCTAACTGGTCTGGTGACACAATGGGTGCCATTAAGGAGGCTTTCTGCAGGCCGAATTGCTTCCTAAACTGTGACCAAATTTTAAGTGTGTGAGCAATGACCAGATTAATGTATGATATTGAATGACTTTATTCCTCCCCTAGGGGGGAAACACACATAATACACATAATGATATATGAGTTGCCATAGAGGGAAGTAACTAAATGGAGAAGTAACTAAAGAGTGAAAAGGGAGACCTTGTTCTTCTATCCTTACCCACTCAGGTGCATGCTCAGGAGGATTGCTTTGGACATGTGTGATAACTTTCTGAATGTTGCTGGCCCAGTAATAATGGTTCAAAGGGGAAAACTTCACCTTTTTGCATATTAAGCTTGTAGCCGGAGAGTTTCCTGAACTCGTCCAGCTTAGATAGAATAGATGGAAGGGACATTGCAGAGTTGGTAATATATAGGAGAAGGTCGTCTGCATAAAGTGACACCTTGTGCACCCGTCACTTCAGATTATTTCCTCGAAGGAGCGACTCTTGAAAAGGTGTCAAAAAGGAAGCCCCATTCGAGAAGGAGTGTCATCCTTGAATAAATCCTGTTTTATCAAGGCGCTTGCTAGGCACTGTAATCCACATTGAGTAGGCTAATTCCTTCCTCAACTGTCAATGGATTATCAAGAGTTGACCTCCAAGTGTTGGTCAATCTAGGTAAATTCAGTTCCTGGTAAAAAAGAGTCTGCTTCCTCAAGGCCGGTGGTACACTCAGATGTATATCATTTACCATAGTACTGAGCAAATGTATCATTCATTTGTTTGTGGTGAGTGACTGTGGACCCTGAAGTGCCAAAAGTCTGCCCGCTTTGTCCTCAAACTCATACACGGTATGTCTGGTTCTTAGAATCAGGTGCTCAGCTTGTGTGGTTTTAGATTTTGCAAGTGATATTTGTTGATTCAAATGAATAGATTAGTGAATGTTCACTTTCAGTGACTATGATTGTTTAAGTGATTTATGTTATTTGATTTAATAAATGATTACTTTTATTCACTTGAAGGAATACTCTGTGTCTTTTGTACATGAATACTGTGACAAGAGTCAGCGCACAGATTTATACCTTCAATACTGTTTAATAAGGATATCTTTGATATCATAGTCAATTACAGTGATTATTTAGACGATTTTTTTAAAAGGCATAGATTGATTGTATTTTCTCTGTTTTCAGGGTGGTGCCCCAATTTCATATACATATTAAATAAATAAAAATATTACAATTATTGTTTTTATTTTTTCATTTCATTTTTATCAATCAAATTATTGCCACTATTGTTGATCCCCAACAGTGCTGTGTGATAAAACTGAACATATTAGAGTGGCCTTCAAGATATTTGAAACTTAATACTTGTTTTAATGGTGATCCTTTTATTCATCCTTCATATTTTTATTTCAAATTAGATAGAAGTAAGCTCTAGTTGAAGGGATGTTTTCAATGTCAGACTTGTTAATACTAGATGTACTGCATCATCGGCATATAGTAGTTGTGTTTGTCAGTCAGAACAGATATTAGGGAGGTCGTTTATGGAGATAGAGAGAAGGAGTGGTCCCAAAGACGAACCTTGTGGGACCCCCTTCTCAACAATTAAGGAATTGGACTGACTTCCATTAAAGGTGACACATTGGCGCCTGTTATGAAGGTATGATTTGAGAAAGAACAATAGAGTAAAGTTTATTTTAGAGTAAAGTAGGTAGTGGTCAACAACATCAAAGACCTTGGTTAAATCAAGACAGGTGGCACCGGTGAGTTTACCATCCTCAGAAACAGTGAACACTTTACTGGTGAGTTTTAACAGAGATGTCGTTGTGGAGTGATTGGACTGGCATGGAGGTAGATTGTTGAAAGTTGAGACATAATGTGATGTGTGTTTGAACACTAGTTTCTCCAGGATTTTAGCCACCAAACTGATAACTGAGATGGGGCGGTAAGGGTTAATATCATGTGGTGCCCTCCCTTATGTAGTTCCATGCGGAAGGGAGGTTACAAGATGAGAAGGACAAATGAAACAGGTTGCTTAATGGGAAAGTGACACATAAGTGCAGAAATGCTGGTTGAATACATTGAAAATAACAACAGGGTCCTGAATTATGTCATTGTTGACCTGAATCTGAGTGCTGATACTTTGATTTGATTTATTAAGAATATTATTTAATCTTTTCCAGAACTTTTTTGGATTATGCATGTCTTCAGAAAGATAGGAATAAGTTGATCGATAGTGCTGATAATTAAATGTTTATTCTCATGAAGTTTTAACTTAATGAAAGAGAGATGAGGTCACTTTAGGGATGGCAGGTTCAGATGTAAGGCGAGTTGACACAAAACAAACCACACCTCCATGTCTCGTAGGCCTGTCTGCTCTATATAGTGCAAAATGATCAATATTAATATTATTGTCATGAATTTCACTATGTAGCCATGTTTCTGAAAATGTTATTACATCAGGTTTATTCTGTGAAATCCAAACTCTCATTAAACCTAGACTCCTTATGTTCAGATGCTTTTCAGGCCTTTGCTGTATCAACTGTGGATCTATTGAGAGCCCTCTGTTGAGGAAAACATTTCATAAATGAACTGTGCTGGTCTACAGGATGGTGTGTTTGAGCAAATCAAACCACAGTTGTTTTGGCTCTGTTGTCTTTTTATTACAAGTTGTGCTTTTTCCACGCTGTGACAGATTGTCAAGCAACAAGCTCCACAGTGGGAAAAATCCCCATCGTTTTTCATGAGCATATCAATGATACCAGGACAGAGGTAATGCTTTTTTTCATCAACTACATCATCTGACAGTGAAAGGTGATTTTCCAACACTCTTCCATCACCAGTCCATCTTTCTCCAGCTTCATGTTGTTGGATTGTAAAACACACTTTAAGTTAAGTTTTACTGTTTTACAGTGATTTTACCAAATCACTGTATTGTTCTTCATTAAAAAAGCACACACACACATATGATAAAAAAAACACCTGCATATTTAAGCAAAACATACATATAATACATTTTTACTAATGTTTTATTTAACACATTTTTTCACAATGATAAAATATACTTGTTTTGACGTGTAATTTACCGCAGAGAAGTTAGTTTCAGGTTGGATATTGCGCAATAATATACAAGAGGTTAAATACTAATGAAAATTGTGTATTTTATTCCACTTCAAAGATGAACAGTGATTACTTCGCCGAAACTACACAGTACTTCATACTACTTGAATTGCAGGAGGTACTCTATCCAATAAAACTGAAATCATAAAATACTACTAATAATTATTTTTTAAAAATTATTCCTCCCATATTATTTAAATATATATATTTTTGCAACAAGGTGGATACCGAAGAAAAATTAATTAATGTAAAGGTAAGGAAATATGAGTATTAATAAATATATGCAAAGAAATGCAGTCAATATAAAAACAAGATGAACGACTGTAGCTCGACTATGTACAGTACACATTTGACATGTAATCACAATGATAAGATAAACAGCGCTTCATTTTGAAAACCGGAAAATAGACTGCGTGGTTTGAGTGGAGATGACGTAAAGTGGAGAATTTCGGCGCACTTTACTTTTAGAAGCGGCGGATTTGACTGACGGACTGACTGACTGAAGTCACACGGACCGACTGACGGACTGACTGACGGACTGACCGCAGCGTGAGAGCGCGCAGGAACGCGCCAGGATCAGACTGACGCTGGAAACAGAGATTACTCCCTCTTGCGCATTTTTACAGGCACGTGTTTAATTTCCCTGAAGTGCACACCGTTTAGGTAAGTTAGATAAAACACACACACACACACACACACACACAGTGATTCTGTCATATGGGAATCAAGTGTATTGCGCTCTTATATACCACCGATAATTGTATGGTGTTAGTATTAAAGTGACAATCTAGTGTTTGGTTTAATAAGGCAGTAGTTAATGATGTGTAGTATGCTACTGAGGAATGTCTTAGGCCAGTTTAAACAGAGTGCTTTAGTGACCTGTTGTATTTATTACTAGTTTACATTGTTGTCAGTACATGAATATTCCAAAGCTCAGTGAACAACTGCACAGGTTAGGTGTAGCTGTTGGGGTGAAACACATGCAGGTCATTGCATTTTATAACAACAGGAGCATGAACATGGACATACGATTTAAAAAGCCACAAAAACACATGGTTGATCGTTGGGATTAAAGGGAGGGAAACTCCTTTTACTTCAAAGTGTCTGAGAGCAAGGCACTTGTTGTTGGGGTCACTTTTCAGATGTCTTGTTGAAAAATGAGGGAGGTGAATACATGTTAATGGAAACTTTAAACAAATACTAGCATCAGGTTTGGTGTCTTTTATTTCAAAACTGCACGTGAATTGTCTGTTGATCCTGTAAATAACACAATATCACAAACTCGTCGTCACAACCTCGACATTACTATGTGTGTCCATGTCCTGTTGCCTTAACCCCAGTTTCACACTGAAGTACAAATGTTAAAATGTAACACATCTATGAATTATTGATGCACAGACACCAGACTCTTGACACTAAACCTTTCCACATGACCATAGACCATTATACATTCATCACTGCTGAAAGAGTGTTTTTCTCTCTGCTTTGTTTAATAGCAGAGAGATGAGATGAGTTGAACATCTCAAGTCAGAGTTGAGATGTTCTACAGTGAGCTGAAAAGCAGAAAGAGACTGATGTCGTTGTGTGTTCATCAGTCCATGCACATCTTTCCCCTTGAACAACACGTAGTGGTTGTGACAGGAATGCAAAGTAGAGAGGCCAAGGTGTTCAATGCAGCTTCACTGTGATGTGTGTAGTTAATGATCTGCCAAACACACACAGAGCTCAGAGACTTTCAATGTCATGCTTGTTGCTCAAAAACTGACCAGAATAAGTGACAACATGTGTCTTTTTATTGATACATATTTTCCAGTGCGTTGTTGTATGAACAAACATCACTTATTTTGGCACATTAGCCTGTTCAAACATGGACAGACAGCAGGTCCAGGCACTGCCCACATGTTGAGCCTCCTCTTTGATGAAGCTTTTATCTTTATGACCTGTAGCAAAACATAATATCTTCATATGTGTTTTCAATGTTGACGATAACAAGCAGTTATTTAAAAAATGTGTTTTCATTGTATGAGGTGTTACTGATTAATTGTTGCATCAATGGACCCAAAACAACCTTAAGCAAATGGGTCATTTAAATACTTGATAATGTTAATTTGCGTATAACAATAATTCTTGATATTATCATAGATGATATGTATTGCCCACCTGTCATTTATCAACAGCTCAATCAAGATGATGATGATGTTAGTCACATGACATTTATGATTCAGCTGTGAAATTAACTTAAAAATAAAAAGAAAAGAATAAAGCATATTATGGTTACAGTTTACATTATGTTTGGACATCTTTAAATAGAGTTCATTAGAACTCTATTTAAATTACATATTATTAATATGTAGCACAAAATTCCAAAAACTCACTCTCACACAAGCACACCAGGGCCAATGTTTACTGAAGAGGCACCAGCTTACATGAGGACAAAATAAGTTTGAATGAATAAATAAGGATATTAGAATTAATTGAATATTACCCCCTCACCGAGCCACACGCCACCGGCCCTCACCGCCGTTACCACCTCCCCCAATAATCCACAAACGTCACAGTTTTCTTAACTTTATGAAGTTTTAATAATAGTTACGTTACATATGTCCGAGCAATTCACGACACACGTAAGTGTAGTGGGCGTGTCTGTGGGCGTAACCACGTGTAACGTTACAGCAACTCTCCTGCAGCATTATCAGATCTTGATCACATGTTCAAGTCTTGGGATATATACATATGTACTAGAAATGCACTGAAAATTCAGCCACTAAAACTTATCAACCTAAAATGGCCACAAAAGGCATTTAAGGTTTTTGGCCAAAAGACTTTTAAAACCGAAACAGGGTGTTGTGATGACGAATGCCAGCAAGATCAGTTTGGAACACCAAAAAAACACTTCCAACAAGATGTGAGTACACGGTGGAACTGCATCTATTAAATGCTGGAAAGTGAAACTTTTTCAGATTATGAACTCTGCACTCTGTCACGTCTGCACTCGATCCTCGTCATAAAGATCATTAACTGGGACGTGAAAAGCAGCGCGTCGAGAAATGATCCAGGCCGGATACAGAGAAGCACACAGAAAAACAGGCTCGTCTGTCTAAATCCAGACATGCACCCTCGTTGTCTGATAGGTTCCATGAGATCCTCCTGAATATTTTCATAGATACTTAAGGGATTTACTCTTTGAAGCATGAATATTAATCTATACAATTGCAATGCCACAGCCATAACAACAAATTAGATTAAAAAAAAAATGATACAGAATTCCGATTTCAGTTTCAGCCAACAATTTTAATTTCGGTGCATCCCTTATATATATGTATATCTCTCTATATATATATAGAGATATATACAAATATATATATATATGTATATTTGTATGGAAAGTACTAAGTAAAGACTGATTGAGTGATAGCTACTACTTTTTTCCTATTTTGCTCACTTTGAATCATTTTCCTGTGATTTCAGTCAGAAGTTCAGGTGACGACATTATGTAAAAAAAAATAATGTCAAATGTAAATTCTAAATCTAAATGTTGAATCCCTGCCTAAATGCTTCATAAAAATGTTAAAGATATGTCTAACTGTTTAATCTAAATGGTAAATGTTTAAGCTTAATCAGTCACTCAGTGTAAAGCTATATTCAGAGAAGCCTCAGCTCACACAACCATGTCCGTAGCACCTTCTATATATTCAGAGGGAATTGTACACTTCGTACTAACGTAGGAAGACATGGTCAGGTGAATGTTGTGCTTCAGTATTGTTTCATATGTAAGGCAGACTGAACACTTGTGTGCTCATGAATGACTACATGAGTCACCTGCTTAGATCACCATGGGAAATGCTGCAGACTGGAGAGTCTCACTGATTCCTGCTCCAAGGTGAACACCAAGAATGCAATGAAGAATCTTGAATGAGTTGAGACCAAACACAACTAAGTGTCTTATATCATAAGGAATGTTTATGTCCATACTGTGTCTTCAGTCCTCTGTGTTGAACATGGTAATTCTATGACACGCTCTAATATCTCCTTGTTTGTGTGACGTCAGGCATCAGTGGCTGCTATTTAAGATGCTTTGGTCCTGACATCGGACGTGGAGGTAACCCCACGTTGTCCACACCCCAGAGTGGAGATGGTACACTGTACCGTGCTGTGGGGGACATGTGCATGGCTCCCGACTGTGTTGACCATGGCTGTGGCCAGCTGTCCCTCACTGGCCCTGAGTCCTGTCAACTATTCTGTGGTTTACACCATGCCCTTCTTCCAGGCCCAAGGCCACATCCAGAACATTGTCAACAACTCATATTACCAGGAGGTGTATGTAGCATCTAAGAACGTGATAGAAGCTGTGAACAGAAGCTTGGAGAAGGTGTGGGAGCTGCGCACTGGGCCAGTTGGAAGCCCGCAGTGTCAGATATGTCATTTATGTGACATTGACAAGGACCCTAAATTCCTGGAGGACACAAACAATCAGATATTGTTGTTGGATACACTATTTATGTATTTATATTCATGTGGAAGCTCTCAGTATGGCGTATGCTACTTCCACCAACTTAACCCAAACAAAGAGCCGCCTTCTCTTTCTAAGTGTTTGTTCCGGAGGGATTCAAACTCTGCTGCCTACTGTCCTGACTGTGTGGCCAGTCCTCTTGGAACTAAAGTCACCATGGTTGAAGAAGGTCAAACTGTCTACTTCTTTGTTGCAACGACTGTAAATGACAGTGTTACCCAGCGTTACGGCAGGAAGTCTCTGTCGGTCCGTCGGCCGCTGGCCACTGAAGACGGTTTCTACAGTGACGTGCGAGG
This sequence comes from Solea senegalensis, assembly GCF_019176455.1. Lineage (NCBI taxonomy): Eukaryota > Metazoa > Chordata > Actinopteri > Pleuronectiformes > Soleidae > Solea > Solea senegalensis. The sequence continues at coordinate 219,733 of NC_058024.1, forward strand.
CCTCACGGTCCTTCCTGGTCTTCGGAGAACGTACCATATTAAATACATCTACAGCTTTTTCACGCAGGAGTTCGTCTACTTCCTTTCTGTCCAAAGAGAGAGCCCTGATCAGGACTCGTCTCCATTCCAGACTCGCCTGGGCCGTCTCCCTCGGAATGAATGGGAGATGAAGAGGTATCGCGAGGTGATCCTGGAGTGTCGCTTTGAACCGAAGCGTCGCAGGAGAAATGTGGCCAGTGAGCCTTATAAGGACGTTGTGTACAACGTGATCCAGGCTGCTCATTTTGGAAAAGCAGGCCGGGAGCTGGCAGAGGAGTTAGGTGCAGAGGAAGAGGACGAGATCCTTTACGGGGTTTTTGCAGTGACTGGTGACAGTGGGGTCACAGAGCATGACTCAGCACTGTGCGCCTTCCCAATGGACAATGTGAACAAAGCAATCGTGGATGGGGTCGATGACTGCTGTGAATCTGGACCAGAGCAGCTCTCCAGAGGACTCTGCCATTTCCAGTCCTGTGAGAGCTGTCCACATGAGGTGAGCTCTTCAGTCCACAAACATACACATGTCCCATTTTATTATATGTATATATATATATATATATATATGTACATTATATAACACAGATTCCAGTTTTAGTGTCTGACAGACAAACAAAGTGCGACAGACACTAATTGCCAGATAAACATCAAAGTTGAGGTCTTTATATAAAAAATGTAATCATGATTTCTACTGCGTGATGTTTTAAAAACATTGGTTTAGCTTTTTTATCTTTCTTTCAAAAACACTACAGTTGAAAAACAGTGAGGTCACAGTTCAGAATGTTTCAGAATGTGTGTGATTGAATTCATAGATGAATCTACAAGTGTGATTTTGTCATTATATGAAACTGAGCTAAATGTTTATTTAGATTTAAGTTGTTACATTCACAGCTTTACAAATAAGGTTTAGAAAAGTTTTGGATATTCTTTTCCCTGTTTTTATTCAGAGAAATCGTTCTGCTTGGACCTGTGAACTCTGCAGTGTTGACTTGGTTGTAATTTTCCAGCAAATCTTAAATTTCTCAGCAAAAAGATAAAAAATCCTCCACATGTGCTGCAACATTCACATACTGTCTGTGCGTCAGTCATGCTCTTATTGTATTGAGACACTGGAGGTTCATGAATTAGATTTCCTGCTGACACTTTTATATTTTATGAAAACAAGTAAGAACTGTTTTATATTTTGTATCCATGACCTTAGATAGATAATAATAATAATAATAACAATAAATAAACCAATGATCCATTGTCAATCTTTCTGTTAGTGATTAAGCATGATTTTCTATCAGAGCCTCTTATTAGAGTAACATAGTCCCTGTGTGCTTCTGGTGGTTACTATGGTGACCAGTGCAGCTGAGGAAACAGCTGGCATGTGTAATTATTACTTTATGATCAGAGAGTGGTTGAACAATCATTGAAGCTTCTTTATTCATCTAAAAATAGAACAAAAAGCAACATCTACACATGGAGTTATGATTGTATCATAAACAAGATCTGCTGTAAAAACAGTTCATGCTCAGACAAGTTTGGATGTGAAAATGAGATGTGCCAAACTCATACATGTGCTATGTTAATATGTGTATTACTCTAACTTCCTTTCATTGTCCTCTGCTCTGCTTTGGCTACTAGAGCATGGAGAACAATGCCACATGCAGAGACCATCCCACCATGGTGTCGAAGCCCTACTACAGAGTCGACCTCTTCAACAGACAGATGACAGATGTGCTGCTCACCTCTCTGCTGGTCACGACGATAGAGAACAAGACTGTGGCACATATTGGCACTTCAACTGGACGCCTGCTACAAGTAACGAGCGAGCTGTGAACATTTATCATTGTTTGATGTGTGGTATATAATGATCATGTGACGTGTCTGTGTTGGCAGCTGGTGTTGACCAGATCCAGTCCTATTATTTTTGCCAATTATTCTTTGGAGGAGAACCAGAGAGTCTCATCCATCGCTGCTGTTTACTCCTCTGAGTATCTTCTGTTTGTGGTTGGAGATAAGGTACAGCAACAATCACAGATGCATTAATCAACTGTCATATTTCTGAAGACGACTGGCTCCATGAGTGCAAACCAGTTTCTTGGTCCCCTTGTGTGATAGAGACTGAGACACAAGAAGTAAATAAACCTATTCCTGAACATCATCAGGCTACAGTCAAATGTTTTTCATTATTTTTAAATATGGGGTCAGATAACTGTCAAAAAGATGTGACCATACTCGGTTGTGATTTATTCAACATGATTATGAATTGACAACCATGGGATTGCGATTCAAAAAGTTATCACTTTAAAAAAAACAATGCAAACCCACAGTTATGAATACAGATCCACAAATGTGAATTCATGAATCTGCAGCTGTCACATAACTGTCACATGGCCCCCCCACTGTGCATGTGTTCTCAGCTAGCACTGAGCTAACACTGAGCTAGCGCCAAGATGAACGAGGAAGAATTACCAAATGAGTAAAATAACAAGTTTCAGGTTAGAAAGTCGCTGCTCTCTCTTTTTTCTCTCCACTGATGCCTAGTGTTTGCTCATTGTGTGAACTGTTGTGTTTCTCTGCTCTCCTTGATGTTGTCTATGTACAGAGCCTTGAGATCATGTATGTTATGATTTGGCGCTATACAATTAAAATTGAATTGAAATTGAATTGAATTGAAAAACCGAGGAGACGACATTTTCTCAGAACCCTAAATGTGGGATTTCTCGGTCCTGCGAGCACTCGCTTGAGTGCCGGTGCTGGACAGGCACGACAGCAGCAGGATCGTATTTAATAGTTTATAAGTGGTTGTTGGCGGTGATGAGTCACTGCGGTCTGTAAAGTCGCTAAAAATTCACACGAAAACAGCACGGAACGAGACATCATCTCCATTTCTGTTTTTAGATCTAATGTTTACAACGTCGTCTTCTCTGTTTTTGGTAGCAGGACCAAAGTTTAACTTCAAACAAAACTTAAAATAAAAGTAAAATGATTTGACGCTGTCCATGTGGCCTGTTATAAAATGTATGTCGTATACGAACAGAGAAGGGAATCCTTTTAGCATTGGATGAGCTGCATATTTCTAGTTTGAGACTTTTATGTATACCTGAAATGTTCCTGATAGTCAGTAATGACAAACGTCATATGGCAAGAAATCCATTGATGAAAATACACCAGATTCATCTTTTCTCCAATATGCTGTAAATGAATAACCTCATTAATCTGAGTGAGCATGTGACCAGAAAGCTTATCTGTGTTTCAGATGATTCAGGTGCCACAGAGAGGACCAGGCTGCCAACACTTCCTGACCTGTGCCATGTGTCTAACAGCTCCTAAGTTCATGGGCTGTGGCTGGTGCTCTGGCACCTGCTCCTGGGAGAGTGAATGTCATAGTCGCTGGAGGAACGAGTCCTGTCCTCCTGGAATTGCTGGGGTAAGGTGTTTTCTGTCATCCAGTCTGCAAACATCCCTTAGTTAAGTGAAATCAGGTGGCCCTTATCTTATTATTCTGCCTTATTGCTGCAGTTCTTCCCACGGACTGCTCCTCCTGACGGTCAAACAGAGCTCACAGTGTGTGGATGGGAGTTCCAGTCGCCTTTAAGACCCACCATCACCTCCAGGACACACCTGGTGCGACTGGGACAGACCGTGTGTACTGTGCAGCCGGTCAAAAGCAACAACACACAGTGAGTCACAATGACACAATGACACAATGACAGGCCATGCAACCAAAACATAAACTACACACATACACAACTCATTTTCAGTTGTGGCTAAACTGACTGTGATGAGTGAAACCAGTATTTCTTGATATTTGATGGCACAACATGATCATTTTGATACATTTATTACATAATGCAGCTTTAATTACACACTGTTTACTTTGTATGCAGCATTGTTAATGCAACTTATTTGATAATGTTGATGAGTTAATGTATGACATTTCTCATCTTCATTCTTAAAATAAAGTTTACATTTAGTACATATAAACTGCATTTTAGTTTAGCCTGCTAACTCACTCAATAACAATGCAGCATGCTCCGGAAAGGAATGTGGTGTTATGGACCTTTTATAACATTAATAGCTATAAGATATATGAATATATATATAATAGATATAATAATATATAAAGAAACAAATTAAAGTATGCAGTGATCATGTCATTCCCGGTGTGAGAAGCTGTGAAAAAGGTTTTTTAAGCAATATGTTATTGTTTGTACATCACTGGAATATTTTCATGAGTTGTTGATCTGTGACAATCTTGGATATAATAACTTTGAGTGGCTCAAGTTTTAAGTTCCCCACAAAAACAAAGTGCAGCATATTAACATATATTGAATATCTTAATGTATTATTATTATTATTATACTACAATACATTCCCCGTGTGTGTGTGACCAAACATCTTCCTAGAGTTGTTTTTTCTTTTTTTTTGCTTTCCTGTCTCTGTGTGTCCACATTTGAATCCTCCAATAATAATAATAATGGAATGTGATGAAGGCTCATGGGAATTTAGTCAAATATGTTTGAGAGCAGATGTGTTTCTTCAAGTCTTCATTTGATGACGATATGTTACCTTTGTACCATGCTGCTGTGTAATGTTTCATACTTTTAATCCAAACTGACATGAAATGGTTGTTGCACTAACTCTATGCTCACATGTGTTGTGTTTTTGTGATGTTCTCCAGCTTGGTGTGTAAGATTCGCTCTGGGGCCACTGAACTGTCCAAACCAGTCAAAATTACTGTGGAAGTGAATGAGGGCAAGATGGAGGGACGCTACTTCATTGAAGGGAAAGCGGATATGCCAGGGTTCAAATTTGTGGTAAACTTAGCTTTATATTTGTATTTCAAACTAAAGATTTGGTTGTTTTGATTCGCTTAATTTGCTTATTTCTTTTTTTAATCAAAAATGTTGTTGCTTCAGATTCCAAACATCACAGAAATCCAACCCAACTATGGGCCTCGTGTCGGGGGCACACTCATCACAGTGACTGGGCCTCACTTGAATGCTGGGAAGAGCAGAAAAGTCACTCTCAACGACATGCCCTGTCCAATCAAGAGGTCTGAAAATGCAATTTTTCTATAAATATCTTTGCTTTTTTGGAAAACTGTTGTTGTGTAGCTTTGTGCCACTCCCCCTTGTTGCTGGGGGAGGAGTTAGCATCTTTATGGACTTAACTTACTGAACAAACAAACATGTTCCAACGCATGTAGGAGAATTATGTCAGTCTGGTTTGTCAGACCTGGACTTAGCTACAGTTATTGTTTCTCTACAGAGTCACAAAGCCCAAAGGAAATGTGTCGTCCATCATCTGTCAGTCCCAGCCCATCTCAGAGGTGAGGGACGTCCCTCTGAGTGTCTTCATTGACAAGTCTCCTGTCCTCACCACAAAGGTGTTTTACTACAAAGAAAATCCGAAGATTACAGCTGTGATGCCTGACTGCAGCTTTGAGAGGTAGACCAGTGACTGACACTGACAGTAACATTATTATCATTTTAGTTTTTTAAATGAATATAATCTGATTTTCATGAAAAGAATGTGGTTCCTGAGCCACAGTGACGATGTAATATCTCTCACATGTGTCTCAACTGTAGAGGATCAAAGATTGTGATTGAAGGGCAGAACCTGGATTCTGTGTATCGCACCATCATCCGCTTTAAGCCCAATGAGAGCCACCTGAAGCCTGTGACCAGGGTACATTTGTTCTGTCATGTACAGTAGAATATAGTCGTAGTGCTTAATAGTTGAAGCTGATCATTATTTATTGTTATTATTTTTAGGAATGCATAGGAAAGTCCTTCCCTACAAGGATGGAGTGTGTCACCCCAGTGTTCCCCAGGGATGAGACAGAGAAGGGGGAGCTTTCTTTTGACATGGATGGTGCAGTGGCTTTGTGGAACAAAGAGTTCTCCTATCACCCATACGGCAAGCCCATCCCATTTGAAACAGAGGGGCGTGTTCTTAGTTTGTACCCTGGCTTTGATGAAGTGTCACTGCATGTAAGACTTGACTCGAATGCCATTTGTTTTTGAATGAATGAAAAATTAATGATATGACGTGATTCGACACCTCTGTCCACAGCACCAGAAGCTCAACCTGGTGAGCTCCTGCATGGCCATCATCATGACAGTGGCAGGTGTCGACTGTGATGCTAAAGTCCTGGATAATGAGATTACATGCAGGATTCCTAAAAACATGACCATCCCCAGAGAGGGGCTTCCAGTCAAGGTTTGTCAGGCTTGTAATGAGCACAACATTCTACAAATGCACTTTAAATGATCCCCGAGTTTGGCCACTGACCACTGCCTTTACATAGACAACTAATCTGTCAAGCAGCTTATAATTCATAGGTCTCATCATATTAAAACTCATGATATATAAAGCAAAAGCTAATGGCACCAGCAGCTTTGTGGTTTTTAAGATCACTGGTATTTGGACTGGAATGATGTCACTTCACGTTGGTCTTATACTGTTTATCAGTGAGTTTGACCCACACATACTCATGTCATAAATCTGGTGTTCACAGCAGATATGTGTCGACATGAAATGTTCAAGTGTAAGATTAGTTCACACTTAATAGTTGACTTGTCACTCACACAATCATGATACCTTTGTTAAAACAACAAATGTAATGTAACGATGTAAAGGGCCGCAGCTAATCATCATTTTCATTTAATCTGTTGGTGAAGTGATTAGTTGTTTATCTATAAAATGTTGAAAAATGTTGTGTTGATCAGTGTTTGCCAAACTTTTAAAGGGGACATATTATGCAAAATCAACTTTTTAACCATTTCAATACTTATATTTGGGACTCTGGAGGCCCTACCAGTCGCCAAAGTGTGGAAAAAGAATACTCAGTCATGTTTTCGTGGTCCCCCTTAGTGTAAGTATAGGCGATAAAACGCTCCATGTTGAATTCCCTGCGCTTATGACGGCAGCATGCGCATTTCACATTTTCATTTTCATTTTCACTTGGAGAGCTCCACCTTAGCTCCACCTTGTCCCTGCGAGAGTGCAGGCGAGGGATGAAGAGCGGTATTATGTCAACGCGGAGGGACAAGTGTGCTGTTGGTGGCTGCACAGTGGAGCACAGTGTTTTACAGAGGATTTTATATATGAAGCTAATGTGCCGGATAAAGTCAGCAATCGTGTGTTCGTGTGTACAGCAGCTGTTTATGCAGTGATCAGCTGGCCGCACTCTGATGTGAAGTGGTGCGAACACACCAACACACGTTCATCTGGTACATTAGCTTCATATATAAAATCCTCTGAGGCTGGAAGTTTGTGTATTTTTATGTGTGTATATATATATATATATATATATATATATATATATATATATATATATATATATATACATATAATTCGCGGTGAAATGCGCATGCTGCCGTCATAAGCGGCGTGGAGTGTTTTATCGCCTATACTTACACTAAGGGGGACCACGAAAAAAGGAGTATTCTTTTTCCACACTTTGGCGACTGGTAGGGCCTCCAGAGTCCCAAATATAAGTATTAAAATGGTTAAAAAGTTGATTTTGCATAATATGTCCCCTTTAAAGTAAATGAAGACAGACAAAGGAATAGTTGAGTTATAAGCGACTGACTCATTGTCATTAAACTAAATACTAAACTAACTGTTATTCATTTGACATCAGGTAGCAATGTAGCAAGGGAAACTGGCAGACTGTTTACTTTAGAGCGCCTTTTTCATTTGTTCATTAAATGTTGTTCATCATGTTGCAAGGAAGGACGACGATATATCACCAGAATATTTGATCCTAAACATGTCGTAACATAATATGATGTTCATCGAAGTAATGTATGTTTTTCCTTGTGTCGCTGCATGCATGTGCACAACCACAATAACTATCACTTATCTTAAATCAGTCTTAAATGTCTTAAATGTGATGATTCTGTTTTCAAGATCTCCATCAATGGCCAAGTCCACAATGTTGGTACAGTGGTGAGAGTGAGTAACCACTACATGGTGGGGATTATTCTGGGGATCCTGGCGGCTCTGGTTGCTGGAGCAGTGCTGGCTTTCATTGTAATGAAACACCTGAGGAAGAAGAAGAAAGGTGCTATCTCTCTCTCTCTCTGTTATTTGGACATGGAATGAATTATGATATATATACACATATGTATGTACTGTATATCTAATCTAAAATGTTTTCCAGCCTCCATGGTAGAGACCCGTTTGTCCCACAGTGCCAACCGCTCTGGACTAAATAATGTGGATGTGTCTCCTGCTGGTGACTACAGGAGAGGTGAGTAAGAACAGATCATCATACACTGTCCTGCTTCAGGTGCTTTGACAAATGCTGAACTTTTTCCTCTGGACTTTTTTAGTATCCCTGAGTCCTTCCTACTCTGTGGGCAGTGGTCAGATGGTGTTCCCCAGGCCTGCATATGCTGCAGGCAGCATAGATGCTACGGTCATTCCCCTCGTACCTCCAGAAAAAATATCCATCTCAAGTTTTAGACCAGAGCTGCTGGAGGAGGTGAAGGATGTTCTTATTCCTGCGGAGATGCTTATTGTGCAGCATCATCGCATCATAGGGAAAGGTGAGAAAAAAACCTGACATTGCATCTGGTGAAAGTTGGACTTGCAGACGAGTGACCACAGACTTGTTTGTTGCAGGTCATTTTGGCACCGTGTATCACGGCTACTTCACGGACCAGAGCAACAGAGACATCCACTGTGCTGTCAAGTCTCTCAACAGTGAGTAATAACTGTGCTGAACCTTTAAGTAGGGTTGTAGTCAAGACCACCTAAACCGAGACCAAGACTTTGAGGGGTCGAGACCGAGACTAGACCAAGACTTTGAGGGGAGACCGAGACTAGACCAAGACTTTGAGGGGTCGAGACAGACTAGACCAAGACTTGAGGGTCCAGACCGAGACTAGACCAAGACTTGGAGGGGTCCAGACCGAGACTAGACCAAGACTTGGAGGGGTCCAGACCCAGACTAGACCAAGACTTGAGGTCCAGACTAGACCAAGACTAGGTCCAGACCGAGACTAGACCAAGACTTCGAGGGGTCGAGACCGAGACTAGACCAAGACTTCGAGGGGTCGAGACTGAGACTTGACCAAGACTGAGGCAGTAAAAGTCGGACGTGGTCCCAGCCATCTCCGTTAGCGTCGCTTTGCAGAATTTACACGTTGCACTGTGTTTTCTTTTGGAGGTATTTATGCACAAAAAGTCTTTGTGGTTCAGGTAACCACTTTTTATTCTAGATGAGTCGGCTGACATCTTCTCCTGTCACTCACATGCACTTTTGTGGGGGGCGTGTGAAAGGGGGCAGGAGGGGTGACAGCTGTTAACGGTGACAACAATTTCAAATGATAAATGAGTCAAGTTATTGGTTTTACCCAAATCAATACGATTTACGCAAAATCACAGTAATGATATTAACAAGTTCATCCAAACATGCACAGGCAATTTACTGATATCCCCACAGTTGTGGTCTTGACCGGTCTTGAAATAAAATCCCGAGTCCGCTTTGTCCAAGACGAGACCGAGACCTTCAAAAAGTCCGATCTCAAGTACTACAACACTACTTTCAAGTAATTTATCTTAACAACGATCCATCATAGTTATGTTACTGTTATACTGACTGGAGATATAGTCAACGATCACGCTAGCATTTCCACAATGTCAGCATTTTTCCTACTTTGTTGCTTGTGATCCACTTTACGGCACACAGCTGAGATCGTGGCAGAGCCAACAAACCAAAGCAGATACTTTCAGAGGCTGAGAAAGAAAGTGTGATCGAGCGAGAGACGAAACAAGAGTTAATCTTTATTTTAGGTGAAAAAAAAGGAATGCAACTGCGTGAGATAAGTAATAATATAAGTAATAATATAAGTAATAAAAACATGAAAAATTACTGTTTTCTGCAACATTGTGCTGATCCGAGTCGTGAATGGAGGAGGCGTGTAGTGTCTGAGCTGTGTTTACCACTATTATTCAATTCCACTTGGAAACTGCTTGTGAGTCCCAAATCTAAAATGTTGTCCTGTATTACTTTTTTAAAGTCTTTTTTTCCTTTAGATGAATCTTCATAGTTGAAGTGTGTGTGTGTGTGTCCACAGGAATTACAGATGTGGAGGAGGTGGAGCAGTTTCTGAAAGAAGGTATCATCATGAAGGGTTTCCACCACAGCAACGTGCTCTCTCTGCTGGGCATCCTGCTGCCACAGGAAGGGCTCCCTCTAGTGGTGCTGCCTTACATGAAGCACGGGGACCTGCGGCACTTTATCCGCTGCGAGAAGAGGGTGCAACAGCAACATTAAACAGTGGAAATTAATCATATATGGTTTATGCACAAATATGCAAAATATGTAACATTTGCAAGTGTTTTCATTTATTATTGTGTTTTTTCTTTCTCTTGTATCGTTGGGATTTGTTCAGAACCCTACTGTAAAGGATCTGATCGGCTTTGGGCTTCAAGTTGCAAAGGGGATGGAGTACTTGGCCCAGAAGAAGTTCGTACACAGAGATCTTGCAGCACGCAACTGCATGTGAGTCGCCCAGATCTGATTATTGTACAAAATGTTTTTACATCACATTACTCACTTGCTTTTTATGCCCTCAGGCTGGACGAGTCGTACACAGTGAAGGTGGCCGACTTTGGGATGGCCAGAGATGTATTTGATAAGGAGTATTACAGTGTTCAGGACCACAGGAAGGCTAAGCTACCTGTCAAATGGATGTCCATTGAGAGTCTGCAGACGCAGAAATTCACCTCAAAGTCAGATGTGGTGAGCAAACGAAGATCAGTCAACGTCAAGATCTTAAACATTTTAAATCAGTGTTTTCATCAAAACCTTCATTTTATACATTTTTTCATTACACTTTACAAAGTATACTGATATCAGCCCAAGCATCTACCGATTCTGACATCAGTTCAATAAAGTCATTTTATACTCGTAAGACTCGATGAACCACCAACGCATTTGAGCAGCTTCAAGACATTATTCTCCAACTGTTCCACTAAAGAAGAAATAAACCGCTAAAATGCTATTGCTGATCTGGTCTGTGCATAGTGAAGCATGTGTCAGACTAATACTGATATCCTTACAAAACATGGTACCAGTTCCATCCTCGCTGCACACTGTAAGCTCCAGGATGGTAAGTGAGGCCATGACTTGTAACCTTCACTTGTCTGTGATGCAGTGGTCCTTTGGTGTGCTGATGTGGGAGATGTTGACCAGAGGAGCGAGCCCCTACCCAGAGGTGGACCCTTATGACATCACACATTACTTACTGAAGGGCCGACGGCTGCCCCAGCCTCAGTACTGCCCTGACCCTCTGTGAGTCCCCATGTTCATATAGTAGAAATAATTGATTTGTTTGGATATAACAATTAATGTAATGCTAGTATTTAAATACAATTAAAAAAAACATGTTGTTACAAGGCAGAGGAGAAAGGGTAACAATACAACCAAGTAGTAAAAAAAACCCTTCAAATGTTACTCAGTAGTTTGAAAAGCATCAACTGTTCACAAGCAATGTCTGTGTCTTCATGCAGAATATTCAAGGGGAAGTTTAATATAACTGGGAATAATCTTTGATTCTCTGTTCGCTGATAGCACGACAATGGACGTTTAGCTGAGCATGTTTTGTTGTCTACTGTGAATCTCTGTCTGAAACAAGCTGAGTTTGTTTAGCTTGTTATAAACCTGACAAATGAACGTGTTATTTAATCTGTCCTAAAAGTTTAAAGTTTTTTTAAAATGATCAAATTTTTGTGAGACAATGTTAATTACCCGCTCGGCTGAAAATAATCCTGTCATAGATTATAAATCATATGCATGAAGAGCAGTGATATATAACAGTATATACACTTGTGTACCATATCATGATATTTTCCAGGTACAGCATCATGCTCCAGTGCTGGGACCCGGACTCAGAGCTGAGGCCCAGTTTCGCTACATTAGTGTCGTCCATCTCCACTATCTTGTCAGGACTGGAGGGGGAACACTACATCAGCCTCAACGTAACCTACGTCAACTTGGACCAGCCACGGCCGTACCCAGCCCTTACAGAGTCTGCTGATGAGTATGACTCAATAGATGTCTTAGACTCAGGCTCATTCTCCCCCTGATCCACTGATCCTCACATTTCTATCTAATTGGCATATAAAAAAAACTTCTCTGGGCCACAGCAACTTCGTTCACCGCAGCAAAGCTAAAGATGTACATGTTGAGTCTGCATGGAAGTGGTCGTCAGATTCTTTGAGGTGACTTTGATAACATTCAGCCATATTGGTAATGGAGGATTGTCTTATTTTCAGCAGTGCATTAAAAAAAACTGAATAAAAACGAAATGTTTTCAAGATCAGTTCATTTTTTTATGTTATATTTTATTAAAATATAAAAAAAATTTGCAGCACTAACTTAGTTTAGCCCAAGACATCATGACATGACAGAAAAAAAACAAAGCCGAATCCTGAATTGATCAACAGATTATCCAGATTAACAAAAGCAGGGTACAACTTTTCAAACACAATATTGTACAACTGGCAATAAAATGTCATGACTGAAACAGACATTTTACATTGATCTTATGGATTTCAAGTTTTGGTTAAAGCCGTGGTTCTCAAACTGGTACGCGTACCACCAGAGAAAGCTTGTGTACCATCCCGATTAAAAATACCGTTCGGCCCTAAACCCGTGTGTGAAGAATATTGGACGGCCTACAGCGCTGTTGTATTTTAATGTGCTGAAGTAGTAATGGTGTTACTTTGAGAGCTCAGTATTTCCTCGGTTGGTGTTTGATATAAAACGTTTGACAACAAATGAATTAAATTATTGAGAAGAGTCACTTAAATCACAGCTGTTGTGACATTTAGTGACAAAAAGCTTTATTTGAACTCTAACCCATGCACCAACTACACACTGTTACAGTAACACAGGTGATGTATATGATTATGTTTCCTTAATTCTTTTTCATCATATTGATTGTTCTGTATATACTGGATCATACATGGTTCTGAAATAAATATGACACAATGTCTTTAAAATAGTGAAATAAATGTAAATATTTGTTTGTTTTGTCACAAATAACTATGCTTGCTATAAATGTGTTAAAAGATGCATATTTGCAGTTGAATTCATATTTTATTTGACATACAGTGACACATTTTTGTAGCTCTTATATGAATAAACAGACCTCACTCTCCACTAGAGGTCGGTGTTGTTCTTTTCATCACCACTCACCTGAGGACATTGTTCTAATGAATATGAACTGTCCAAGGGTTAGAGTGACGAGAGGGGCGGGGCCTTCACTGGTTATAGTTCAGGTTAGAGGGAACACTTTGTTCAAAGCAGTGTCCTGAGAACCTGTGTGTCTATGCACTGATGAATGATGATTCATTAGACATAGCGGCCTCTCAGCAACTAATTACTGATTTGATTGTCACTGCCACAATATTTATATTCTTATTTTCTGCACATATCTCCCTCTCATACAAAAACTCATGTGAAGTGATGATTCTTTTTCACCTGGATCAAAAACACAGTTGTTTTTTTATGTTGTCTTTATCATTGTCATTGATCGTTTCTTGGTTCAAACAGAGAGTGGGGATCAGCTCATTCAAGATGGGTCAACATTCATGGATGGAACGATACAAATGTGTGACAGTTCACAACAACTTACATAAAACAATGCATCGATCCAAAAGATATGATCTCAGCGTCACTGGAACATATAAGACTACTCAGTCAGGGTTCAGCATGGCAGCAGTAAACTGTAATTATAATATAGACGATGCTCGGAGCTCGTTTAAATCAGTGGTGTGAAACATACAGACACGACTAAAACAGGAAGACACTGACAACATATCAACTGCTAAGGACATCACTGAACTTCTCAAACATCTGGAGACAGAGTGATGACACAGTGATGAACAGAACCCAACAGTATGTTACCTGCACCACAGTGAGTGTCATGAAAAAAGTGTCAAGCAGATGTGTAGATGTGTACTACTCTGTCTCCTTTGTGATTTTAGTGAGAGCCCCTTCCCAAGTACTCAATAACCAGGATATGAAAACAATGCTACGATAAACAAAGCAGCAGGTTCTAAGGAACACAATTTACCAACAAAAATCTCACTTGAAACGAAGAACACAAAATCAGAACCAAGGCAAAGAGTGAAAAACAAAGATATGACATGAACGATGACTCTGGCACGAGATAGAGAGAGATGCAGACACTAAATACACATGAGGGCGGGGCCACAGCAGTAAACAATCGGGCAATCAAGGGAGATGACACATGGAGGAAGTGAAAGTGTCCTGAAATGAGAAGAGAGTTACTCTTTCAAAATAAAACACAGCAAGTCACAAGACAAAGACAAGTGTCACTGCAGTGTGACACTCTCAACAAGACTAAGATCTCAACAAGACTGCAAGCAGTACAGACCAATGATGTCATGAATGATCAGGTACAAGAGTGAAGGAGTGAGGAGGGAGGAGAAGAGTGAGCTGTAACTGCTGCACATGTCACCACAGCAGCAGGAGACATTGTAACCTCCCAGGGATCTCAGCTTAGTATTAGAACCTATTAGTTCCACACAAGTCTTTAGTTCTTTGAAAGGATTAGTTTTTTTAAAAAAGCATTATTTCTGCATTTGATAAAATGGTAAATAAAACTAGATAAAAGGCAAGTCATGTGTTTCTGGTAATACAGGAGCTAGCTAAAATAACAGTTTTAGTTTCCTATGGGATCATTTTATTTTTATGTTGCTGTATATATGGGATTTGTTTTTAAAAATCCAATCATTTATGTTGTTATTAAAGAAAGATGTATCACTATTTCATTTGCACTTTTGAGTGAATGAGATCATTTACTTCCCTTTACATCAGAATCGTATCCAGTCTCCAGATCAAATCTCTCAGTTAATGTGTTCCATGTTCTTCCTGACTTTTCCATGGTAAAACAATGTGCCCGAAGCGTCATCAATTATGTTTTGATAAAAAAGGAAAAGAAATAGATCATTATCAAATGTAATATTCATGACATGTCAGTCACAGAACACAGAAAGAGAAGGATTTTAGCACATTCAATTTAGCTTTCGTAAATAGCAGGTCTTTAGCAAGCAAATCATTCTTAATTAATGATTTCATTCAAAGACAAAACCTTGATTTTATGGTTTTAAGTGAAACTTGACAGCAGGTCTTACTAAACTTTAGCAAGGTTACATAGGAATGGAGGGGAGTTGTCATCTTGTTTAATCACAGCCATTGTGACAAGAAGATATCGTATGGAAAGTTTGACTCTTTTGAATATGTTGCTCTTTAGTTAAAATGCTCGTCTATTCTATGCATTGATTTTGACTGTGTTGTTTTAGTGGGTGACTTTAATAATCATACTGATAATTGCAAAGATGGAAGTGATCGATTTTGACACCATTGATCATGATATTCTACTGCAGAGATTGGAGCAGACTCTTGGTGTCACAGGTGCTGCCCTCTGCTGGTTTAAATCATACTTATCTGATAGATTCCAGTTTGTTCACGTTAATGATAAAGCCTCACTACAAACAAAAGTTAATTGTGGAGTTCCACAAGGCTCAGTGCTTGGGCCTATACTTTTTACCTTATATATGCTTCCTCTAGGGAACATTATTAGGAAACACAACATACACTTTCATTGTTATGCAGATGACACACAGCTATATTTATCGATGAGGCCGGATGAAATAAATCAGGTTGTTCAACTCCAGGAATGTCTCAGAGACATTGTCCTGGATGACCTGTAACTTTCTACTTTTAAACTTTTATACTCGGCCCTAAACACCTCAGAGAAAAACTTTCTGATCACATTGTCACTTTAGATGACATCACCATGACTTCCAGTTCCACTGTGAGGAACCTTGGAGTTACTTTTGACCAGGAAATGTCTTTTGATTCACACATAAAACTAATTTCCAGAACAGCCTTCTTCCACCTGCGCAACATTATGAAAATTAGAAACATTCTGTCTTTACAGGATGCTGAAAAACTAGTTCATGCTTTTGTTACATCTAGATTAGATTACTGTAACTCCTTATTATCAGGCTGTTCCAACAAGTCTGTTAGAATCCTTTAGTTCATTCAAAATGCTGCAGCACAAGTTCTGACAGGAACTAGAAAGAGAGACCATATAACTCCAGTGTTAGCTTCTCTACACTGGCTCCACCCACAGTTTAGAATTCAATTTAAAATCCTCCTCCTCACGTACAAAGCACTTAATGGTCAGGCCCCTTCATACCTGAAAGACCTAGTCTTACCCTATCATCCTAATAGACCACTTAGGTCACAAAATACAGGTTTACTTGTGGTTCCCAGAGTCTGTAAGAGTAGAAAGGGAGGCAGAGCCTTCAGTTACTAGGCTCCTCCTCTCCTGTGGAACCAGCTTCCAATGACAGTTCAGGAGGCGGAGCCTCTCTCTGTATTTAAAGTTAGACTTAAAACTTTCCTTTTTGATAAAGCTTATAGTTAGCACTGGTTCTTATTATTCTTATTCTCATCATACATATCATCACCATTATTATTGTGCTATAATTAATCATTTTTATCAACACTATAAATGACATCATAGTTGTATAAACATGTAATCATTGACTGTATAAACTTATAACTTGATACAGTTGTGTATCTGCTCCTGGTCTCTCTCCCTCTTCTGTCTCTACCTCATCTCCCTCTTGTCCTTTCCGTTGATGGTCTGTTTTTCTTAGTTAAGTTTGGAGGCTCCAAATTGTCCTCTGACCAGGGCCTCAAATTACTTAAACCCACCCCTGACCTTCACATCAGATAAGTTTGACAGATATATGCTGCTCTAGTACAGGCCCAGAAAACCCAAAATATGTGATCAATCGTTAGATGTGCCTTCAAAAAAGTTATGTCCCTTGAGTAAAAAAAGGGTTAAAAAAATTAAGCTATAAAATTTGTATAAATTATTATTTATTTTGTTTATTTATTTTTAAACCAACATCAGTCAACCGTGAATTCATTTTTACATTTTTAACCTGTAAATTGCCTAGATTTGATCATGATGCACCTTTATTTTATGGTCTTAAAAAAAAAACTTCATACTATACTTCATTCATGGTTTGAATATTGCAAAATGCATTTGTCAGTGATGGTAAAAACAGTGAATCAGTTCTAGATAACTAAAAGATTTGTTCGTTGACTGAATCGTTTGGTTTGGTGTATTTAGCGACAGTTCTGCTGTCGCTAAATACACCGAACCCCTCTGTTTAAATAGAGATTGTAGAAATGTCTTTGCTAAGTGTTGGACTTTATCACACATGTTTTGGAATAGTAAGTCTTTTGAACTGATCTACAGGTTCAGTTCACTGGTACGCTGATTATGATTAATGTATCATTTTCATAGTGTTTCCTCACAGTGAGAAGAGCAGAAACATGTCAGTCTGCTGTTTTTGTCATGTTGTAGTTTAAACAAAGGTGGGGAGATTCAAAGTAATTCAAGTGTGGATTAAATATTCACAGAAACATTGCCTTTACTTTTGTTTGTTATCCTATGCACTTTTTACATCGTTTGACTTGAAATACAATTTACTTTACTACATTGAATCTCTGATTGTGTCTATAAAATGATTTTAAATGATTTTGCAGTGATTTTAATGTTTGGATGTGTTTTTTTTGTGAGAGGCTTAGGCTGAGATAAACGTAGTTCTGGATTTTTCTGGAGTTTCTACTGTCCCACAATATAAACCTCACAAATTAAGTTGACATCTATTAAAACTTAAAATTAAAACTTCTTTCCTCAAATTCAATCATGATGCTAATCTCGTTACTCAAAACATGGCTGCCTGGATATTTTAGGAATATGTTTGCTTTCCTTGCATTTCAGCAGATTATAGCCTATAGCTAAATCTGAAGATAGAATTTCAAAAGCCCACAGTCACAAAATAACACATTTGTACTTGCAGGTGAATGGGTTAGGGTTGAGTGGATGAACATCTCCAGTGTGCTCTGATGTAAAATCTGTCTTTCTCTATGGACTTTGGTACAGAACGTTAAACTAGATTTATAGACCTAATATTAAAATTGTAGACTGTGTGTATTTATTGAGCTCTGTAGAAAGATCATCTATGACACAGCATTATTGTTAACTCTGTGGTACCATCACCTCGTTGCAGCCATGACTGCCATGAGAATAAGTCATTTTTGCACACACCAATTAGTGATAGTGAGTTTGTCTTGTGCATTAAAACATCCTTATTAGTGAACACACAAAAGCAGTACCTGCACCCATAATTATGGAGGTAAACTGATAGAGTCTGTAGGTAAGTAGGTCAACTAAATGCACTGTGTATGTGCTACTTTTAGCTTGTTTTTCTTGAAACACTTCAAAGAATCTAATGAGTCTTGTTTATTAAATGGTTTGTTGTGTCATTAAAAAACAACATGTTTTAAAAATCCATCCATTTTCTACCGCTTCATCCTCCACCCCACCTTATCGCCCTATGAGGTGGTAGAAAATGGAATAGAATAGAACTAGTACAGCTTTCTATGTTGTCACTCACATTATCTTTGTGGAAAGACAGAGGTACTACACAGGGATATCAAGTACAGCCTTGGACTGGAAATGTGGTTTTTCATTTTCATTTTCCTGTATGGTGTGCTGCAAGGATCAGTCTTATTCTCTCTACACAAGCTAGCCTGAGGACACATTACTGACCAATATGGTGTCTCTTACCATGTTCACACCAAAGACACATGTACTCTAAGTGCCTATCCGATCATCAGACCCAGTAATACTGAACTGCCATGTTATGTCTCATGTGCTGCCAGCTGTCTTACATTACATTAGCCAAACGTCACAATGTTTCCATGTCACTAAATAAGCAAAAGCTTAAAAAGTCAAATATTCAAAACAACACATTCTTGCTGAAATGCATTTATTTGAAAACTGTGAGAACTATATACCTATTAAAGTTTGAATGAGTCCAAAATTCCAATAAATACAGACATTATCACAGACACACACACACAAAAACAAGCTAACAAGAGTTCACAGTTGCCATCGTTTGGGATCAAAACAAGGCCCACTGTTAAAGGCACCTGTTCACTGTTTTAATACTTTCATTGTGTTACTGCACATTGTACACACACTTGAAACAGAAAACTAATACAATTAAAAGGCCAATAGCATTTCACACATTCAGAGGAAATGACCAACTTCTACTTGGTCACTGTTCAGTGAAAAATACTGTGTAAGGCTGAAGCTTTCATCTCATGATAGAAGCCCCTCCCCTCGTCTTTTCTGGAGCAGCTTTCTTGGAAAACAGTGTCAGTAATAAGACAACAGAACTGGACTCTTCCTGGCTTCATAAGTCCAGTGGAATCTGTGGCTGGTCAACGTCCCAGCCTCATCTGAGCTTGAGGTAGGATGGTTTGGAATAGTTGAAAAGCAGGAAGTCCATACGATAGAGGTCGTAGAGTTTTTTCTGGTAAAAAGGGCTGATGTTGTGGAAGAACTGTGCTGCCATGTCTCCTGTAGTCCTGGTGCTCTTGGATGAGGCAGGGAAGCTGACCTGGTCCTCCACCCCGGCCAGCTGCAGCACATAGCGGGAGTCCTGCTCCAGCGTCTCGTATTTCCCCACCACATCATAGTGAATGAGGCATGGATGGCACAGTGAGTGCACCCTCTCCCAGTGCTCGTTAAAGGGCTCCTCTCGCTGAGTGGTAGGGTCCACAAGATAATACACAAACTCCTCAAAGGAGACATCATTTCCCCTTTCCAGAGCCTCCGGCTGAGGGTCTGCTCTGTGCCGCTGCACTATTTTTGTTCCATATCGTTTATGAAAAGCTGTGTTGTAACTTCGCGTGAATTTGTTGCGATAGGCAGACACCAACCTCTCAAAGGGCTCCCGTACGAAGACGAATTTCAGGTAGGAGCGCAGCCGTTGGTTGATCTGGGAGGTGGAGTACTCTGACAGGGTGCGGAGGTTTCCTGGGATGTGGGCCTCATTGGCTGGAATAGCCAATGGATCTCTTTGGGACCCAGCAACACTTGTCAGTACCATAAGAACCCGCTTCCAGTTGGTGCAGGCCACTTTGGGCACGTAACAGTACAACAAACCGTGCTGATCATCAACAATTATGTGCTTCAGGTCCTCTGGGATAAGGACTCTGCGTTTGCGGGTGTAAGAGTGGCAAGCTTCCTCTAACAGCTCCCGTCGGCCATGATGGATCCCCTGTGCTGCTGATTCAATCTGCAGGGAGACAAAAAATATTTAACAAGTGAAGGAAAAACTGGTGAAATAAAACCTTACACCTGGCCCTTTTGCAATGGATGCTGTAGAATAAACCACTGCTGTGAACCTCGTTCAGAATAAACCACTGCTGTGAACCTCATTCAGAATAAACCATTGCTGTGATCCTCGTTCAGAATAAACCACTGCTGTGAACCTCATTCAGAATAAACCATTGCTGTGATCCTCGTTCAGAATAAACCACTGCTGTGAACCTCGCTCAGAATAAACCACTGCTGTGAACCTTGTTCAGAATAAACCACTGCTGTGATCCTCGTTCAGAATGAACCACTGCTGTGAACCTCGTTCAGAATAAACCACTGCTGTGAACCTTCATGTCGGCTGCACACACACACACACACACACACACCATGGTGCTTCACCTCCTGTGTGCACCATGCAGGAGGTGAAGCCCCGCCCCATCTCTGTCTTCTACTGGTTTTTGTCTGTGAATTTGGGCGAGTGCTAATAAACAGCACCAGTAAATGGTCTGCATTTATATAGTGGTTTTCTAGTCCTGATGACCACTCACAACTGCTGTATTCAACACTTTTTTGCCATTTACCAACAAGTCTGTTAGAACCCTTCAGTTAATTCAAAATGCTGCAGCACGAGTTCTGACAGGAACGAGAAAGAGAGACCATATAACTCCAGTGTTAGCTTCTCTACACTGGCTCCCCATACAGTTTAGAATTCAATTTAAAATCCTCCTCCTCACGTACAAAGCACTTAATGGTCAGGCCCCTTCATACCTGAAAGACCTAGTCTTACCCTATCACCCTAATAGACCACTTAGGTCACAAAATACAGGTTTACTTGTGGTTCCCAGAGTCTGTAAGAGTAGAATGGGAGGCAGATCCTTCAGTTACCAGGCTCCTCCTCTCCTGTGGAACCAGCTTCCAATGACAGTTCAGGAGGCGGAGCCTCTCTCTGTATTTAAAGTTAGACTTAAAACTTTCCTTTTTGATAAAGCTTATAGTTAGAGCTGGTTCTTATTATTATTATACATATCATCACCATTATTATTGTGCTATAATTAAAAGTCAATATCAGTATAATTTTTATCAACAGTCTCTGCTGCTGCTTATATAAAGGACATCATAGTTGTATAAACATTCAATTTCAATTCAATTCAATTCAATGTTATTTGTATAGCGCCAAATCATAACATACATTATCTCAAGGCACTGTACATAGACAACATCAAGGAGAGCAGAGAAACACAACAGTTCACACAATGAGCAAACACTAGGCATCAGTGGAGAGAAAAAACTCCCTCTTAACAGGAAGAAATCTCTGACAGAACCAGACTCAGAGATGTGCGGTCATCTGCCTCGGTTGGGGTGAAAGGAAAAATGGGGGACAGAGGAGAGGTGGGGGACAGAAAGGGGGGAGAGAAAGGACAAGAGGGAGATGAGGTAGAGACAGAAGAGAGAGAGAGACCAGGAGCAGATACACAACAACTGTATCAGGTTACAAGTTTATACAGTTAATGATATCGACTTTTAATTATAGCACAATAATAATGGTGATGATATGTATGATATGGATAGCCTCGAAAACTGGATCCTAACAGTAGCTACCCTGCGAACGACAAATGTTGATTTTCTCTACGAATTTTGGTCGGAAAAGGCTGTTGAAGGTGATGGAAAAAAATATTTCAAAGTGTACTGACCTGGTCATCAAGAAGTGTCTGTAGTGGACTTCTCCTGGACTTCTGACCACTGCTTCTTTCACCAACAGACTCTGAGGCTGAGGAAAAACAGACAATTTCAATTGAACAAATAAAAAACTACCAAGTGTGTCATACACTGACAAACTGACTTCATTAACCATCACTCTGAATAACAAGGATTCATAAAGTTATAATCTCACAAACTACCTGAACAATGGTTTCAAAAGGTTTCATCATACATCATCAAACATTAAAACCAGCAATATTTCATTCTGCACCATTAATAATGGCTAGTGATGTGAAACTTGTTTTTTCTCTCTCATCTCATCACAAATCCCTGCTGGCAACAATCTTTGAAGTGAACTTGGGGTCTGCAGAAGGACAATGATCTGAAGCACACCAGCAAGTCCACTTCTGAATGGCTAAAGAAAAACAAAATGAAGACTTTGGAGTGGCCTAGTCAAAGACCTGACCTGAATCCTTTAGAGATGCTGTGGCATGACCTTAAAAAGGCGGTTCATGCCCAAAAACCCTCTAATGTGGTTGAATGACAACAATTCTGCAAAAATTAGTGGGCCAAAATTCCTCCACAGCGTTTGTAAAAGACTCAACACAAGTTATCGCAAACACTTGATTGCAGTTGTTGCTGCAAACGGTGGCCCAACCAGTTATTAAAACACAAAGTAAAGTATTTGCTGTAAAAAAATAAGAGACGAGTCTAGCTTGTGCAGCAGCAGCAAACCCCTTAGTCTCCCCATGGTTTTGCAGGTTATGAGTGATAATCATGAATTATCCCAGTTGTTTTTAGTGGTGGTACATCACTGTTGAATGAATGTAGGGCAAACAGTGAACTGTGGGTTTTTTTAATGTGTGAAGTAAAGCTGTCTCTTGTCTGTATAGCATCACATTTCCACATGTGTGTGAGTCTGTGATTTATTACTTAAATTATTTTTTTTCTCTGTAATTGTTTTCTTACATTTTCTGCTGTGGTATTATATTTTTAGGAGCTGTCACGCTGACATGAGCTGAGCTCACAAAGAGACAATCGATGGGTCTCAGACTCACTGAGAAACAAACTGTTTTCCAAATACTGTAAAGACCGGTAAAGTACTGGAGTCCATGCACCGATCCGATACCGCATAATTTATTAGAGCTCCGTTAGCTCTGACACGGTTCCTCTTCGCCGCTCTTGAAACAGTTGCGCTGCGCTGTTTTAGAGGTGTGAAGAAGAACTGATCACCCGACACCTGTAGACAAGGAGCTAACGTTAGCTCATCATATGTTTGGCAGCATTTACCAGTTAGCTCCGTTAGCGCGCCTACAGTCAAACTGGAGCAGCCGATTATTAAACGTAAAGAGCAGCGCGACAACTAAGCAGCGTACCTGTGTCATGCGTAGGGATGTAACGTTTATCGGTATGACGATAAACCGCGGT
Organism: Solea senegalensis; assembly: GCF_019176455.1. Lineage (NCBI taxonomy): Eukaryota > Metazoa > Chordata > Actinopteri > Pleuronectiformes > Soleidae > Solea > Solea senegalensis. The sequence continues at coordinate 243,138 of NC_058024.1, forward strand.
AATATTCCCGACGGTTAGTACTACCGTTTCAAATTTTAATTTTTAATAAAACCGTGATTGATTACCGCAACTGATTACCGAAAAACTCAGTGATACTGCTCATTTCCTGAAGAAGCAGCGGCACCTGAACGACACTCGCTCAGAAGCCGGCGCGCATGCGCAGTTTCCACTGTCCTGTGACAACACGGCTGAAGCCACCTGCGCTCCAGAGATTTCCCCCCAGTAAAAAAACAAGATCAGAAGTCTGGGCATATTTTGCATTTTTAAATGATGTTGACGGTAAAATAATTGAAGACAAAAAAAAAACTCCGCGAAGGGGGGTAACACTTCCGTGACCACCACCCACAACCTTTCAGCGAGTGTAAAGTAAGTCAACGAAAACGGGATTTCGGAATAGTGGGAAATGTCATGGTTTGTCTGTAAAACGTTCCTATTTTCTCAATAAAGGAAATCTAAGTGAAGTGTTACCTAACGTTACTCCTGTAAAAATACATGTTATTGGGCGCTATCAGCAAAAGCGAGTAGTGTGTGCAGACGACACGTACCGTAGCAGAGCAAAATGTTTGTTTCTGTGTTTTTTTTTTTATTTTCATGCTGTGTACGACCGCTGCTACTTAATTATTATACAACAGAGTGAGGACCTGTGTGTGTGTGCGCGCGTGTCAGTCAGTCAGATGATAATTAATAATAATAATCATCATATAATATAAAATATATTTTCTAAAATAAAACTTTGTTAAAAGATTTCAGTGTGTGTGCTCAGTACTTTTTGAACATTTTGAACACATCTAACAATACCGTGATAATATTGATAACCGGTGATAATTTTGGTCACAATAACCGTGATATGAAATTTTCATATCGTTACATCTCTAGTCCTGCGTATGTATGCCTCTGTTTTTAAAGTTTAGCGTTACTTCAGAGACTCATTTTAACAATCTGGAGTCATGTAAAAATGATGTCACGCGCATCCTTTCCATGTCAGTTGTCATGGAAACATGAAGCTCTGCCAGTGCTGCGGTGTTTGGACCAGAGTGAAAACAAACGTACAAGCTGAAATAACATATCACTGGTAAAAATAAATGGTGTCCATTTGCTGTATTTGTTCATGTTTTACAGAGAGTTTAACCTGAGCCAAACCTTACCACCAATGATAATCATATCACAGTCTATATATGATATATATTTTTTTATAACACACTGGTATCGGTATTGGTACTCTGTATCGGCCGATACCCACAGTACAAGTATTGGAATCGGTATCAGGAGGGAAAAAATGGTATCGGAACATCTCTAACTGAGCCCTAAAGCAATGGCTGAGCAATGCTGAGCCAATTCCTTTACTTTTGCCATAAAATGAAAACATTTGGGTTTGACATCAAAAGATAAATATGAGACAAAAGATGAACATTTCAGCTTTTACATCTGGGTCTGATAGACAACAAAGAAGATAGCACCTTTAGTTTGAACCCACACATTTTTCATGTGAACAAAGTATTGGAACATGTGACTCACACATCGGCATGTAGACTAGCGGAGCCGGGAATTAAACCTACAACCTTTGCGTTGAAAGACGTCTCGCTCCACCACTGAGCTACCATCGCCCCGGTGTGTCCTATTTAGTGCTATCAAGCGATTAACAAAAGTGAGAGATTAATTAATTATGATCTGTAATTAATGAATCAAATTAATCTCTTTTTTATTCACAACTTGCAACTTGCTGAGAAAAGCCCTTTACTTGATGTATTTTCATTTAAATTCATTATTACAGCAGATCAAAAGATTGATATATAACAAAAAGTGGTTTTATAAAGTAATTTATTGTTTTAACAAACTTGAACAGATGCAGCCATTTACATTCCACTGTGTTCTTTTGTCAAACTCCAAATAATTCCTGTCCTGTAGCAACAATGCCTCATCTCTGGCCAAAAAATCCCAACAACACCTGTACTTCCTCCGCAAACTGAGAAGAGCAAGAGTCCCGGCCCCCATCATGCACACCTTCTACAGAGGCACTATCGAGAGCATCCTGACCAGCTGCATCAACGCGTGGTGCGATGCCTGCACCATGTCCTGCCGCTAGACTCAGCAGCGCACCGTGAGAGCAGCTGAAAGGATTATTGGTGTCTCTCTTCCTTCACTTATGGATATTTAAGTAGAAGTGGAGTTTCCGGGCCAAAACCAACAGGCTTAAGGACAGTTTTATCCACCAGACGGTCAGGAGGCTCAACTCCCTCCCTGCTGAAAATTGGAAATGTAAGACCCGGTTAACTGAGCTTACTGGCATATTACACGTGGAGAAACTTGGATACATGATGACTGATCATCTTGCATCAACTGATCACTGATGACAGTATATTTGGCAGCTATTCCCTGGATCACCTTGCAATACAGCCTCTGACGAGTGGTAAAACTAATGGTAACACCTTTATGGCTTTTTTGTATGGTTTGAAAAAAATCTACTAAAAACAGAGAAGAATGGTCTTTTCAAACTAAAATGTGAGTCTACTTACAATCATTAGCCTTTTTTATGATCAAAAAAAGTTTCTGTCAGTCTACTTCTCCTGCTCAGCAGAGCGATTTCTGTCTTGTGATCGGTCAGCTACTAAGAGCATTCCCACTCTCTTGTGATTGGCCAAAACTGTAAGTGGTCATTTTGAATGATAGTAAATCAGTCTACTCAAATATAGCTCCACTTTGTCAATTCCTGAACTCGCCTCCATGACATAATTTTGGAGCAAAGGACTGACATCCTCTGTTTGACAGAGACTTGGCAGAAAGAACTGGACTTTTTTGATTAAATCAAGCCACTCCTCCAGGCTGTGTTTACCTACAGAAGCCTTGCACTGGTGGTGGGGGACTGGCTGTTATCCACCATGCCAACATCCTGATAAAAGGGGTCTCCATGCCTATTACCACCATATTTGAGAGTGTGGTGTTCTCATTGGCTGGCAGTTCTCAGCTTCAGACAGTCCTCATTTACCTCCTACCCAAAGCTCTTGGCACGTTTTTGTCTCATCTGATATCTTATATTTTGACACATATTTCGGCTTTAACAGATATTGCGCCTCCTGCAATTTGAAAACTGCAGTACGCCGATTTCGACAAAATTTCAATTAATTGTTCAGCCCTAATACACACACGTATAATTATTTAATGTTTGAAATAGTTATCTCTGTCATCAAGAATCCATCATGGAGAGCTGACACTACTACCTTCAGACTGAGTTTGGTGCTGAGTCCTTAAGAAGACGTTTAGCAGCTTATCAAGTGTCTAGTGTTGGTTTGTGCAGCTCCGGAGCAGGAGGAGGAGCTGCTGTTCAGAGGACGTAACGTTAATTCAAGTTTCCATTCTACCCCCTCTGTAATATATGACGACATGCAGATCTTATAAGTGACATTTCATAACAAATTTCAAAGACTGTACCTGTAATTTGATGCAGTGGTACAATAACTACAAATCATATATAGCAAAAGCAACTGATGATTGATGATGAGGATAATGAGGATCCTGGATCCTAAAGTATAGATTATTTTTATTTATGTGTCATGCATTAAGATATATTTAACCAGATAAAGTAAAATTAGGCTGCAGAATATTAATAGCATGATAGTTTCAGCTGGATTTGGCTGACTTATAAACTCCACACAGTGTAAAGCTTTCATTTCCAGGTGGCCATGAGTGCTTTCTTTGAGATTCCATTCCATAACGATGGTCAGACAGTTCATATTTTAACTGAATACCTTCTGGCTCTGCTCTTGTGTTGTTGATATTGATATTTTTATCAAGAAAATGTAGTTTTTCCTCTCATGTCTTTGGTTTTGTTTGAGCCAATGTGTTATGAAGAGGACTTTAAATCCTCAAAAGACCTTTGTGACTTCACAGATTATGTCCTCTTTTCTAACAAAGGTTTTTTTTTATTGACTGATCTCAAATCAACAGGCATGTAGTATTCCTCTCCATCTTTATGAAAGGGTAATGCCCCTCTGCACTATACATCGGCACATTCTTTAAGGCAGTATGTGTGGCTGCATGGACACTGTCACATTCCATCTGGCTGGAAATTGGCTAAACTAAACCTTTCTTACTGCATGGAGACACATGTGGCTCTAAAACCAGTGTTCTTGTTCTGAACACAGCAACATGCTCAGTGATGAAAGCGGTGATGATATGATATGTGGTGAAGTGGTATGTTTTTCATTTACGAGGAACATCTAAGTACTGGGGTGTTTTCCAAACAAAGATTTTTAGTAAAGCAGTATTTAGTTGTATGAATTTAAATGTGATATGATTTGATGTAACAGCATGTAAAACTGATGACATGAAACACCAAATGGGTTGGATTAGCTCGTTGGACATCTTAGACAGGTGTGTCCAATCATGAGAAAATGCATTGAAGTGAGAAAGAATCAAAGCAGCTCTCAAACCATCTGAAAACAAAGATAGTTCATTATCATGGTTTAGGGGAAAGCTACAAGAAGCTTTCACAAAGGTTTCAACGGTCAATTTCAACTGGAAGTAATGTTGTCAGGAAATGGAAGGCCACAGGCACAGGCCCATCCTGGAAAGCCAATAACAAATAAGTAATCAGACAGTCACTAATCAGTCGTCAAGATAAGATTTCCAGGTGTTTTGTTGGGACAGCACCAACAGCAGTGACAACATACTACACACTTGGGGCTCAAACTCTTAATCCAATGATTGTGGTTATTTTTATGATGTTGGTTCTGTAATCTTTAAATGAACTTGGTATCACTGCTCAGTCCACGTCTTATCTCATAGAAAAGTGGATTATGGTGGTATAATAAAATAAAATGTAGATGTAAATAAGATGTCTTATGATATCAAATGGTTTTATATCACTTTACAGTTTTTCCATGCACACACATTCATAGAGCACAACTACGCATTCTATTACACACCCATTCACACGTTGCCAGCACAGCCATCAGGAGCTACTTGGGGTTAAGTGTCTTCACAGCACAGCGAGGATACAATCTACCACTGATTCACAACCAGCCTGGTTCATAATAACAGATAAAACTGTAGAATGTAGTGATGCTCATTTGACTTGCACAGGGAGCCAGTCATAGTAATTATGGTACATTTTCACGGCACAAGCATAATCTTCTTAATAGAACATTTACTTTTACCTAATTACAGGAACTAACAGTCAGTGATGCAGCTGCCAAAGAGAGTTTGTCCTCCCTGTCCTCGCTACAGTCCACTCTTAATTTGGCCAGTTGTCTAAACACATCGCCACTTCCTAATGGAAATTACCAGCAACTGAGTAACATATTTCCCAACAGGACCACTCCCAAAGCCGTCTTTCCCCATCTTACATGACACACCAGTCCGCAGAGATCACTAACAAATGCCCAGCAGACTGCAGGTTTCAAAATTCAGTGAAGGAATACAGTGTGTCATTACTGCCCTGTTAACGTGGCATCACTCAACTAGACAAGAAAAGTACAATCTACATTTTTCAGAAGGTATTCAACAAAGAAGCTGATGAAAATGTCAGGGAATTAGCTAATTAAATTGTTGAGCTAAGGGGAAGCAGAAAACAAGGACTGTTTACATATACAGAGCATATATATATATATATATATATATATATATATAGTAGGGATGCACGATATATCGGCATTAATATTGTTATCGGTCGATGTTCGTCATTTTTTAACATATCGGCATCGGTCCAATGAGTAAAACTGCGCCGATTTTAACAACCGATGTTTATACCCGTCTAATTGCTGTTTGTGTATGTGTGTCGGGAAGGGGACAGCGTCAGTGATGCAAGCGCAGCACAAGATGTGTGTGTGTGTGTGTGTGTGTTGAGGAGAGAGAATATTAGCGGTGTGGGCGATTTTTCAGGGTGTCAATAGAAGATACGCGAAAAGCATTATGCAACACTTGCAAAGTCAAGGTAATGCGCGGAGGGTTCCGCGTCAAGTCATTCAATACCACAAATTTGATTATGTCATTTGAAAAACCGCCACGCAGAAGTACAAAAACAACGGCAGGAAGCTAACGCTAGTAACATTAGGCAGCAGACAAAAAAGAGAGCAGCGCAGCTGGGACTCGACCAAAGGAAGACATTGGCCAGGGCAATAACGATCAAGGTAATGGAAATGATTGCTCTTGACGACCAGCCAAGGGTTCCGACGGTTGATAGCGCATATTGAACCCCGCAACAACCTGCCAAGTCGGCGCTACTTTTCCGATGTTTTGCAATTGAATAAATATCTGGTTGCCATGAATACTGGCAAGTTTGATAAAGTATTTTAACATGTTTTATTATGGCAGGTATTTTGTCTTGTCAGGTATTGTTTCTCATATCTGTTGTGTAGTTTTATTGTTAAGGGAAGTGGTGCGGTTGTTGTTGCTGGGAGGAAGGGTTGTTGACTTTATTTACGTACCCAGTATAGACGCCCTTATCTCGGTTACAGTAACTTTGGCAGGGTATTATTTTTATTTATATTCATGTTTGTAATTTATGATCCAAACTTTCTCACAGGAGTTTAGTGAGTTGAGGGCGTTAAACTGTACTTTAATTTAGCTACACACTTGCTACAAGTGGTAAAGGTTTCTAAAAACCTTTACTTGTAGTTGGTTACTTGTGTCTTATGTGACCTTGTTATTTGGAGGTAAAACATGTTTTGAAAATAAAGGAAGACATTAAAAAATTCAGCTTGCATGATTTTCATTCTGTACAAACTTTTATCATCTCAGAAACTTTTTTTTTAAAACATATATCGATATCGGTAGATATCGGTTATCGGCCATAGCAGCAATATTAATATCGGATATCGGTATCGGCAGAAATAGTCATATCGGTGCATCCCTAATATATATATATATATATATATACATGTGCTATTCTGAGCAACACTGTCTCAACTGTTAGCTGAAATACCTCCACTAAAGAGATTCACCAACCTTACCTAAGGACTATTCAAAGGAAGCACTACTTTTGTTGGTTTAACCCAAAACTCTCCACCATTCCTGTCAGCTCCTACAGGAATGAAGCCTGAGAAAATGTAGAAAATATAGAAAGGGTGATATGTGTTCCTCCAGTCCAAGACATAAACAGAGCTCTGTTTAGGTCCCACTGGGAACCCCGGTACCCCCCCGCCCACACCTTCTTGGCCTCTCTGCCACAGAGCAGTTTAATTAAGAGACACACTGTACAAGAGAAACCCCAATCCTTTTAGGTTACACATGTGTGTCTAAGGGGTTTCAGTGCAAAAGTGGTATGTCATGGTGGTGTAGTGTCTGTTTCTTGAGCCTTTGAAGAGAATACCTGCAGATGTGGGGAGAATCATCATTTCTAACTAAAATGTTCCACTTGCAACCTCTGACACTGTTGAATATGTCACTCTGCAAAGGGTGAAGGTAAAAACACGAGAGCAAATCACATTTTTGCAGCAGCTGTAATCTGTTGTGTCCTTTGCTCTGCTGGATCCTTTCCAATACTAAAATTATCATTATCTTGAAACTTGAGTGCCTATCACATGTCTCCGTCACATATCTCCGTCACATGTCTCCATGTTCCAGCCAGGACATACCAGTCCATTTGCAGACTAAAGTTGTATAAAAATGTTTAATATTCCCTGAGGGAGGAAAGCAACACATCTGCCATAGTCATAATCCTGAGCTCAACACTTATTCATGAATATGATGGGGGAGTTCAAAAGGACTCGTGAACAGAGTAAATGACAATATTTGAATACAGTATATTTATTCACAGGGTCTAGCTTTTCCAGCGGGTCATCAAATGCAGCTGCTGTACTGACTCAATGACAACACAAAGATAAGGAGTTAGGGCCATAGATATCCAAAGGAAATGTCTAAACATGTCCACATTTAACAGTGGAGTCTGGTGTATTTAGTGACAGTACTGCAGTGTCTGTGCTCCGGTCATACAGAAAGTACTGAACCATTCTGTGAACAAATCTTTTGAATTAACTGAGCCGAATGATTCAGCCCCGAAAACGACTGCTTTACAAGTCACTAGTTTGTGTGTCACATGTAAAACAATGTCACTGCAGAGGTACCATGGTAATGGAAAACTGGACTGCACAATTCCATGAAGTAAAGGTGGGTAAAATAAAATCAATAACCTCAATCTCATAGAATCATGTAAAGTATCATTTAGTAAATATTAAATTGTACTGAAAATAAACATTAACTGTTAGTTTAGAGAAGAAATGTTCCTCTGCTCATCCCCTCCCTTCCCTGAGAGCTACGGTGGCCTCTACCGTTCAAATGTCGTCCTCGTGATCTGTGACCGTATCATCATATATTGTATCGATCATAGACGTGTATGATAGCGAAACTTATTGTTATTTTTGTTCATATCCTGTTAGCATGTGATCGCTATAATGGTGGATCAGATTCAGCTCCGGTGGATTACTGATTCAGATTTGGCTTGGCCATAACAGGAGGACTAACTCACAAAGCGTTAAGCTTAACAGTTCCAAGTCAGACTCTCTTCGGCTTTCTCCAGCTCTAGAGGAAGTTAAACGACAGATTGAGTCATGAGTGTGTGTGTGTGTGTGTGCTTCAAAGCCTGGAAAACCAGATCTACATCAAGATGTTTGGTCTGGGCTCAATCTGAGGGGTCGGATAGACGCTTGTCTTTCAAAATCTCTCTGCACGCAATAGGACAGCGCTACAAAGATTCCTGTAAGCCAACAAATGTTCTATAGGATGCATATGCTGTGGGCGTGCTTGTACATTCAGCAAGTATCTTCCAAAACCAGAAGAGACCATTCTCACAGGAGACAACTGGACTTCTGTCAACAGCCACTGTGCATTTCATTGATAAAGACTGGACCCTGCAGTCGTTTGCACTAACTGTGAGTAAAACAAAGAACCATGCTATGAGTTCAAATATGAAACATAAAACTATCTTCTCCATCATTGTAATGGCCTTCATTAAAGGCCATTAACTGGCCCTTTAATGAGAGCAGCGGCTCTGAGTACCTGCTGGGGGTCCCCAAAATTAAGGTTGATAAAAAAATGTCATGATAATAATTACATTATTACATGAAACACATATATAAATTAGTTATGAACAGGTCCAACATTGTTTTTTTTGTAATTATGGACCCTATCCCTCACTTCGGGCAAATTAGTTGTTTTTACCCGAAATGGTACAGTCTTCAAAATTATCGTAGTATCGAGTTAGCGCCAGTTCTCTTGTAGTAGCCTGAAGTTTGCCATATTTCTTTATCAAGTTGTTTTTGAATGGTGAAGCTGGCATAATGGCGGGTAAGACACATGACTGTGGTGATTGAAAACTGCAGGATGACACCCATGCGTGCCTTGCTGGTAAGTCTGCCGGACTGATGTTGACATGTCAGTCAACATCAGGTGTGCACGCCGCACGGCTGACCGAAACTCAGCCCGGCTCTCGGACTCTCTCGGTGCAATCCTTGGGCAAAGGTTTGCACAAAAGAAGCGCTGCAACACCACACAGCTCGCATCTGATAACTGATGACCTCTGCGTGAATGAGGCGACGACAAAAGTCATGCAAAGTGTGCGAAAGCAGGAATCCATTCTGACCAATTATGATTAGGGCCTCCAAAAGCTTAGTAGTGGCCCTGGTGTCTTGCACGGCCCACTTAACTCTTCTCACTCTTAGACCACATCATTCAACAGAAGTGAGCTTCTTTGTCCCTGATAATGTAAACAAACTGGTCTGCCTCAGTCACTGGCTGCATACGTGCACCTTTTTCAAATGGAACTGGCACAAAGATGGAACATACTGTATTTTGTTGTTATCATTTATATTACTAGTTAATAATATAAGAATATAATTGCCATTTCAGCTGATGTCTAATTTTATTGGTCTTGGCCTTTAACATGGGCCTGAGTTCTGTTATTATTTCTATTTGAGAATATAAGAAAGATATTTGTGCTAAATTTATACTTCACATGAGAGAAACTCCGTTTAAAGTTTAAAGAAAGTCTTTGAATTCAAATATTTTTTTGTGTTGATTCTACATTCATTCCATGATGTTATATAATAAGTATCTGTTTTAAGCTTCAGGTTTATTTTCATGATTAATCGCGATTAATTGCAGAAAACTGTGCGATGAATTGTATGTTTGTTTGTTTTAATCGATTGACATTTTAATATAAATATTAAGAATTATTATTATAGTATTTTCTCACCTGGCTTCAGGTTGCTGTTAAAGTAGAAGACGGCCATCATGAAAAAGGCCAGAGAAAAGGCAAAAATCATACGAGTCACTTTAGGTTTCCACATCCTGAGTCTTAGGTCGCGACCGAGAAGCCAAACCCAGCCGGTGTTCATGCGAGGAGAGAGGGAAGGATGCGTTGTGTGTTCGGACGTTGGCCGGCGGTGTCTACTTAATGACGGGCAGCAGCAGCAGCAGCAGCAGTGACCGGGCTCGCTGACCTCTGCTGCTCCTTATCTTCCAGTACATCCTGGCATAGTCCAGCCCGGGAGTCGCTGCAGTGAAAAGGGACGGAGCGAAGACAGAGCAACCACGGAGCCGGGCGCTTCTCCTTCTCCCGCTGCCGCTGCCGCTTTGTCGGGGAAACGAGGCCGTCGACGGTCGCACGCAGAGCGACAGACCGAGGACCGTTATCCGCCTCTCTGTTCCACTGTCAGGGGACAATGTGGGGGTCAAGCAGCCGCTTGGTTTAATCATTGAACGCCCTCGGTCTGGAACTCAACAGAGGCTCGTTAACTGAGCCAGAGAACACGTGTCAAGTTTCCGGTCTGACCTTTCAAAATAAAATGCCCACAATATAGGCTACATCAGGTTACGGTAATCTTCTGTATTTGATGACTGTATTCCATGAATTAAAGTAAAATATGGCAGATTTCCCTTATGCTAACAAAAGCCTTATTTCTCTTAAATTCGGTTTACAAATGTTGTTTAAAAGCACTACACACTAGGTACAATGTACCACCTGAAAGGTGAGTTATGTGACGATGTTGATTAAAGAGCATGATGATTGCACAGGTGAGTCTTGGACTGGTCACAATCACAGTTATTATGAGGGTTTCCACCTATCACAAATGAAAATAAAGGCCGACTAATCTAGGAAATGTATTTATATTAAAGAATAAACATTTATTCTAATGTATTAACTGTTAATCCATTAGTACTGTACATTAAATAAATTATTGTTCATTAGACTTTAAAAACTCAACATCCTAAACAATCAATCAAACCACAATAGTTTTATTTGTTGCTGCTGCTGCTGTTATTGTTGCTGCTGCTGCTGTTATTGTTGCTGCTGCTGCTGTTATTGTTGCTGCTGCTGCTGTTGTTGCTGCTGCTGCAAACAAACAACAAATCATTTACAACCTGCAAGAAAGTGTTTTATGAGTGGAACAAAGGAAGCCAGAGGCCCGACCCAACCCATTTGCAGTTTTTTTCTGACCTAACTGGCCGGCCTTACCCGTTGAGAACTATAAACCACAATAGTTTACTAAAATAAAATTAAATAAAATTAAATAAAAAATATGACCATGCACTCAAGCGCGTCGCACCCGTGGGAACACCCACACTTTTTCGGCAGTTGTTCCGCAGTTCAGCACAGACGTCTATTTTGATCGTGATTGTTGTGACAGACATATGTATTGGACATTTATGGAAATACGGAACATCGTGTCCCATATTGGGGAAATAAAGGACAATTCCGTATTTTACGGGACGGTTGGCAACCGCAGTTATTATAATTAATGAAAACTTAACGAAATAACTAAAATAGGAAAAAAAAATTCCTTAAAGGTAGTTGCTGGTAACATCTAGAGGAGAGAATACTAATTTTACACTAATTTACTTATATTTATACCTGTATAGTTTTTCTGGTTCAAACTGAAGAGGAAATAAATAATAAAAGATAAACAGTTATATGTGCTGTATTTACTTCAATACTATCACATACATATCTATACTGTAACAGAAAAAAAAACATGATTCATGGTTTATTGTTGTGTAACAAAAGTGTGGTGCACTCCAGCTGAATATGAATTAACTTTCATATAAAACACTGTGAACAATTATAAAACACTACTGCATACATTCAGTAACTGTCTGTCCCATTTTTGCTGGACAGTGCTGGTCCTGTGACATGAAGACATTGTCTCTTTGACAGGGACTTCTCTCACAGCTGTATGAAACAATATTTCAAAACTATTTCAAAACAGTTTAGGAGCTAATGTGTTGCCTGCTAAAGTTTAGCAGCTAATGTGTTGCCCGCTATAGTTTAGCAGCTAATGTTTTACCCGTTAAAGTGTTAGCTGCTAATGTGTTTCCTGCTAAAGTTTAGCAGCAATGAGTTGCCTGCTAAAGTTTTGCAGCTAATATGTTACCAGCTTAAGTTTAGCAGCTTATGTGTTGCCTGCTAACATTTATCAGCTTATGTGTTACCTGCTTAAGTTTAGCAGCTAATGTGTTGCCTGCTAAAGTTAGCAGCTTACGTGTTGCCTGCTTAAGTTTAGCAGCTTATGTGTTGCCTGCTAAAGTTAGCGGCTAAAAAGATAAACAGTTATATGTGCTGTATTTACTTCAATACTATCACATACATATCTATACTGTAACAGAAAAAAAAACATGATTCATGGTTTATTGTTGTGTAACAAAAGTGTGGTGCACTCCAGCTGAATATGAATTAACTTTCATATAAAACACTGTGAACAATTATAAAACACTACTGCATACATTCAGTAACTGTCTGTCCCATTTTTGCTGGACAGTGCTGGTCCTGTGACATGAAGACATTGTCTCTTTGACAGGGACTTCTCTCACAGCTGTATGAAACAATATTTCAAACCTATTTCAAAACAGTTTAGGAGCTAATGTGTTTCCTGCTAAAGTTTAGCAGCTAATGTGTTGCCCGCTATAGTTTAGCAGCTAATGTTTTACCCGTTAAAGTGTTAGCTGCTAATGTGTTTCCTGCTAAAGTTTAGCAGCAATGAGTTGCCTGCTAAAGTTTTGCAGCTAATATGTTACCAGCTTAAGTTTAGCAGCTTATGTGTTGCCTGCTAACATTTATCAGCTTATGTGTTACCTGCTTAAGTTTAGCAGCTAATGTGTTGCCTGCTAAAGTTAGCAGCTTACGTGTTGCCTGCTAAAGTTAGCAGCTTACGTGTTGCCTGCTTAAGTTTAGCAGCTTATGTGTTGCCTGCTAAAGTTAGCGGCTAAACGTTTAGCAGCTTATGTCTTGCCTGCTAAAGTTAGCAGCTAAATGTTTAGCAGCTTATGTGTTGCCTGCTAAGGTTAGCAGCTAATATGTTCCCTGCTAAAGTTTAGCAGCTAATGTGTTGCCCACTACAGTTTAGCAGCTAATGTGTTGCCTGCTAAAGTTAGCAGCTAATGTGTTACCTGCTAAAGTTTAGCAGCTTATGTGTTGCCTGCTAAAGTTAGCAGTTTATGCCTGCCTGCTAAATGTGTTTAGAGCTAATGTTGCCCGCTACAGTTTAGCAGCTAATGTGTTGCCCGCTAAAGTTTAGCAGCTAATGTGTTGCCGCCAAATTTTAGCAGCTTACGTGTTGCCCGCCAAAAGTTTAGCAGCTAATGTGTTGCCCGCCACAGTTTAGCAGCTAATGTGTTGCCTGCCAAAGTTAGCAGCCAATGTGTTGCCAAAGCTTAGCAGCTTGTGTTGCCCGCTAAGCATGTTGCAGCTCAGCGTGCCACCCGCTTTTTAGCAGCTAATGTGTTGCCTGCTAAGTTAGCAGCTTACATGTTGCCTGCCAAAGTAGCAGCTTTTGCCTGCCAAGTTAGCAACGTAGCAGCTTACGTGTTGCCTGCTAAAGTTTAGCAGCTAATGTGTCGCCCGCTACAGTTTAGCAGCTAATGTGTTGCCTGTTAAAGTTAGCAGCTAATGAGTTGCCTGCTAAAGTTAGCAGCTAATGTGTTGCCCGCTAAAGTAAGCAGCTAATGTGTTGCCCGCTAAAGTAAGCAGCTAATGTGTTGCCTGCTAAAGTGGGGGAGGGTCTGCTGCTCACCGACACAAACACAGACCCACTGGGACAACAAGACTAATCATTGTTATTATGTCACAGTAGAATATTTGAGGAGTTTCCAATGTTTCCATTCAAACGTTATGTGCATTAGTAACTATAGCCATGAAATAAACACCAACACCGCTGTTTTCTAGTTACAGATATAGAACTACACAGAACTTTTAGATAAGTATGTGAAATGACCTGTTCAGCAGAAAACATAAATGTGTGTCCCTCATCAGTGACTCCGCTGGGTAACAGCGGTTTACTCTTGTCATCTCCTGCCGTGAGCACGTTTTTCGTTGCATGTTTCCTTTTCTTTGATGACGCAGATTCAGGCGCTGGTGCTCTTTCTTCGGCAACACAACAGATATGACCCTGCATCCTCAAAAACGCTGAAAACATGCCGTATTTAACTTCTCTCAGCGGACTCTCCCTCTACATTAACTCCACAACTTCCTCCTGTTACTTGACGTCATTTCTTCTTCGTGGCTGGAGTTGGCGTTCCCAGTGTGACATTCAGTGTGTTTGTCTGCATAGGCTCCTGTAATATTATAGGTGTCTTTTTTATGGACACTAAATTAAATTTTTGCTCATATAACCCCAGAATACTACAAACTGTAACTTTAAGACAGTTCCTTGGACAGCACAGCACATTCCACTGGTAGAGACTGGATACTGCAGTCATGAGTAAAACAAAGAACCACGCTATGAGTTCAAATATGAAACTTGCATAAGGTACATATTCACGAAACTATTTTTTTAAATACTCAAAAAAACATTCTTAAATGTGAATACATTTTAACGACATACTTATCCTGCAATTCACATCAATTCTACTCAGTTATACGCAGGACATTTTTTGCCTGAAGCAGAATGTGAGGCCTCAGTGACGATTATAACTTCTGTCAGTCAGAGATTATAAAACTCTTGACTTAACTCTGCTAGTTTAAAGACAGAAAATCACTTGACAAGATTAGTCTAATGGGAATAAGTTCAACCATCATAAACTCTTGATCCACTTTGGAACGTTGGCTCTTGCACACTGTGTCAAAATTTGAGTAAAAAAAACCTCATAATGAAAGGATGCATTTGGCACACACAATATCTGATGAGAGCATCAGGGAGTTTAACCTCCACAGAAGACTTCATGTGACTGGAACAATTTTGGGTTCAGCTAATTAGAGCAGGGCCGACATCCTGCTGCTCTGCTTCTGATGTTCCCCGCATTCCAATCGTCCTTCTCAGACGTCATGGGATCAAATCCCTGGGAGAAGTCCCTGCGTGTTAGCCGCTATGCGACTGATCAAACCACAGGCCTGATGGTAAGATGGTGTGATGATTACAGTCAGAGTGGAATGAGGGCTAATCATTGGTAGATTAAGACCAAGGCCAAGAGTCAGTGAACATTCCAAAAGCAACTGACCAAACAGTTGTGCAAGGGCAAAGGTCACAAAGGCAGGTTTGTTAAAGAAATCTGACGGAGAATACGGATTATTAAGACTAATACCCCATTCCCACTGGTCAAAAACCCTTAAATGTTATGAGTCAGGGAAGGATCCAAATGCAGGCAGACATTTATTTAACACAATGATCAAACCCTGCTAGGGGAAGCTAGGCTCACTGGAGATGTCTGGACGGAGGAGGACGGAGCGTGTCTACCGTAGATTTTTGTCATTTTTGGTAGTGATGAGAATTCCAGGGTCATTTTCGATGTCAAACTAACACAAGGTGGGTTTTAAGAAGGGATTTAAAAACAGACAAGGACGAGGCCTGTCTTATGTGCAGAGGCAGAGCATTCCAAAGTTTTGGAGCTGCGACAGCGAAGGCATGATCCCCTCTGACCTTCCGCTTGGTTTTAGGCACACTCAGGAGCAGCTGATCAGCTGACCTGAGAGAGCGAGCGGGTGAGTATGGATGTAGAAGCTCAGAGAGGTAGGGCGGGGCAAGACCATTCAGGGATTTAAAAACAAAAAAAATCATTTTAAAATCGATCCTGAAGTGTATGGGCAGCCAGTGGAGTGAAGCTAAATTGGGGGAAATGTGCTCAAATTTACGCGTGCCAGTTAAAAGACGTGCGGCAGCGTTTTGTACCATCTGAAGACGAGCAATGGAGGACGCACTAACCCCCACATAAAGAGAATTGCAGTAGTCCAGCCGAGTGGTGACAAAGGCATGAATGACTATTTCAAAATGTTGCCTCGAGAGAATTGGCTTTATTTTGGCCAGCTGCCTCAATTGAAAAAAGCTCGATTTAACAACGGACCTGATCTGGTTGTCAAGCTTCAGATCAGAGTCGATTTTAACCCCCAGGTTTGTGGTAGTGTGTTTTAAAAACGGTGCCAAGCAGCCCAGATCTACTTGGGGGGGTCCCGGTGGTGCCACCAAACACCATCACTTCTGTCTTTTTGTCATTAAAATTTAAAAAGTTCAGAGCCATCCAGGCCTTTATGTCATCAAGACACTGAAGTAAAATTTTAAAAGAGTATTCATCGTTCTTTTTAATAGGCATGTAGATTTGACTGTCATCCAAGTGGGAGCAGATATAGAGAGAAAAGAAGGGGGCCCAGAACTGGGCCCTGTGGGACCCCGCAGGTGAGAGGAGCTGAGGAGGATGTCGAGTCACCGAGGCTGACACAGAAAGTTCGATCAGCCAAGTATGACCTGAACCACTCCAAAGCTGTGCCCCTGATGCCGACCTGCTCCTCCAGACGTGAGATCAGGATCTCGTGGTCCACTGTATCAAAAGCAGCAGTTAAGTCTAAAAGCACAAGAACTACACAGTCACCGGAGTCAGTAGCTAAAAAGATATCATTAAAAACTCTTAAAAGTGCTGATTTGGTGCTGTGCAGTGAGTTAAAACCGGACTAGAAAACCTCAAGGATATTATTTTTCTCTAAAAAGACCATTACTTGACCATGGACTAACTTCTCAAGGATTTTTGAGATAAAAGGCAGTTTGGAGATGGGCCTGAAATTTGCAGGAACTGCAGGGTCTAGACCAGGTTTTTTGATAAGAGGTTGCACTACTGCATGTTTAAAATTTCTGGGGACCACACCTGTGGACCGACTGCTATTTAAAACCAGAATAATAGATGGCCCTATAGTGTGGAAAACCTCTTTAAATAGTCGAGGAGGGACAGCATCATTTGGAGAACCTGAGGGCTTCAGCCGACCAACAACCTCCTGTAAAAAAGACAATGTCACGGGTTCAAACTGGTTAAAAACAGCAGTGCAGGGAACAGAGACAGAGGGGTCATATGCAGGAGGTGAGATAAGCGCCCTAACAGGAGAGACTTTGTCAATAAAAAAGTGCATAAAGTTCTCACAAACAGTGGTGGAGGCCTCCATACAGGCAGTCTGTGGGGCATTGAGAACCAAGTTAATGGTGTCAAATAAAACACGGGGCTTGTGACTGTTTGACAGGATAATGTCAGAGAAATGGTTTCTTTTAGCATCTTTCACGGTTGTCTGATAGTGACGCCAGCAGTCCCTTAATGTTTGGAACGAAACATGGAGTTTGTCCTTCTTCCACTTGCGCTCTACTCTACGGCGTCTGACAGCATGAGTCCTTTCGTTCAGCCAGCTCTGACTTAGTTTTAGGCTGCCTGGTTTTTAGTGAAGCCACAGGTAGAGTGAAACCATGAGCTCAGCTCCTCTGTATCGCACACAGACCCAGGAGAAACACACTTCTGATTAAAAGCAGCCGAGAACTGAACAGTAGTGGAAGGGTTAGAAATACCGCCAGATTTAACTGTGTTACAGGCAAGAGCAACCTCGAATAACACAGGCATGTGATCAGAAAACACTGCATCACAAATCTCAAGGTTAAAAACAGGCAAACCATATGACAAAACAACATCAAGTGTGTACAAGATTAAAAGAGTCGATGAGGTGCAGGAATTCCCTAGCCATTGGCTTTTCAGGACAACACATATGAACATTAAAATCTCCGACAATAAGGACACGGTCATATTTAGGCATTATTTCAGCCAAGAAATCAGCAAAGTCATTTAAAAAGTCCTTATTGTATCTGGGAGGCCGATAGACCACAGCACACAACACTGTGTGAGAGCGACCCAGCTCAAATAAACTCAGTTCAAAGCTGGTAAACCAGGCTGATGGTAAAATCTGTTTACATTTAAAATGACTTTTAAAAACAGTCGCTATTCCTCCTCCTCGGCCCGACATCCGCGGGGAGTTAAAATAGCCGCAATCGTGGGGTAAAAGATCCGCGAAAGCACTGGACTCACCAACACTCAGCCAAGTCTCAGTCACACAAAGAAAATCCAAACTTCGGGATGAAAAGAAATCCTTCAAGATAAAAGCCTTGTTCGCTAGCGATCTAGCATTTGCCAGGCCAATCCTGGTAGGAACCGGCGAGTCAACGACGTCAGCTGTCCGGGGAGCCCGACACAGAGGCTGCAGGTTGCGGAGATTCACCCCGCGCCAGCAGGGACGAGGAGCGCAGCGACCACGGAGCTGAGACACTTGGATCGGGCCGATGACAGGAATCACACTGGCGTCCGTAGGCAAGTGGAGCCAGGGAGAGCGCCGGGAAAAGTTGATCGTACAAGCTGACGAAAGACGCAGACAGGCCTTCAGCCTTACCAGCCGACCGCTGCGTTTTCCCTGGCGGCGAGTGCGCTTACGCCGCGGAGGTGAAGCAGGGGCGCTGCAGAGGTAAGTTGGGATCCCCGATAGGAGCGGAGGCAAGGTTTTATGACCATGATGATCGAAATTTACTAAATCTTTCGTTTGTAGTCGAAAATTTAGTAGAGTTTGGTGATCGTACACCAGCAGAGAGTTGACATTCAGAGCTAAAAGTGACACAAACAGCACAAACACACACAGCATTGGGAGCGACAGACGGCAGGCCACACACACGGGCGCCATCTTTTCATCTTAGATGAACCATAGAAGAAGAAGAACTACTCTCGTTTTCGGTTGAGAACATGTGGAAAAAAGGTTCAGCGAGTGTTTGTGATAAACAATAGCAGACGCTCCACACACTCCCCGCTAACGAGCAAAGAGAAGCTCAGTGGATATCTTTCATATTTGATGGGAATATTCCAGCTACATTTCCCAAATACCTCCATGTATGCTGCAACCACTTCACGGAGGATTGTTCCACAAACTTGGGGCAATATAAAGCAGGACACAGCACTAAACTTCACCTAAAACAATACATATATTACAATATTTACAAACTGTAAAACTGTCTTTGTGTGCTTGTTCTGTCGTTTAGCATTAGCGATACTCGGCTACAGGCTAAGCTACACGCTACGCTTGTGTTTCATTTGCATGTATGTGTGTTTATCATCAACGTTATCCAAGCTCCAGGTGTCACTGTCACAGTGTCTTCCGACTCTGACTCAGACTCTGGATCAAAAGCATAAGGGATTACGGAATTACTCAATGTTTTGATAATTGCTAGCGGTGCTTCCACCAATCACAAGACAGTCCGTGTTCTGTGGGTGTGGTTTTGGTCTGAAACAGCGCGGCTGATGAGAGCGTCAGTGATGAGACATTTACATCGACTCGTGTGTAGCGACGAGGAGGTTTATGACCATAAAAACAACATCTGCGCCAAAGCAAGCATACGCCGTTTTTTTGTGCGAACACAGTTCATACATGAGGCCTCTGGTGTTTAAGCACAAGTGGTTGCGCTCACAAACCCAGTCCACAAAGTCCATGATGACTGACCTGCACTCCAGCTCATTCCCCTCAGATACACGGCAAACAATGGCTGAGTCACCAGAGAACTGCTGGTGTTGTATGTGAAATCCAAAGTGTAAGACAGGTCTGTAGTGGTTTGGTTTTCCTTAGTGTTTGCAGTCTTAGAACCGAGAACCACACAGGAGGTCTTCTGCAGAACAGGGAGCCTTCTAGAGCCTCAAGAAGGCACAGTTGTCTTGTAGTACTTCATTTACTTTATATTTAAAGTATGTTTTTTCATTATTATTATTATTATTATTATTGATCAATAATGTCATAAATTTGTGGTTTGTGGCCTGTCACACATGAGCCAGCATGAGGCCAGCTGCACACACACTGGTGGTCCTGTGTTGGACTGGCACCAGATGTCACGCTAATGTATAACTTAATCAAGCTATGTAATTACAACATGTAAGAGTCTGTAAGAACAGAATGGGAGGCAGAGTCTTCAGTTACCAGGCTCCTCCTCCTCTCCTGTGGAACCAGCTCTCAATTATAGTTCTCTGTATTTAAAGTTAGACTTAAAAGTTTCCTTTTTGATAAAGCTTATAGTTAGAGCTGGTTCAGGGAAACCTGGACCAGCTCTTAGTTATGCTGCTATAGACCTAGACTGCACTCTGTCACACTCACTCTCTCACATTTACTCTCTCACCCTCAGGGTATGATTATGACTTTTTATATGTCATTAACCTTGTCTCTTTCTCTCCCTAGTTTGTGTCTTTCCTCCTTTCCCTCTCTCTCTCTCTGTATTCTCATCTTGCAGGTTGAAGGATCCAGATCCAGTTTTCGAGGCTATGCTTATCATACATATCATCACCATTATTATTGTGTAAGTCGATATCAGTATCATTTTTATCAACACTCTCTGCTGCTGCTTATACAAATGACATCATAGTTGTATAAACATGCCATCATTGACTGTATAAACTTGTAACTTGATACAGTTATTGTGTATCTGCTCCTGGTCTCTCTCTCTCTTCTGTCTCTACCTCATCTCCCTCTTGTCCTTTCTGTGCCCCACCTCTCCTCTGTCCCCCATTTTCCTTTCACCCCAACCGGTCGAGGCAGATGCTTCACATGTGTGAGTCTGGTTCTGTTTTCTCTCCACTGATGTCTAGTGTTCGCTCATTGTGTGAACTGTTGTGTTTCTCTGCTCTCCATGAGATCATGAATTTTATGATTTGGCGGTATACAAATAAAATTGAATTACATTGAAATGTACTGTATTCGGCCCAGATTAAAAATACCAATACAATTATACAAATAACATTTATTTTGAAGTGAATAAATTACTCTAAATAACAATATAAATGAAATGGAACAACATTTGTCCAAACACCAGCAACATCAGTGACCGGTTGGACGTAGCCTTTCACTGCTCCTTTCTTCACATTTAAACACAACGTTCTTTACAACAGGATGTAGCTAAAGCCAATGAGAGCTTAGGGAAGGGGTCACAAGGTTGGTGGTCAGGGAGGCACCAGAGGTATTTTCAGAATAATGAGAGATTTTCATTTCTCAACACAGTGTTGGAGCACTGATGTGTGTTTATGAATTTGAATGCACTTCATTGCTATAAACCCTGAAAGGCTTGAAGTGTTTGAGACCCCAGTGAAGGTAGAAAAACATTTTAAAGGTATTCTTTGTGGTTCAAACATGCATGTCTGTTCATACGACACAGATATGGGACCACATCCACCTGTCTGCCATGTGGGCAATACAAAGTGATGACAATCAATATAAAATGACTGGCTGTGTTTACTGCCACTTTAATCTGAACAAATAATCCTGACATTTCCCAGAGAGATCACAAATGGCTTTTATGAACGTCTTATTGAAAACACTGAAAGATGTTAATTAATTAATTAATTAATTAATTAATTAAAATAAAATGTTAATGATACCAAATAAATGCATTTAGGCAGCGTTGACAGGTCATGTTTTTGTTTATTTATTTAACAGGTTGGTCGACATGCTTTAGTTCTTTTCTGGTGTACAAAAGGTGAGTCCAGCATTGATATCAGACAGGAAAACACATTTCAAGAGACTATACTTAGTGATAGATGTGAAGGTTTGGCTTTTCCTACGGTACTCAAACGCAACTGCCAGCATGGCCACTAAAACAGAACCCCCTTTGCTCAACACATTAATGTTTGCATAGTTAATTAGAGTTAATATTGAATTGTTTTCTGACTTCTTGTTGCATGTTGAACTAAAAAATGCGCCGCTGGTTGAAACAGTGAGAGCAGAAGATTCTACTCCCAGCCGGAATAGACACTTTGCAAAGACATTCTCTGCAGCTTTATAGAGGACATCATGTTCAACATGTTCAGCATGATGCCTTGTTGCCATGTCATTTGTGTGAAATGTGAAATGAATGTGAATAATTTCATCAATCTTCTTGGTGACAGCAGAAACTGTGTCTGACTGTACTTTTTAAAGGTGGAATAAATCAGTGGAACATACTGTTACAGACAGACATGAGTGAGACTGTGCTGCCATCTAAAGACCAAACACTGTCTGCAGCAGTAAAAGGACCAAACGCGAGAAATTAAACATGAAGACAATGGACATCAGTTATTAATTAAATGTAATTAAATGTAATTAAATTAAAGTAAATGACATGTGTGTCCATTAGTTTAAACAATTATAAACTATAGGTTTGTATAGTACTGCACCCTTAGTCATCAATATTTTAGTTATTATTTTCTTGTATGTATGTGTGTGAAATAAATAATCATAATAAAAAATGAAAATAAAATTAGTTTCAATGAGAACAATTTTTATTTAAAGGAAAATTGCATTCCTGTGTTAATATTCTATACGATAAAAAAGTCGAGCCTTCATTGTTTGAGCTTACATGGTCTGAGGAAGTTCTGTTCTGAAGTATAGGCAAGAACATCGATGAATCCCAGATTTCTGTCAGATGTTTGTACTTATGGTTTAAGCACAGATTTGTGCATTTGTGAATGAGGCCCAAAGTGAGTGAGAGTAGCTGCAGGTTATATATATATCTGTCAGAAACTGTGAATTGTTACATGTGGACAATACAATCTCACTCAAGAATGGTACAGACAAACCACTACTGTCACTCACTGCAAAGGAAATAAATATTCATCAATTTCTGGGACTGCTGTGGATCAGTAATCAATAAAAGGTCAAAACATGACATGTTCACTGGTCCAAATCTAGTTAGTAACATCATTTCAGTGGAGCAGTGTTTACTAAACCTTTCATATGTCACTCAGTCATCATCTACCGCTTTATCCTCCACCAGAGGGTCACGGGGGGGGCTGTGCCAATCTCAGCTACATCGGGCGATAGGTGGGGTACACCCTGGACAGTTTGCCAGTCCATCGCAGGGCCACACACACATAGAGAAAAACAATGTTTCACAATTCACTCTCACACTCACACACGGTCAATTTAGGGTGTCCAATTTATCTAATCCCCACATTGAATGTTTTTGGACTGTGGGAGGAAGCCGGACAACCCGGAGAAAACCCACGCACACACGGGGAGAACATGCTAAACTGGAACCTTGTTCCAACTGGGGCTCGAACCCAGGTCTTCTCGCTGCAAGGCAAGAGTGCTAATCACTACACTGCCGTGTGACCCCCTTTCATATGTGAACAACATTTTTTTAAGATATCCCAAATCATAATACCACTCATGCTAATACTGTAACGATCGATTAACTGAACAAGTACTCGTTTTGTTAAATTGGTTAATACTATCACCCACTACTTTTGCTTAAACTCTATCTTTCACATAGATTCACATACGGTGTTGTTTCTTTGACAAAGTTGTGCAGACTCTGTCCATCATCTACCACTTTATCCTCCACCAGAGGGTCGTGGGGGTGCTGTGGCAATCTGAGCGTAACCACTACTGTAGCAAGAGCGCTAACGACTAATCTACTACTCTATTATGAAATTACAAATTAGGTTTCAGTTATTTATTCACTTCAATTGTATTTGTATAGCACCAAATCACAACATACATGATCTCAGGTCTGTACATAGACAACATCATGGAGAGCAGAGAAACACAGCAGTTCACACAATGAGCAAGCACTAGGCATCAGTGGAGAGAAAACAGAAGAAGAAATCTGTGACAGAACCAGGCTCACACATGTACAGCATCTGCCTCGACCGGTTGGGGTGAAAGGAAAAATGGGGGACAGAAGAGAGGTGGTGCTAGTTTTAATTTGTATTATTGTGCTTAGAATAAGTCTTTTAAATAGTTTGAGGTGTGTGATTCATTTAGGTCATGAACTTCCTGGATTGTATGAATACTGTTGTGTTTAAGGTAAATTAGTCTACATTATCCACCCTCTATGATACAAAGCAGCGTCAAATGTCTGAAGGAACGTTATCACAGGTGGTTCCTGCTGCAGCTGTTAGACTGCAGGGAGGAACCTCACATGACCAGGCTCAAATATACATATATAATATCTCATGTTCAATCTTTGTTTATAATGTAGTTATTAAGCTCATACTGTTTATATTCTGCAAAATGTTTATAATGTACATTATGTTTTTTAACGTTTTATAGTCATATGATTAATATCTTTATATATTGTACTTTCTTGGAAATGCATGTTAATTATTTATTATCATTACTGTCTTTGCTGCTGTGACAATGAAGATGTCCCCACTGTGGGACAAATAAAGGACCGTCTTATCTTATCAACCTCTTGTCTATCATTTCAGGTTATGGATTTCCTGGTAGAACCATTTCCTGACTGTATCTGTATCACATGGACTGTTAGTATCCTATTCATCAATAAACACCTTAAATAGCACATCAGTTCACTGACAGTGAACTTCACTGGACGGCTTCAGGTTAAATTGTTTTCACGTTTTAAACATTGGCAGACAGTTTCATGCCAATATAGATCCACTACTAAAGATTTGGTTTCGTAAACCTGGGGTTTTTACGATTACGATGTGTGTGAGACATACGATAAATCAGCAAGTCATAGTGACACTTCTAAGTGTGCAGGCTTGAGTTTCTTTCTTTTGACTTCCACAGTCATCAAGACACTTTATCCAGAACTACTTCATCTACAGAGGTGCAGTGAGCAGAATATTAACATGAACCCTCTGCTCACATGTGGACATTTTCACCATTTTGGTGGAACACAGAATGAGTCAGTCGTTTTCAGCAGCACCTGCAGTAGCACTGTGTGTCATGGAGACGTTCACATGTTTGTTGAGAAGAACAGTTCTTATGTTGCTAATGTCATTTTGGGGTTCTGTTGTATTAAATTGGGGCCAAACTGAACCTAATTGTGTTTAATGAAAATAGCTGTGAAAGTACATGGAAGATAAAACATGTCACATTGATTTAATCTAATTTTCTTGTATTCTCCTTCACTTCCTTACTAAGGGAATATTGTTAGCTGTGTCAGTAGCATTAGATTTTAATAGGTGAATCACCTACCTAATACAAAACATCGTCCTCAATCAGCCAGATAATGAAATCTATCAAAGCTGTGGTTGTCATGGCAGAGTGCACAGGTGACAAAAGGCTTCACACCAGCACAGATGCTCCTGATCAAGAGGAACACTTAATATGGAGGCTGAATGGTCCCACACACACACACACACACACACAGAGGAAATAAATGTTGTCTCTGATGTCTCTGATGTGAATAGGCTGCATTTTTGATCCACCCTACCTGTGTATGAGCAACACTAAATATTGGTCCTTCTCATCTCCATGTTCTGTAAGCTCTGCTGCACTGTAAAGCATCCAAATACATAAGCAATGAAGAAAATTCATTTCCTTATCTAATGATACAACTTCACAATGCTCCTTTTTCACTGTCATTCTATATTTAAAATGTGAAGAGTTGTGATTGGCTGTGAGGGGAGGAGGTGGTGACAAGTGCCATCATTAAATTAGAAGTTTTAATTCATTCATTATTTAAAGATTTCCTGATTTGACAATTTATTTCTCTCTTAATATTTAATCACTGTGCTTTCCTCATTCAAAACTATATTAATCTTCAGAGGTAACCGAGGTATTTGTTAATGTAACATGAATATAGAAAATATTAAAACACGATGAAAGACTATAGCTCCACTATATACAATACGGCCAATGTCTTACTTGACATAATTATTTCTGACATGTAATTGAACCTCTTTCTTTTTCAGGACATTGTGTTCGGTTTCGCTAGAACTTTATCTTGAAAACCGGAAATAGGACTGCTTGGTTTGGACTGTTTGATTTAGGAAACAACACAATATGGCCCGTCACCACCTATGGCCTGGTGAAGTGCAGTTGAGATTGAGGAGATGAGAGGCGGGTCAAGGCGGCTCAAATTCAAATTCAGTCTTCAAAGTGACTAGAGTTGAAGTTTTCCAGGCCGACTTCAATGTGTGCGACGGATTTGACAGTTAACGAAATGCACAGCTGTTAATGGGGCGTAACAGCTGCGGAGGCAGAAGCATAAAAATAATACTTCAAAACCCAAAAAACTGCTACGGAACCGATGAACCAATTAAGGGTGTTTTAAGTAGTTTAAATTTTACCTAAAGTATGAGACTTGTGATTCAAGATAATACTTCTTTACCATGCAGTTACAACATATGAAACACAGACGGCACACAGGTGGTGTAGTGTACTAACAACATGGTCTGGCACTATGTTGTCCCTGCGTGTGTGTGTGGTGAGTGATCATACAGTGAGGACATGTCTACATGTGTGTGTGTGTGTGTGTGGTGAGTGATCATACAGTGAGGACGTCTGCATGTGTGTGTGTGTGTGTGTGTGGTGATCATACAGTGAGGGCGGTCTGCATGTGTGTGTGTGTGTGTGTGTGGTGAGTGATCATACAGTGAGGCGTGTGTGTGTGTGTGTGTGTGTGTGTGGTAGTGATCATACAGTGAGGACGGTCTCGTGTGTGTGTGTGTGTGTGTGTGGTGAATGATCATACAGTGAGGACGTGGTCTGCATGTGTGTGTGTGTGTGTGTGTGTGGTGAGTGATCATACAGTGAGGACGTGTTCTGCATGTGTGTGTGTGAGTGATCATACAGTGTCTGCATGTGTGTGTGTGTGAGTGATCATACAGGTCTGCATGTGTGTGTGGTGAGTGACCATACAGTGTCTGCATGTGTGTGTGTGAGTGACCATACAGTGTGTCTGCATGTGTGTGTGTGGTGAGTGATCATACAGTGAGGAGGTGTGTGTGTGTACATGAGGACGGTCTGCATGTGTGTGTGGTGAGTGATGTGTGTGCATGTGTGAGTGATCATACAGTGAGGACGGTCGTGTCTACAGTGAGGACGGTCTGCATGTGTGTGGTGAGTGATCATAGTCGGTTGCATGTGTGTGTGTGTGGTGAGTGATCATACAGTGAGGATGTCTGCATGTGTGTGTGGTGAGTGATCATACAGTGAGGACGTGTCTGCATGTGTGTGTGTGTGGTGAGTGATCATACAGTGAGGACGTGTCTGCATGTGTGTGTGGTGAGTGATCATACAGTGAGGACGTGTCTGCATGTGTGTTTCTACTTTGTGAAACACATTGAGAACTGTGGGTCAGTATTAGATTTGTGGCTTTGAGTTCACATGTGACGGTTTTCTACAGATAACAAGCCTGAGAGAAGTGATGGTGAACTATTCCTTTATTAAATCTTGAGAGAAACATAAGCTCCAGTGGCTCCACACCAACAAACAAGTTGTTTATACAGATGACCCGTCAGAATAGTATCCTCTAGAAGACTGAATACATCATTAACATACAGATAGTGCAGAGGCAGACAGCAAGATTCAACAAATAAGCTTTGAAATGAAGGCATATGTTTTTATACAGCAGAGGGTTTGAGGTGTTGTATGCGCTGGCTCCTAATCTGTGCAGATTATTATTTTTTTTTTAAATCAAGACATATATGTTCTCCATGACTTGGATATTGACACATGAAGACAGCAAAGCTTTATATAAAGACCCAGGAAGAGGAATGTGTGAAATAATGAGACAAGATGGCATATAATTAGGGACGAGTGGATCCAATATTAAATATTAGTATCTGCCTGGTACTGGTCAAAAATCACTGGATCTGATATGAAAGCACAATTATCACAAAAATGCTTCACTGAGCACAGAGAACATCGGAACTGAACAATTTCTCATTTTCAAATCAGAACTACAATTAGTGTTTTTTAACATTACATACACGTTAGAAACAAGAGTTCTCATTCTTGCATTAGCTGTTAATAATTTGATGTGATAAGGCTTCATCTTGTTTTAAATCTATAATAACACATTATAGACTTAAAGCAAATATGGCAGAAAAATCAATAGTTTCGATAAATTGCTCAGACCTAATGGGCCTTTGTCAGCTGGGGATGGCAAAAGTGAGTGAGTGAGTGAGTTTGTATGGAGGCCGAGGCAGAGACATGTGCCACCATGTGACCAGAATAAGAGAGCTGAACGTGTCTGCTGTTGAAGCTTCATGTTTGAGATAAAGACTATCAGACTGATATCCCATATCAGTAGATACTCAAGTTTGTGATATTGGTATCAATTCATCCCTACATTTAATCCACACACCCCCACCCACACAACCACTCACTTAAATAATGAGGTTACAATAACCTCAGAGCCAAGCATCCATTCCAACCCTCTGTGTGTTCATTTAAGTCAATTTAAGCCCAAGTGTTTTACATTTGGGGTTAGGACAAAGGGGCGGCGGGTTTGGGGTTGTGTTTGTGCATGCGTGCGTGCGTGCGTGCGTGCGTGCGTGCGTGCGTGCGTGCGTGGGGGGGGTAGGTTAGCCATCAGGTGCTGCTGCAGAGGGACATCGATCCTTGCCCACCTCATTGGCGGTTGCGGGCCAGGACGTCACAAACAGCCCAAACACACACAGACTGGTGTTGGAGCTCCTCTGAGAACATCACACAGGAGGCTAGTGGTAAAAAAACAAAAAAAACAGCAGCGAAGTAACCCCACTGTTCAGCGGGCTGCTCTCATATCACACTTACAGAGCCTGAGCTGCAGATATCCACAGTCTGGGCTCTACATTCTTCACGATCACTGCTTCAGACACTTGCTGTGTTGTTTGGTTTGTCCTGAGAAACAAGTGCTGAGTAAAGTGAGGATCTGGATGAGAGCAGCCTGCTAAACTAGCAGGGTTTAACCTCAGCAGCCTGCAGTGGTGATGTCTCCACCAGATCTCTTGGTCACTTCCAAAGTGGTGAAGACCTGGAAGGATGAGGACACACGTCAGTCAGGCAGAGCAGCTTTGTCATGCCCTCTGCAACGTTCACAAACACACAAGTAACAACACTGGAATCAAACGTCTCAAAAAAAAGAAAGACTATGTATAATGATGGAAGGAAGTTCACTTGTGGGATAGCTCGGATTTTTGAACAGAGTTCCCAAACATGGACAGAGTTTGGGACACGCAGCTACACGGTGGAGTGATATGGGCCAGAAAATAGTGTCAAACTTCCGTAACATGTGAATGCATGTTATGGAAGTAAATCTGTGCCATCAGAGTTTAAATTTGAATTTCTAACATTGAATTTTTTGGCATCAAATTAGACTTCAAATTTCAAGCACTGATTTTCTTTTTGGCTTTCATTTTTTAAAAATAAATAAATTCAGTGTCAAAAAATTCAGTAAAGAGAGCCAGAGACAACATCCGGGACACCAGGGAGAAGCAATCGATCCCTGTCTCAATTCATCCAAAACAATAGTAAAAGAGACGCCTGTAAAAGTGTCCACAGGACACCTCAAGACATTCTTTATATTCTATATTTTTTATTTGTGGCGTTTCATATTTGTAAAAATTTGCTAAAGACCATAAAAAGCCCAGAACAGTCTTATTTCCAAGAGTGACGTCACAGCAAAGTGCGGTCATGTGATGTCTCGGGAACGGCTGCTGTCAGGGAACCGTACGATGTCAGAATCAGAATATTTATTAATCCCCGGGGGAAAATTGTTTTTGATTGATCAACTGAATTTTGTCAACAACGTTCGCATTTGTCGACAAGAAAACCACAGTGTGTAAACCATTTTATGCACGTGTAGTAGAGGGGAAAAACATTCTGAATTGATTCACAAATGTTCAAATTCTGATTATTTAAACGTTACGTAACATAAAATAAATGGTATGAAAAGGCAGAACTCCGAAGTGCAGCACATTATACATTTTATTTGTATGTTTCATACTGAATAAATAAACTAAATTAATTATGTTCGTTCTGACAAACAAGCAGATTTCTTATTTTCCCCCGTAACTATGAACCGTACCGTTACACTGTAACGTCCTCACACTGTGTGTGCTTGTATCTCAATAAATAGAAACTGATAAGTGATTCGTCTTGTCTGTTCAGACCTACGGCTTCCAATTTACAACAGCTCACTGAACGCAACACACAGGCCATTCAAGCCATCCACGGTGGATGTTATCCTTTTCCTCCACAACAATGGTAGGATGATGTAAACAGTTATCAGTGGTTACAGATAAACAAGAGTTAATAAAGCAGAACTGATGAATAGAGCACAGCCATGCATGATACATGTCGGCAACTGATTCCAATCTGTTCAGGAATATACTTTGGCTTAAACCAGGAGTGCTCAACCAGTCGATCGCGGTCTACTGGTAGATTGCGGACTGATCCCAAGGCGAGGGGTGTTGGAATAAATTTAAAAAAAAGTATTTATTTTTGGGTGTATGTGTGTTATGTGGCGTTGGCAATGAAAGGGAACCTGGAGCGGCATTTTAAAACAGTACACAGGAGCTACGAGAGGGATTTCCCTACAAAAACACCTTTACGCGCCACAAAATTCCGGGACTTGAAAGCACAGCTTGCCGCACGGCAGTCAATCTTCACCAAGCCGAAGACCCAGGGTAAGGCCACAACTACTGCTTCCTATCGCATCAGTCACGTCCTTGCTAAGTGCACAAGAAGAAGTGCAGCTCTCCCGACAGGCAGAGAAGCAGAGACAGAGAGACAGGCAGAGAAGCAGAGACAGAGAGACTGACAGAGAAGCAGAGACAGTGAAAGAGAGACAGGCAGAGAAGCAGAGACAGTGAAAGAGAGACAGGCAGAGAAGCAGAGACAGTGAAAGAGAGACAGGCAGAAGCAGAGACAGAAACAGGCAGAGACAGAGAAACAGAGCGAGAGAGAAAGGGACAGACAGTCCCTGTATATTATATCTACCTGTTTTGTATGTGTTGTATTATTGTGTTTTGTTGATATTAAGGTCAGTCACACACACATTATCCCTCATGCACACCTTACACTACTGACTGCACTGATATTCACACTATATTTATAATAGTAGTATTACATATAGTAAGTATAGTCATTATATAGTAAATATTTGGCCGTTCATTTCGTAACTTGGGTCAAAAAAGGTTGGGCACCCATGGCTTAAATGCTCTGTTATAGAGATATACAGTATATTCTCAGGGCTATGTTTTACGTAGGGAAATAGTTTGGTCTGTTCACTGTTCAGTAACTTTCTCATATTTCATAATAAGAGAAATATGAGGAAAAAAAATCGGTTGTTAAAAATCGTGATAGTACCGTTGGGTTCAGACAATTTTCTATCAGACAGATAAACATTGCCCACTGTGTTACCTCAGCACAGGTTGGGTGGATGCCGATGGTGCCGTCCAGCTGTTCTTTGGTGACACGACATTTCATGGCTACACCAAAACCCTGGGTCACCTCTCCTGCATTGGGACCCAAGTAGTGAAACCCAATGACTCGATCCTACAAAAAACAAAACCATTACTGTTCATGTGACACATTCATTGAATGTTATGAGTGCAGTTTTTACAAATGTGTCACAGTACTAATCTCACATTGTCAAGTTTGTTGCAGATGATCTTGGCATAGCACTTGTTGTTGTCCCTGCCGGGCACAGTGAACTCCAGAGGCCAGAACAGAGTGTGGAACACCTGAATGAAGACAATGAACACAACCAGTCACAAACCCATGGTTCGGCTTGTATTGTCGTTCTGGGTCACAGTTTTCAGGTCAGTTTTTATTTCTTGTATACAAGGAGAAGAAAAACATTTAAAATGTTCAGTATTTTGTTTTGTATAAAACAATATGTTGTATTCAGCCAGGGGAATACTTCCAGATTTCAAAACAAAAAGAGCTCAACAAATACAGCCAGTAGTGGCATTACATGCAAATAAAAGTCACATTGATTCATACCAAACAAAATACTTCCAGTACGGAAAATTTTTTTACAATTCACTGTGCATTTCCGTCTTTAATGGCTTTACTTGGATCTGTATATGAAATTGCAACGCTACTAATCTCCTTAAAGGGAGCATATTATGCAAAATCAACTTTTTAACCATTTCAGTACTTATATTTGGGACTCTGGAGGCCCTACCAGTCGCCAAAGGGTGGAAAAAGAATACTCAGTCATGTTTTTGTGGTCCCCCTTAGTGTAAGTATAGGCAATAAAACACACCATGTTGAATTCCCTGCGCTTATGACGGCAGCATGCGCATTTCACCGCGAATGTTACTGCCCACCAGTAAGTTTACTTGGAGAGCTCCACCTTAGCTCCACCTTGTCCCTGCGAGAGTGCAGGCGAGGGAGGAAGAGCGGTATTATGTCAACGCGGAGGGACAAGTGTGCTGTTGGTGGCTGCACAGTGGAGCAGTGTTTTACAGAGTATTTTATATATGAAGCTAATGTGCCGGATAAAGTCAGCAAACGTGTGTTCGTGTGTTCGCACCACTTCACATCAGACTGTGGCCAGCGGTCGCCGTATTTAGTCAGGGGACGTATTTCATCACAGCTCATAACTGACCATTCTGACACGTCCTAATTAAAAATATTTGTTCAGTACGTCCTCCATGACCGGAGCACAGACTCAGTCTGATACAATCACATAAAGCAGCTGTTTATGCAGCTCGCCGCTGGCGATCAACGGTGGCGAGGTCTCCGGAGCACAGTGGTGATCAGCGGTGGTGAGGTCTCCGGAGCACAGTCTCCGGTCTGATACAGCAACATGCAGTTTATTCAGCTCGCCGCACGCCGGTGGCGATCAGCGGTGCTGTTCCTAAGTGTTTTTAACTGATTTACATTTCGGCTCGATCCTTATGTAGGACGTCTCTTCCTGTGACGGCACTCTCGCGGTTTTCTGCGCACGCTGCCATGTTGATATTGTCAGAGAACTAGTGGAGGAAGGGGGAGAGGAATGAGGGGAGGGAACAGGAGCTGAGCGAGTGAGCGCTGTAAAGAGGACAAATCAGAAACCTCCTGGAAGAAGTGGGTGTGTGTTTGCCTGCGTCTCATTTGCATATAAAAGGGACCACGCACGAAAACCGAGCGTACTGAAAGGGGCGGGTTTAGCAGGGTTATTGAATTACTATGATTCTTCATCCTTATGGTATTTTGACCAAAGCATGTCACTGACATGTTCATTAGGACACCAGGGAACTATTTTAATGGGGGAAATAGGGTATAATATGTCCCCTTTAAATCTTTGAACACTTTTTTGTTATTTCTTTGGGTTGTGTCTGAATTTGTGGGAAAGTGAACAGACAGAGTCCAGGAAATGCCTGTGTGATGCTGGCTTAAATGGGCAATCATGTTAGATGAGTTACTGTGAGCAGACTTCTACTGTGTTGAACTTTAATCTTAACTTTTGTGTGTTTGATTTATTTTCTTATATGTAAAGTGACCTTGAGTGTTTTGAAAGGTGCTTACAAATAAAATTCATTATTAACAATAATAATAATAATAATAATAATGAAGAATAAAACACTTAATTGCTTCTCTTACCTTGAGTGTATGACTTTAGTATTAAATGTGACCTGCTCTGCAGAGTGGAGTATTCTGTGTAGTTTCTCATTATATTCCATTTGTTTTGTTTTTTTTACTTTTAGTGGTTGTGTCCTGTTTGAGCCATTTGGTTTTATACTTTTATTTCTACATTTCCATTTGCTATGTTATCATCATTTCTGTTGTAAGGAAAACCCACTAACAAAATAAAAACTTGACTTAGGCTCTTTACAATATAAATTATACAGATTTACGGTGTCTGACCGTGTATGTGTGTTACCTCAATGTTGCCCTGTCCGTAGAGCTCCGTAGCTTTCTCCTCCGACAGTCCGCAGGCACCATACTCCAGTGGAGTGAAAACAGTTGTGGGCACATTGATGTAGTCACACTAAAAAACATGGACAATTAATCATTACGTATACTATCTTCCAAGTTACACACACACACACACACACACACACACACACACACACACACACACACACACACACACACACACACACACACACACACACACACACACACACACACACACACACACACACACACACACACACACACACACCCACCCACACCTTGAGGCTTGATCCTGCATAGAGGCGTCGTGCCAACAGTTTGCCAGCCTGGATTGCAACAGGTGTCAGCTCCCACTTGCCCTCCAGAATGTCTCCAATGGCGTAGATGTGAGGCACATTGGTCTGCTCTTCATCATTCACTGGAATCTTGCCATTCCTGAGGATAGATATTGAGAATTTAGTGGAAGAATAAAACACACTAAATCAAAATCAGATTAATCATTTAGGAGCTTAAAAGCACTCGGGCAACAGAAAGGTACTTGGGCTGTTTTCTTTGTTGTGTGACTTGTGTTGTGATCTGGCTAAATTAACTTGACCTTTGACAGAGTTCTTTGACTTTGACAGAGTTCAAAGTAATTGGGTCTAAGCTTGTGTTGGGCAGCATGGGGAGGGGGGATCACATGACTCACTGCACTCTTAAGGTGAACTCATGCTGTCTTAATCCCTGCTGGCCTCAGTCTGAACCTTCATTTCATTTTCAACTGCGACGAGTGGAAAGTCATTCTTAAAGACGTGATTACATGCAACAACTACAATATTATGGGGGAAACATATCATTAACTGCAGTATTTCATAACATTATTTTAATGTTAATATCCATCATTTATACACTACCGGAGTCATCATATTCTTTCAAACTGAAAAGCTGGTGAGCCAGTACACGGGCGTTCCTGTTACTAAGACAGCTGTACCATATCTTGTTCAATTCCCACAGTGCTCCAACATGCCTCCCCTACAGAGATCTACGGGGCGGCAATAACTGCTGAATCACTGTGACTCAATCATGAGTCTTAAAGGGACAGGCCACCATGACTAATCAGGAAGACTCTATAGAGAAACAAAATACACTTACTTAGGGTTGACCATGACCCCTGTCTTGTCCAGACCAAGCTTGTCAGTGCATGCGTCACGGCCCACAGCTATCAACACCTGAGGAACAAAGCGGTAGCTTTTTATTAGTATAAAGAAGGAAAAAGTCAGTAAAGACAGTGGTGTTTCTGTACTTCAGCTCAAGATTGAAAGGAAAAAAAAAAGAACACTACATATATTAATGTCATTCATAAATATAAATTTATAAAACAAAGCAGTGTTTCACTTTCCTAAAATATATTTTCAGTACTTTTTAAAATAAAATGACCATTGTTTATTTATATATTGTCCAATTATTGCACATTCATAGAGATTTGATAAATCATGCCAAGTGACAAAAAATGTTTTCATCCAAAAGTAGTCTTCTGATTAAGTATTATGAATGCTTTGTTTTAAATTGCATTTAATATTTAGTTTATACATTACTTTTATTGAAAGTATGTAAATACACCGCAGTACAAAGATAAAATTAGACCGTTAATGTTTCTCAATAACTTCTTAACTAGAACATATGTTTTTGCATTATGTGTTGGCACGCTTCAGTCAGCCCTGATCGTTCATAAGAACCTCACACGGCCACACTTCAACTTACTGATGTTGTTATACCTCATTTATTTATGATTAAATACATTGAAACTTAGGTAAAGCATGGGCATAAAGAGAGGAATGAGGAGTACATACAGTGTTGTATTCTCCCTCGATGATCTCATCAGTTTCTGTGGACTTAGCCGTCACCTTTAGCTTTCCAGGAGCACCTGCTTCCAGCTCCTCTATCTGACGCATACAGACACAAGAGAGTCAGAAGGGAGGAAAAAACCTTTGACCTTTTATCATACGTTTAACTAATTGAGTTGTATGATAACATTTATGAAGCAATACATTTAGTCACAACACCTGTTTAAAATACACATCTGTCGTAATTTCTGTAATCACACTGTTTCTCAATATTCATTTCCACTGCTCATAGAGTAGTCATACTGAAACACACATTGACTTTAATGGACATCATTCCCATTAGAGGCTGTGCTTCAGTCTAGTGAAGACCCACTTTGACAGGGACGAATCTCCGGAGGAATTTAACACCATGTTCCTCCATGTGCTCTCCGGCACGGTTGGCCATTTCTTGGTCAAAGCCCCTCAGCAGGATGGATCGGACCATTATGGTGACATCAAGACCCAAGCCAGCTAGGAAGCCACCACACTCCAAAGCCACATACGACGCCCCGATCACCAGGGTCTTTCCAGGGCAGTAAGGCAACGAGAAAAGGTCGTCACTTGTGGAATAAGAAACAGACATGAAACAGAGAGATTTTTATTTTTTTTATTTATTAGCATAGCAGTCAGTAGCCTTATGTTAATCAGTTAATCAGTGATTGAGACTAGAGACAGTGGCACTGAGGAAAAGACAGGAAGCCTTTGCTTTGTGGGACTAAGTGAGCAGGATGAGACCATTTGTAGGTTGCTGAGACAGCAACACCAAATGAAACACCTGAGAACAATCTTGCATAACACTTAAACAGCTGGGACATGAACTGCTACCTTGAGGCGTAGCCACCCGGAGATGTCGGGGAGATTTTGCAGAATTGGCTTTTACTGTGAAGTCACCATGTCGGCTCTCACCTGGTGATGCAGTACTCCTTGTCTCCAGGAACGCCCAGGTAGCGTGGTCTCTCGCCCGTAGCCAAGACAAAATTAGCTGCGGTGTAAAATGTCTCCTTCCCTCGTTTGTTTGTCGCCTGTTAAAAAACACAAAGAGAAGCTCTCAGACACTGTTGAAGCAGAGATAAAACATGCATTTCAAACAGAAACATTAAGGTTAGGATTGATGTCACAGATGTGCAGGATGTTGTGAAACATTTGTATAATTTGGTTGCGATAATGTGAGCTTAAGTGGAAACGTGACATAAAGGCATACAATAAATATGGAAAACTGGTTGGTTGTCACCGAGTTCAGTAGGGTGACAGCTGCAGGAAAGAAGCTTCCTCTGAACCTGCTGGTTCGGGTGCAGAGAGACCTGTAACGCATCCCGGAGGGGAGGAGGCTACAGTGGCTACAGTAGAGTGGTGAAAGTCACTGTGTGCTTCTTTTAGCGATACATTTAACAATATCTTTTGCATTACTTACTCAAACAACACGAAACTCGGCACTGCACTTACTCGTGCCTCTATCAAAACACCTGTCAAGTTTGAAATGTGCGAATAACACGTGAGCTTTTGAGCCTTTCGTAATAATACCACAACCTTTCACTTCCGTTTTGACACACTAACCATTTTTAGGTTAAGTGTTTAGAAATGTGTGTTAAGACAGCAGATTGTAACTGATGAGGACTGTAGAGCATTATGATGCAATATTTCAGCCACCATAAAGAAAGGCCTTTATTTTAAATTCATTAAAAAAAGGCTTATTCTAAGGATATGAAAACATTACAGTTTTTGAATTCAAGATCTTTTCATTGATTTTTCTTTTTTGCTGAATGGTCATTACAAAGATATGAAATGAACATGTGAATAAATCAATTCCAGCATGAATTGATGTACCAAACATGGAGTTAATGGGTATAAGTTAAGATGGAGGGTGGCAGAAAAATGACAAGGATGCAAAAGGAAAAGAAAAAATAAATAAATGAACAGATAACAATAACATCAATCGAACAAAAAAAAACACAATTGTGTTAAGCTATCGTTAGCATCTTCCCTCCCCCCAACTTTCCACCTTTCGAGAGAGAGGCAGTAAAGGGAAAGGGGATTTGTTTTGGCGTGGAAGTTGAAAGGCTGAATGATTGAAAAAGTTAAGTGTTCACGGTAGCACTCGCAAAGCACGTCTACACCATCTGCGCACTCAAATAAAAGCAATTACACACGTGTACAAAAAACATCATGTTCAAGTTCTGCAAAATAAATTGTTCTTAATGCTACACATTTAAGTGTTGAACCACACAGACCTTCTCATATCAAAACTACTCACTTACCTTGATTTTGTGTGGTTCAATGAACTCTGCGTAGGCATTGACATAGTTGACATGCTTGTCTCTCAGTGACAACCTGTAACCCCAGTTCAATGAGCCAATGTAGTCGTTCACTGCCGTCCTCATCGTCTCCCAGTTGTGTTTCTCTGAAGACACACATGCACACGTGACTACTGAGAAGGATACGTGACCACTGATAGCAAGTCAGCATTGGATTCATGATCTCACCTGTCTGATCGAACTCCCAGCCATACTTGCGTGCATCCTGCATGGCTGTGCCCAACAGAGCCGTCTGGTGCATCAGCTTCTTGGGAATGCAGCCCACATTCACACAAGTTCCTCCAAGGCCTGAACAGTACCACCACAAGAAAACTGTCAGCAAACAAATACTGCTTCAACTCTATGTTCATTTATGCCCAATCTGGAAGCATCTTACCCCAGGTAGTCCCTTTAGGTGTGGGCACGACAAAGTCCAGCACCATGACCTTCTTCCCCAACAGGGCAGCTTCCTGTTTTCAACAGAACCAGAGTTACTGCAACATTCCTACCTCTGTAAACCAGTACGTACAATAAGTACAAACAACTGTGGTTACTAATGTGTTAATGATGCTTCATTTCAAATATTTATCAAATTATAAAAAATAAATGAAGCTGCGTTTCCTTTATTTTCTGAAAAGATCAGTGTTCAAAAGACAAACTGAAGGAACTTGTGTTAATGCACCAAAATCAGTGACTTAAAACATGTTAACAGTTACCTCTGGGTCTTTGGGGATCTGGTAAAATGCTCTCCCATTAGCCTGTCTCCGTCTGTTTTAGCATCCTAGGGCTCAACCGCTATCCACCATCTTGACATTTATGATAAAGACAGCCGCCTGATTCACGTGCCGTCTAGTAGAGGTGGTATATATCGTCTGCGATAGTATCATCATTTCATTTTTAATGATGTGCAAATTACCAATATCTAGTATGTAAATGACTGAAAGCCAATGTAACACACATGTAATGTGTGCAGAAAAGTCCGCCTCGCTGCAGCAGTGAGCGCTAGGGTCATATGACCACTAGAAGACTTGCAAGCGCTTTCCACTCAGGGTAGCCGGTAAACCTGCACAGCACACTCTTCAAACCCACACTGTATCATTCAGAAGAAAAGTGTTGCATAATATAAACACTGGTGTACAAATAGGTCACTCGACTTGTGTTTTTTTATCAAATAAGATCAGAAATATAATTATTTGTTTATTTACAGCTACTGGATGTAACATTACATTTGAGTGGTGACGGTGGTGGGGGCGGGTTAGAATTTATTTCATGATTTACAGGTCATTATAAATGAGTTCCAAATTAATTTTGGAAAAAGCTGATAGTCCTAATATGTCTATACAGTATAATAATAGTATTCTGTTCTATGTCTATTTGTTTATATTAATGACATTTGTTTCAAACTCTTTCTATTTTTTAAAACAATTCATATAAATAAGCGAATATTAAATAGGAGTTGTTTCCTTTAATAATGCATCTAAGCAATCAAGGAGTTATAACTCAGACAATTAAAACCACATTGAAATCATGGTAATGCCAGTGGGTGTGACATCAGCTACTGGAGCCCTATAGGGCTTGATGTTAATGATAGCCCAAAGAATAATAAAAAAAAACACATGCAAAGTGTGACATGATGGTGTTAGGAGCTCATTACTAGGGGGTGTACCAGCAGCTTCAGCTAGCTTTCTGTGTCTATGTGAAAGGATTTGTTTGATCCGCATGTTTTTTTCTTTTAAAATCAGTAAATTTGAACCAGTTACTCATCACAACCTCACTCTGATTCTCTGACAAAACAACAAAATATCACCACAGATCAACAGCCATGCAGGTTTTAACAGGTACCATAGTGAATGTGTTACAGCTTATCTTGTCACCTTTGAGCAGGCCAGGCCTCCAGATCCTCCTCCGATGACGATAAGGTCGTAGTCGTATGATTCACTGTCACAACCCAGTAGCTGCTGCAGGCTGCCATTTTTATGAGCCTGACAGAAACCGAGACAGTGATGTTCTCAATGTAATGTGACCCGGGACCCAAGGGTGGTCTTTTAGATGAGTCCCAGGGGAAAATGATCCCATTTTCGATGACTTTTTGGTTTGTCATTTAGGCTGACCACACATAAATTAACATGCTTACAAATCACTTCCATGTCAGATATTCAACATACAAATAGACTCTATAAGAAGAAAAGGCTATTCTTAATTAACATTCAGTTTAAACCCATACAGTTGTTTATATTACTCTGAATCACTTTAAATGTAGGTCTTAATTTATTTTATTTTATTTGTAGGTAACACAGTAACACCCAGCACTGCGGATGAGTAACCCATACTAATGGGTTACTCATCTGAGGAAACAGTTACACCCATTTGCTCTTTACCTGCATTGTGTTGTCACAACCACCAAGGTGTGTCTTGTTGATGAAGACATAAGGAACTGTTTTCTGTCCAGTCATCTCAAGCAGCATCTCCTGGTAACTGGTTCCATCCTCTGGAAGAATCAATGTTGTTGGTATTAGGGCTGAACATTTAATCGTTATTAAATCTGAAAATGTCTTTAAAACTCTTACGCTTGTATTACATTATAAAAGTTTATATTTTGATGGTGTCTCAGGTGTCTGTCAGGATAACTTCCACAAATCATTCAGCCTCTGCTGTTTACATGTAATGTAACATGGTCAGTAGTGATTTGAACAGAAAATCTCTAACATCCCATTTGATTGTTTTTCCCAATACATTATATTCTAAATGGTTAATTCATTTACCACTTCATACATCCCTACACACTAGGGTCACTTAACAGCTGAGGCGGGGCGTAAATTACGCAAAGCTGAACGGTTGGAGTATCGAGATCTGGCCTGGGGCCAAGATTAAATTGCAGAGTGACTCGACAGAATTTGGAAGACCAGAAACTCTAAAACATTATATAATAAATATATAGAGTATAATAAATATTAAATATTAATTTAAGGAACATTTATAAACCAGGCAAAAGAGAAACAGCATACCAATTTTACTTCAACTGTAAACTAGTCAGTTACATTATTTTAACTAACAGAAAAATCACCAAAAATGCTGCAACTATTAATAGTACAGTAATAAAAATTAAATAATAGAATCTTTCTGTTAAAACATCATTCATTCATAATACACAAAAGTGCAGCCTTTGCAATTTGCTACCTGTGTTGTCTCAGTTCACTTTTATGATTTGAATAAGTATAATTGTTGAGCCCTTCTGCAAACATGATGAGACATCCAAGTCTTACCTATGAGGTCCAACTCCTCCACGTTACACTTGACA
The DNA here is from genome assembly GCF_019176455.1 of Solea senegalensis. Lineage (NCBI taxonomy): Eukaryota > Metazoa > Chordata > Actinopteri > Pleuronectiformes > Soleidae > Solea > Solea senegalensis. Next base: position 284,379 of record NC_058024.1, read on the forward strand.
TTCAACTCTGTGAACAGGTCTTTCACCTGGAAGACACAATATGGTAATCATTACTAGAGGTGAGCCGATATACTCAGTATCAGGACTAGTCAGATACTGATCAGAATCACTGGATCGGATATCAGAAAAGAAACATAAAATCCGACATAACCCGCAAACCCTGAATATCACATAAATGCATTGCAAAGCAAGCACTTTTTCTGCTTCAGAAACAGTACGTAAAGCTGTAGATCCACCAAGTGGGAGTGGATTTTTTTTGTGTTTCTTGCGTCTATTCTCATACAAAGCTTGACAAATGTCCTTAATTTTGGCTGTTGTGTTGTTGTCTGCCGTGTCAAGTTACACAACGCCTACCAAGTAAAGGTACGTTTCTCAGTCGAAACGCAAGCCTGACAGTACCATGCAACTTTTTCAAAAGCTGGTCTGTAAATTACACTGTTGACTTTTTGTGACATAAATATAAATATTCTTCCAATATGTATATATAAGACAAGCTCAGTTTTTCCTCATAGTTTGACATTACTAAGAAAACAATGTGGCACTGCAGCAAGGGGAGATTTGATGGGCTGTCAAAACTACAATCTTTCAGAAGAAAAGCAGTACATTTTGTGAGCAACATATATGTCACTTGCTTAACTTTAACTTTGTCATTCAAGATAAAATGGCCAGTAAATTACCTGCAATACACTGTATGTTGAAGTATAAATTTCATCATTTGGCAAGTGGCTTTTGTCATTCCATGTTCTGCAACGTCTAGTGGCATAAGGGTAAACAGTGTTACTGTGGAGGTAACAATTTTGACACCTTATAGCAATTATGGGACATTTGATTTAGACACAAATGTTTTAAACTTAACAGCTAACAAAACAGAGTGGATACTAGAAAATTGGAAATATTTTATTTGTTGCTATTCTATTCATTTGCTTAACTTTTACCTTGTCAGTCAAGAACCTTTTTGGACTTGCTGTATGTGGTCAATAAATTGCCTGAGATAAATAAACAGTCTTCTATTAAGTATCTAAAGGGGATACTTTGTTTTATAATATTACTTCAGTAAAGGTTTTAAAGTATATGACATTTACTGTACTTGAGTATCAAAAGTAATTTTCTGATGTAAAATGTACTTAGGTTTTAGAATTAAAACTATTAAAAAAAGTGAAGGATTGCACAACGGTGGCTCGTGGACGAGTTGCATTTCAACTGGAATTAGGGCTGAACAATTTTGAATAAATACCTAATTGCAATTTTTTTGACAGGAAATGTGATTGCAATATGATTCGTGATATCAGAGGAAATGGTCATTTTTACACCATTATTCTCATTTAGAAGGACTAATGTGTGATATTTGTGCAGAGAAGCAAAGATGTTCTCTTCAGTCTGTAGAAAAAGATTTTGGCTTGAACAAATATTGCATCTCCTGCGATTTGAAAATTGCAGTAAGCTGTATTGTAATTTCAATAAAAATTTGATTTGATTGTTAAACTAACAATGAACTAATAATGCCATTGTTCCGACCCCTCACCGTAATCCCTTACTCATTTGTTCCGGAGTCTGACCCAGAATCAGAAGACACCATATTGTAATATACGTATTGTTTTAGGTTAAGTTTGGTGCTGTGTCATGCTTTATATAGTTTGTGTAACAATCCTCCTTGAAGTGGTTGCTGCATACAAGGAGGTATTTGGGAAATGTAGCAGGGATATTCCCATCAAATATGAAAGATATCAACTGAGCTGTTCTTTGCTCATTGGCAGGGAGCTTGTGGAGCATCTGGTTTTGTTTTGCTTTTTTCCACATGTTCTCTACCGACAACGAGAGTAGTTCTTCTTCTTGTTCTTCTACGGTTGAAAGCATGTCCCCGATGTGCCCGGACTCTAGTGCCCGGACTAAGAGACACTGCTGTTTACAGGAGTGGTGAAATTCGCCAGTGACGTATTTAGTCAACGTAGTGCCTTGCCGCTTTGTAGCGCTCCGGAAAACAATGAAACCCTGCGCTCTCAGCAGTGGCTGAACTGATTGTTATGGACATTTAGGGCTTCATAGACGAGGTAACGACGCAGATACACATCCAAATGCAGCGTTAATTGGCACTTCTGGCTGTGGCCTCTTTAATACTAAAGCTTTTACTTGGCCTTTATTATACTTTTTACTTCTTTCTGCCACAAAGTACTAATACTTAGTATATCTTGATACAAGTACTAAATAAGGTCAAGACATTAATATGGGCTGAAATGTGTGCCACCAGAAACTGAATTTGAATCATTCATATTTTATTTTAAATAGCTAAACTTGATAATTGCATTAAAAAACTGAATTTGAATTCAGTTTTTTTTTCAATTTGTATTGTGTAATTTGAGTCATTGCATTGGAAAAAATTCTATATATTTTCACATTCAGTTCTCACAATTCAAATTCAGTAAAGGAAGAGCAATCGAGCGCAGATACAAAGGTCTCCTCTTCGACCAGCACCTACGTTTTTGAGCTTTTAAGTTACGTGCTCAAAAACAAGGTTTATAAAAGTATACTTAAAGGATACTTTTATAAACTTAAAAATGTTCCAATTTGGTCCGAATAAGTTTTGAATTAGTATACTTTCTAGTACACTACAAGTGCATGGTCCGTAGTATACTTGCTATACTTAAAATATACTTCAAGTATACCACTTTTTGCTACGGGTAGAAATCAAGTACGGATACGTAAATGTTGTACGTATGTAACGAACATGTAACATTACAACACTGTAAATAAACCAGATGTCGACTCAACATAAACTCTCGAACGAACTGGGACGTTATCGATGAACAGCGGTGAAGGCTTTGTAGCAATAAAACGAGACTATTAGCTTAGCAAGGACAATCCAGTAATTAGACCAAGCCCGATACTTGGCGGAATAAGACGGAAGTTTCTGAGCGCCGTGAAGTGAGTCACTCTTCGTCCCTATTACAACACAGACACCTTACCTTCGTACAATACGGGCAGTAGCTTTTGCTGAAAACCATCACTTGATTTGAGTCAATAAGCTGCTGAATCCGGGATTTTAGTTCATTCTTCCCGGTGTCATTTTCGACAGGAGGCATTTTCAACGGATTTCCGTCTGCCTGCGCAGGGCAAGCCTTCGAATACACGGCTAACTCGGAGAATGAAGGAAAATCGTAGTTGCGTAGTTCCGATTATTTTGTAAAAATATGTAGAAACGTCCTTCTTTCTCCTTGTCCGTTTTCCAGGAGACAATACTAGAGTGAAGCCGGCTACGTGACGAGTCTCCCAGGCACTTCTCTGTCTTTCGTCTAGCAGCCGAGCCAAACGTCTTTTATCCGACACTCACGTCTTTCTACTGTGGGTGCGTTAGATTCCTATGGCCTGGTTCACCGCACATCACGCTGCTTGTCGTTGTGAACAGGAAGAACACCGCCCACCCGCTCAATGTTGTGTTTCAAAAGGCGCCTACCTTTAAAGCGTCACAGAGAGCAAAACTTCAGCAGATTCATCATTTTTGCAATAAAGAAAAAAAAAAATCATCATTGACCATATTTATAAAGACTTTGTCTTATTATGGGAGAATATGGTATAGAGAAAATATGTACTTCATTTTAAATTTACTAATTCTATTGGCAAAATTACATATTCATAAATGTACATTTTTACAGAATTTTTTTTTCATGGTTGTTTTTTTTGAGTATTTTTTTTCGGATTTACTGAATAATTGTTTTTCTGTATTTAGAGCTAGTCCACAGGACTAGCTCCACTGGGAGCTAGTCCTGTCCTTAAGTCACATAGATGGTATTACCATTAGTTTGTCGACTTTGTTTGTTTTTTTCAAATGAATGCAATGTACTTCCGTACAAAAGGGCTATATCCCCCATGAAAAAAATCATACAAAAATCCAAGTATTTTGGAATTTAACACATGTTTACATGAAAATATAATAAAAGGTGGTAAGTAGGTGGATCTATTGCAGGCCAAGCTCTACCCAATGTGGTGACCTATAGGCGAGATTGCTCCTTAGATAACCCTCACTTTTATAGGATATTTCCCAATTGACCAGTCGATGAAGATGTGTTTAATGTTTCTCAAGAGATAAACATAACTTTTTAAAAATGTTTTATTGTTTTGAATTGAGAATGACTACTTCTTCATATCCATCAGGTGTTTGATGTAAAAATAAAGATGTTTAAAAAGTGGAAATGTCCCGTTTCTGTCATTTTCACAAACAGAATAAAAGTTTCACAAATTAGACACTGTGTTTTTATGAATCTTCAGGGTGTGTAGGATAATCCAGTCCAGATTTGAGAAGTCTGGATCTGGTCTAATGAGGTCTACAAAAAAGTTGAAATCTCCCCTTTAGCATTTTCACAAATAAAATGAAAGTTTCACAAATACAATAGTGGGTGTAAGTTAATATCTTACCTATGCCTAAAGTGTCATCAAGAAGTGTCACAAAAAACAGACAAACAGTCGCACTGCACATTCAGTTCATTTCCCCTTTACTTTCCCCTTAATCGGAGGCTGACTTCAGTGTCCTACCGAAGACAGAAGTTGAGCGCAAAGGAAACTACTACTATTGACCATACCAACCAAGCCAAAACAATCTGGCAAGACTTTCATCAATGTGCATGAATTGAAAGACTTTGCATGTATGAGACAATGTGGTATTCTGTTTTTTTTTTCATACTTAAATGCAAATTTGGCAATAATAAAACCTGTGTTTCTTGTTTTTTTTTAAGGACATTAAACTCCACACGCGAATTCAAGCCTAACAACAAGAAGGCTTTGAAAACAATTGGTATGTTTTCCCGTTGTAATATCTTATTGTAACCCCCTGCATTATCTTTGTATATTTTTTCTTCTTTTTGTTCTGTTATTGTATGTATACCACATGTGTTATGTTCCCATATTCTAACTTTGATTTTGATGTCTTACTCGTCAATAAAAAAGTTAATAACTATTCATCAATTACTATTCATTGTACAACAACAATACATTTGTAAATTAATATGCAAATTGCTTCACAAATTGATTTATTAATCCAGAAATAAATATATTTAATGTATTATTTTACGCAGACTCCAATGCCCCTTGAGATCCTGATGGAGAGAATGAAGCGGTAGATGGTGAATTAATTAATAAATGGGCAAAGATGGCAATTATAAAAGTAATTTATTAGCATTAATCAGCTTTGTCCGTGTAGCCTTTTCACTACAGTTCCTTATAGGGTACCTAAGGAAATTTGACCAAATTTGGAGAGAGATAAAATAACATAATTCAATCAGGAGATTTATTTAGTCAGGATAGCCCTTTGAGATGAATCATCTCATTTTCGAGGGGGTTCTTCAACATAATGATACACATAATACGATATACAGTAAAACAAATTACAGGGCTTATACATGCACACACACACACACGCACGTGCACACTCACACACACACACGCACACACAGTTAATCTGGAATAAATAAATGAAAAATCAGAAACAAGAACCAGGAGTTTGCAAGTGGATTAAAAGTGATGCTTTGAAACTATGAAGAGAAGTAGTGGACCTAAGCTGGCATGGGAGATTAGAGTTATTTCTTTCCACTTAAATCTAGCCCTCTAAATCCCGGAGAACTTAACATTTTGCTTGGTCTCATAGCACCATCTACTGGTTTTAGAGATCTTTGAATGAGAGGGTATGGACCCTTTTTTGTGGAAGCCATTTTAATAAAAGAAAAATCACTGGTGTAAATAATTATGGCCATGTTCCAGTAGGAACAAGAGCCTTTCTGCATGGAGTTAGCATGTTCTCTGTGTGTGCGTGGGTTTTCTGCAGGTTCTTAAATTAGGTAAATTGACCGTAGGTGAGAGTGGATGGTTGTTTGTCTCTATGGCAGAAGTCCCTGTGATGTCACCTGTACGGGGTGTACCCCGTCTGTCACCCTATGTCAGGTTGAGATTGACACAACCCTCATGTGGAGGATACACCGGTAGAAGATGGATGGATTTTAAATGTGATTTTGCAATAACAGATATCTTGTATTCATTTTAATGGTTTTTTTTGGGTGTGTACGTAGGTGAGAATTCCAGGGAGTATCAGTCAAGCAGGTATTCGTTTATTCATTTAAAAATACATCTCATCGATTTATGCAAATAAAATCATGTTGTGAACAGTAATAATTTAATTTACTTTACATAGTGGTATTATTTTAAACAGTTACTCATCCTCCTGCAATTACAGTTGAATACCATTTCTGAAGGAGAATGTTTCCCGTCAAGTTTCTTTTTTATAATTACCAACCTCATTGGTTCATTTGTGCATAAAGCTTGTGCACTTTATTCTAGTTGAAGTTTGTGCAAGCTGCCATCACCATAGCGACAATGGTTTAACCTTAAAGTTATGCAATAGCTTTGATACAGTTGATCTGTTCAGTTAGTGCAGTGGTCCTCAATTATTTTCTGTCATGCCCCCCATAGAGGACAATATTTTTTTCAATGAACATGAACAAGTAGATGTTAACAGTTGGGCATTCTCTGAGTTAAGATGTTTAAAGGGTTTTGGAGGCCAAAGGTCACAGAGCTGACCTTTGACCTTTGGGAGGACTGCACAGTTGAGTTATCAGTCTTCTGTCTCAGTCAGGCCAGACACAGCAAAAACATAAAGAGGCAGATTTTGTAGATAAATGACTGGTGCCTGTGCTACACCGAGGCCTTGGTGATTAGAGAGTTGCGGCTGACATCGTCCTGAGTTGATGTGCTCAGGAATGTAATCAGCTCATTTTAGAGAATAATTCGTTTTTTTCTCTTACTTTTTTTCTCTTTTATTGATTTCTACAATCAATAAACAAACTATAAAGCACAGAACCTTAATAAACCAATCAATTACACCTGACAAATAAACCAGTCAAATACCTAACACTTAACCATGAATCAAATACCCTTAACCCAGGGAGTTCACTTGGCATGAATGTAAAAAATGCCCCTATATATATAAAATACACAATCAATCATAAACATAATCATAAGACTAATACAAATAACTTAAACATTGTAATCATCAGAGATCATAACATCAGCCCTTTTTAGCCATCTGTTCTCTACCATATGACTCAACAAGGACAATTTGTAGACAATTGTCTTCTGAAGGAATGAAGAACACCTATGACACCAGAGCATCACGGGCGCTCACAGCGGAGCTCACAGATCACATGACCCAGGAGCCAAAAACCTTCCTCAAAATGCACAAGTAGAAATATAAGTCATGGCATTACATTGGAAAATAAAACAAAATAAATTAAAAATAAACTATGGAAATTAAAACAATTTCAAATATTAAACAACTTAAAATCAAGCAGACAAAAATCATCTGTTCTGTGTTTGCTCTCCCTTATTTGTCTCTGATGTGAAAATGAAATAAGTCACAGGGCTTACACTCCCACTCAGCTCCAGTCTGTGTTCTTTTGCTCTTTTACCTGCTCTTCTCATCTGATCAGTCCCCCTTTTAGTCAGAGAAACACCAAACAGATAAAGCACCTGTCAACTGAAAATTAATAAAACACTGGAATGTAATTAAGATCATTAAACCAGCAGATATGAAAGATAAAGTGGTTCAAATTGGCAATATCTAACTCTGCAGTAAACAATAATGTTTTCACAAGCTTGTTTAAACAAGCTAATGCCAGTGTAAGGTTAGTGGTACATTTTCTGGAATTAATAGCAAACTACTGATCACTCCAACACACATAAATTACCCATCACTCTTGTTAGCATTGTTTTGTTTGGGTTTTATTTTAGTGAATAGATCTTACGAGAAAGAGGATCTGATCAAAAATAGTGTTTAAATTCTCAGTCCAAGTCAAACTAAACTGATTAAAACACTGTTACAACGCAAATAGTTTTCCCAGCTAAAATAAGCAAATCTAGTCAAATGAAATAAAATTAATTTATGTACTTGTCAATAAACATGGTCACAGTTTAAACTCCAAAATGACAAACATTGTTAAAAACTTGAATATTTTTACTTTTGTGTACGGTTCACATCTCTCCCTCTAGATTTGCTATCTCCGCGAAACAGAGATCAGCTCCATCACAGCAACCTGGAAGTGCCGAGGCTGTTGGTTCACAGCACTGTCACACACACAAAGTCTGGGTATGCTGTGTTGAACTGTTGTTCTGCATTTTGCTGCTCCTCCAGAGACTGAAAGGGATTGGTGCCAAATGCTGACTCCCTGGTCAGGTTTGCCCCCCTCTCTTGCAGGTAGAGATCAGCAGCCTCTGCTGAACCTGGCAGAAGTTCTTCCGGCAACGTCACCTGACTCGCGCCCTTGGCCAGGACATTTGGGGTCCGTCTTCCTTATGAAAGACAAAGGGAATGTTGAATCGGTTCATTTTTCTCTTGGTGTTGAGACACATTCTATTGTACTGCAACTAACTGCCAATATCACAGTGTCAGTATTGTTAAAGCCTACTTACACTGACATAAGCCGTCTGTGTTGGTGTATATGTCTGATTTGGCCATGAGGCAACTGTAATTCCACAGTATTGTGTTGTCAGCTGCCTAAGTTATGTAATATCTGATCCATGTGAATGTGTCACAGTGAAGGAACAAAGGATATACAGCTTAAAAACAATACATGAGCTAGTTGATCAGTTCTTATATAACGTCTAAATTTTTAAATGGGATTTTTCTTATGACAAAAAAAATTAATGCTATGCTATTTATTTAAATCAAGTCTCTAACACAACAAAAAGTGTAATAAATTAAGGGCTCTTCAGATGCACTGTATTGACTGATTTTCTTCACACTTTTTGAATTTGAAAATGCTCAGTGGGACCTGAGGAAGTGGACCTGAGGTGTTGCCAAGGGGGAAGTAATCCTCACAGCAGGCTCCCTGCTAAGTGAAATTCATTTTTGTGTTGGGGATACAACTGCTCAAATGGATCAGATACATGAAACTGTGTGAGAATTCCAAGCATCAATAAACCGTTGGATTCCGATGCTGGCAGCTCAGGTTTGACACACAGTATCGGACTGTGGTGTCCTCCATATCAAGAAGCTCTTGGTCCACCAGTTGAACCAAGGCGGCCTTCAGTGGAAGTGCAGTTCACTTCCTGTGGTTCTGTAAAAATGCAGAGCAGAAGGGAATAAAAAAAAGTTTTCTGTTGCTTTTTGGTTTCAAGCCCAGTCAATGGAACACATTTTAGGAAATATTAATGTTATTTCAAGATTATCTTTTACTTTTCACATGCCATATAACTCAGAAAAGATTTGTGGGAAAAAGAAATGCTAATAATTTCATGACCACTGTCTGATATAATCTAGTAACATGTATCAATATAGACACACAGAAGCTATATACACAACCACCCAGACACTCCACTGTCCAAGTACTGAAAAATACATACCCACACACACATCACATATGGTGTTGAGAGAAATAATGTTTAGAAACACTTTTAAATACCCTTGTTAATGCTGTCTCTGTGTATCCTGACAGTTTTTCTTGCACTTACAGTGAGAGATAAAATTCTCCTCCATGGTCCACCCTCACTTGGTCCACAAAGGCCATAGGTCACAACAGCATTCCTGCTTAAGCAATGAAAAGGGAAATAAAAAATAAAAAGACAATAACCGGCTCATTCTGTCATGAGGCTGTGTCTCAAATTCCACATCCTATCAAAAGTTAAAGGGGACATATTATACCCTATTTCCCCCATTAAAATAGTTCCCTGGTGTCCTAATGAACATGTCAGTGATATGCTTTGTTCAAAATACCATAAGGATGAAACACCATAGTAGTTCAATAACCCTGCCAAAACCGCCCCTTTCAGAACACTCGGTTTTGTGCATGGTCAGTTTATATGCAAATGAGACACAGGCAAACACACACCCACTTTTTTTTTTAATTTGTCCTCTTTACAGCGCTCACTCGCTCAGCTCCTGTTCCCTCCCCTCATTCCTCTCCCCCTCCCTCCACTAGTTCTCTGACAATATCAACATGGCAGCATACGCAGAAAACAGCGAGAGTGTCGTCACAGGAAGAGACGTCCTACATAAGGATGGAGCCGAACACTGTCCAACTGTAAATCAGTTAAAAACACTTAGGGACAGCACCATTGATCCACCGCTGATCGCTGCATAAACAGCTGCTGTATGTGATTGTATCAGACTGAGTCTGTGCTCCGGTCATGGAGGACGTACTGAACAAATATGTTTAATTAGGACGTACAGAATGGTCAGTTATGACCTCTATGTGACCTTTTCTTAACAATGTGTGTGTTTGTACATCCCCTGACTAAATACGGCGACCGCTGGCCACAGTCTGATGTTAAGTGGTGCGAACACACAAACACACGTTTGCTGACTTTATCCGGCACATTAGCTTCATATATAAAATCCTCTGTAAAACACTGTGCTCCACTGTGCAGCCACCAACAGCACACTTGTCCCTCCGCGTTGACATAATACCGCTCTTCCTCCCTCACATGCACACTCGCATTTTATAGGGACAAGGTGGAGCAAAGGTGGAGCTAAGGTGGAGCTAAGGTGGAGCTATGGTGGAGCTAAGGTGGAGCTAAGGTGGAGCTCTCGAAGTAAACTTACTGGTGGGCGGTAACATTCGCGGTGAAATGCGCATGCTGCCGTCATAAGCGCAGGGAATTCAACATGGAGTGTTTTATCGCCTATACTTACACTAAGGGGGACCACTAAACATGACTGAGTATTCTTTTTCCACACTTTGGCGACTGGTAGGGCCTCCAGAGTCCCAAATATAAGTATTAAAATGGTCAAAAAGTTGATTTTGCATAATATGTCCCCTTTAATAAGACATATTTCATATTTTTATGGGTTCATCAACTGGCCGTCGCTTATTACAGTGCTGCTTCACAGTATGTATCCCTTCATTTATAAGACCACCTAAATACATAAAATACAAATACAATACAAACCTTTTTTTACAAAAGTTTTTTCTAAAACTTTAAACCGTGTCATGCTTCATTAGAAAATGTAGAAAAAGGATTTAACAACAAAACATATAATAAAAAGCCAACAGGGAAAAGACTTTCAAGTGACAATGACCTGAACATTGTTCAAATCAGGCAATCCATTCAAAGTTGGTTAGAACAGAGGGGGGGTGGAAGCTGAACACCCCCCCCACACACACACACACTCACACACACACACACACACACACACACACACACACACACACTATACTGTTACACTGTTCATACACTTTTTCATCTTTTTTGAAAAAAACAAACAAAAAACATTTATATACTGTGTATATATACGTTACTGTTTCACTTAACTTTTTACTGTTTCACTTAACTTTTATTGTTTCACTTAACTTCTTACTGTTTCACTTAACTTTTTTTTTTAATTTTGTATGCTTGTTATTCACCTATGACACCAGAACAAATTCCTTGTATGTGCAAATCATACTTGGCAATAAAGCTCTTCTGATTCTGATTCGGATTCGGATACCGGCTGTTATTTACTACCCTGTTTGTACTGTTTATATATTTTTTCTACTACTATACACATCTACTATCATTATCACTATCACTATCTGCCTTTTTTTTGCACTATTTGTATTGTTTACATTTTTGTAATTTTTTGTATTTTAGTTTTAGTATTAGGAAACGTCTGTTGTGCCTGTGCACTTTAACTGTTTTCAGAATTGACAATAAAGCTGACTTTGACTTTGATGTCAGAGTGGGAGTGGTTCCTGGTTCCCTCCCCCACACACCAGCCAACAGGTGGAGAATAGTCAGAACCGTCAGACTCCACCCACTGCCGTGTCACATGTTGTTGAGATCAGAGCTCAAACCTGTTTCAAACCTGTTAGAATTCTGAGGAAGAGAAACTGTCGTGTTTGGATCTTCTGAAGGATCCGTTGACTCTTACCTGTGGACACAGCTTCTGTAAGAACTGTATTAAAGACCACTGGGACTCAGAGGAGCAGAAGAGGAGCTGCCCTCAGTGTAGAGAGATCTTCACACTGAGGCCTGAACTGAAGAAAGATTTAGATTTCGTGAAGGAGCTGAAGAAAATTGGACTCCACGCTGCTCCTGCTCATCACTGCTATGCTGGAGCTGAAGATGTGGCCTGTGATGTCTGCACTGGCAGGAAACTGAAAGCTCTCAAGTCCTGTTTGGTTTGTTTGGCCTAACCAAGGAACATCTCCAGCCTCATCTTCAAGCACCTGCATTAAAGAAACACAAGCTGGTGGAGCCGTCCAAGAACCTCCAGGAGAACATCTGCCCTTGTCATGATAAGATGATGGACTTGTTCTGCCGCACTGATCAGCAGTGCATCTGTTCTCTCTGTTCTGTGGACCAACATAAAGACCACGACATGGTCTCAGCTGCAGCAGAAAGGACGCACAAGCAGAGAGAGCTGGATCTGAGTCGAGAAGAAGTCCAGCAGAGACTCTAGGACATAGACAGAGATGTGAAGGTGCTTCAACAGGAGAGGAAGACTCTCACTCTCTCTGCTGATAAAACCGTGAAGGACACAGACGAGAGCTTCACTGAGATGATGCGTCTTCTGCAGAAGTAGCAGACGTGAAGCAGCAGATCAGATCCAAGCTGGAAACTGAAACTGAGACGAGTCAGTGACGCAGAGGAGAAGTTTCAGCAGGAGATCACTGAGCTGAAGAAGCAGCTCTCACTCGCACACGACCACAACCAGTTTCTCCTCAACTACCGCTCACTGTCAGCACTCAGTCCATCATTGTCCACCATCCACATCTGTCCTCTGAGACACTTTGAGGACGTGACAGCGGCTGTGGCAAAGGTCAGAGGTCAACTGCAGGACGTCCTGACCAAGACGTGACAGACATCTCACTGGCTGTGGCTGAAGTAGATGTTTCACTGACAGAACCAGAACCAAAGACTAGAGCTTAGTTCTTCAGATATTCACAGGAAATCAAACTGGATCCAAACACAGCTCACACAGAGCTGTTATTATCTGAGGGAAACAGAAAAGTGACATTAATGAATGAACCTCAGTCTTATCCTCATCACGCAGACGGATTCACTGATGTTTATCAGGTCCTGAGTGAAGAGAGTCTGACTGGACGTTGTTACTGGGAGGTGGAGTGGACAGGAAGAGGAGTTTCTGTAGCAGTGACGTACAAGAACATCAGCAGATCAGGTTCAGATGAATGTGTTTTTGGATACAATTACAAATCTTGGGCTTTAGATTGTGACCTAAACAGTTGTGAGTTTGTTCACAACAGTATCAAGACTGTCGTCTCAGGTGTTAAAGTCTTCAGAGTTTACATGGACTACAGAGCAGGTCTTCTGTCCTTCTACAGAGTCTCTGACACCATGACTCTGCTCTACAGAGTCCAGACCACGTTCACTCAGCCTCTCTATGCTGGAGTTGGTCTTTGTTATTCTTCTCTTGGAGCCACAGCAGAGTTCTGTAAACTCAAATAGTCTGGAGTTCTTTCAGCAGCAGTGAAAACTCTGAGTTTAAATCTTTCACCTCTCTGCGACAACAATAACATCAACTTTTGACTTTGAATTTAAGACCCTTTAAGACAAGACCTTCTCCTTGAACCTCACCCAAAGGAAAACTCTTTCCGAGAAGAAGCTTATTTCCACTCCTGACGTTCACCTGTTTGTCATGATGGGTGTGGTTCCGGAGGAGCTGGTGGGGGCTGTTGCTCTGTCACTGCAGGCGGTCCAGGGATCTCACACCAAGGCTCATCACACATCACATGGCGTGACCGGTTGGTGGCTGTAGTGCTGGCACGGAGGTGTTGGCTGTTACGGCGGAACTTCTTACCTCTACTGTCCACAATGTATGATCATTGTGCACAGTGGTCATTTGTGCTTCCAGGATATGGAGCCATTCTGACTTCATCTCCAGGCTGTAGGGGGTGGTACAGGGTTTGGCTGCTCTCTTGCTGTCGTAGTAAAGTTTCTGGGTGTGCTTGGTCTTGTCCAGTAAATGCTTGACTTTGACAGGGTCATAGATCATGGGTATAAGTAATGCATGAGCCGTAGGCAGTGTGTTGCGAGGCCTCCTGCCCATGAGCAGTTGACAGACCTACTGAATCGAGTGGAGTAGTTCTGTAGTCTAGCAGTGCAAGGTGCTTTGCTCCAAATCCTCTTGACTGTTTGCACCGCAAGTTCTGCTTCACCATTAGAGTGTGGTGTGTGTGGTGAAGATGTCTTGTGCAGGATAACTCTTACAGAACTCCTTGAATTCCTCCGATGCATACTGTGGACCATTATCTGTTCTGATACTGGCAGGGATGCCATGTCTGCTGAACTGAGTTTTCAGAGCCTCTATTGTAGTGCGGCTGCGCTGATCTTTCAGCTGATCCGCTTCCATGTATTTTGAGTAGTAATCCACAAGTACAATGTACTGGTTTCCTTCAAACTCAAACAGGTTAGAGGCTACTTCTTCCGTTGGTATAAGTGGTTGCCTGGGAAGTCTGTTTTGGACTTCAGCGCACTTGCAACAATTTCTGCTGCTACTGGTGTGTTGTCTGCTAGCTGTGCTCTGAAAAGGGTGTCAGGCAGCTCCATGTCCTTTCCTCTTCTAGCTCATTGTGATGTCATCATACCACTGCAATCACAGGAGCATTCTCTGGATAAGCATAAGAGTAGACAGCAGCGGCTTTTTGTAGATATCCTCAAGGTGGTCAATGAGTGACAGAAAAATGTGCTGCACATAGATGTGCAGCTGTCGGTATTAAACAGAGGGCAAACCAATAGATGCCAGTGCACACAATGATTTATTCACATTATTCTTTGCAGTGTCAACAATACAGTAATAAAACTCTCTAAAAGAGGGTTGACAAGATATCCACGTGATTGTCTATTAAAAGGGAAGTCTCTGTTTTGTTTAAAAGAAAAGTCTTAAAAGCTCGTCAGACCGGGAGAATTGGGTCAAATGGGGTCCAGAGGACTCGCGGTGGCGTCAGGCCTCTGGTATTCCAGCGTCCTGGAAGCCACCTGGAGAAAACAAAAACGCTGCCAGTACGGTTGTCGGGTAGCAGAGTGCCCCAACATAGGGATGCATACAGGGATGTGTTACTAATAGCCCAAAGGGATACTCACACACCAGGCAGAGCGATTAAGCCCTGCCACTGCGGTTGTGACGCGTCGTAAACACTCTGGATTTTCCGTGGCCGTCACGAACTAGGTGTCTTCCTCTTCGCCTTTCTTTCTCTCTCTGCCTTATTTCCCGGTCTCTCATGTTCTCTGCTGCCACAGAGAGGTTTAATTGCGGTTGGCAAACAATCATTTGGTGCATTACCGCCACCATCTGGTATAGAGTGTGGATCGAAATGTTAATCCAACTGAACTATTACTTAAAAGTGAAAAAATAAATAAATAAATAAATAAACAAACAATAAAAAAAGAAAATATAATACTAATAATTATATATATATATACATATACATATACATATATATATGTATACAGATATACACACTACAAAACACAAAAAACCAACAACCTACATACACCTATTCATACACACACTCACACATCCTATATCCTCCCAATCAACCTTGTAGTTTTAAGAAACTGCATTAATATTTTGTAGCACTCACTCTGGTTCTTGCTCAATACCAATGTCAATGTCTCTCAGCTTTCAATCATCACTTCTCTCTCCCTTTGATATTTCTGACATTGTGTAATAACATGATGAATGGATTCCTCCTGCCCACAGTGATCACATCTGTCTGTATTGTGTTTATTGATAAGAAATAATGTGTTGTTTCATCCCGTGTGGCCAAATCTGATCCTCCATATTATATTTTCCTCTTTCCTGCTTCTTTCTGTGCACCTAGCCACTCCCACTTTTCTTTGGATACTGTAAAACCATCTTCCTTTCCTCTCCTCCTCCCATTGTTTTTGCCATCTCTCTCCTTTAGTTTTTGTTTAATGATGCTGTTTATTTCTGTTTTGTTTAATTTTATTGCTATCCTATATTATTATGTCCTGTTGCTGCTTTTGCCACCGTGTCTGCTATTTCGTTCCCTTTAACCCCTGTAATGTGTGCTGGTACCCATAAACATATTACTGTGAGTCCCAGAATCTGTCATCTGGATTCTATATAATGTTTATTGTATTTCTATAATGAGGTCTTGTCTGCTCTCAGAATGGCTGGATTGTAAACGTATGAGTGATGAACATGAGTCTGAGCAGATGATTGTTTTCAGTGGTTGTGTTTCTGCTAATAGAATAGCAGTAAGTTCTCCTGTGTACACTGATACATTATCACTTAATTGTTTCTGTTGTTTAATTTGAAACTCTGGTATGAAGACTCCTATTCCTGTTTTTTGGGATAGGTTTTTTGATGCATCTGTGTATACTTGGATGTATCCATGATAACTGTCTATATAATCTTGTATTGCCTGTGTGTTCTGGCTCTGCATATCTTTGTTTTCCTTCTCTAACCATATAAGGTCTATGGTGGCATCTGGAATAATCCATGGTGCTATTGTCGACAGTGGTACTGTTGGGCTAACGCTGTATTGGTCTACTGTAAGCTCTGATGCCCTCTGATTGATTGTCCATCCTTTTTTGTTTCCTTTCTCCTTTTCCCATCATGGTTTTAATAATGATTCTGATTATGACCCAGTAGTCTGTTTTGCTTGAAGGTGGTAGCTCAGACAGCTAGTACTTCTGTGATTCTTCTTCTTCGTCTCTGCGGTTGGCAACCAACTTGAATGTGCCTTACCACCACCTGAACTGGAGGTCCCACACTACAGTCTAGTAGAGGACAAACTGGGCCACGATTAACCGTGATCAAAGAAAATGAACGCGTTAATTTTTATAATTAATTGCATCGCGATTAACGCATTAACTATGACAGCCCTATTTATTATATAGTTCTAATAATTTCCTTTTTGATGGCTCACTAAGATTATTAATCATTATATAACAAATTTGATCTTTCCCTGGTGCTGACTGGATCTTGGTTTTCCTAAGAGATCTGTTTAATTCTGTCATCGTAAAAGCCTTGATTAATAAATCATTTATGTTTTCTTCCGGTTGTAAAAATTCTTTATTTTCTGCTATTGTATTTTGTCTCCCTCTTTTCCCTTCTTCAGAAATATTGTCTGAGCTGTGTACTTTAACAAAGGTCTTTGCTAGCATTTCTGCTTTCTCTTCATTCGTAGTTGCTGTTTTTTCCCCTTCAGTTAAAACTGGATATCCGTATTCTGCCTTAATCCCATTCATTCTTTTTATTATTTTCCACATTTGATCAATTCTTGTTTCCAGTTGAGTTACACAATAATCTCCAATGTTCTTTCTTTGCATTTTTATGGCTCTTCTCACAGTTGCTTGCATACTTTTATAATCAATAAGATAGTTAAGAAAGTTATGGTTTTTTTTTTCAACTTTTTGAAAGCCTTATTTCTATCTTAATTATTCACATTCTTTCCTTCCTTCGTTTTAATTGTATTATTTGCTGCCTCTACAATAGCTTTACGCCCTGCGATGGACTGGCGAACTGTCCAGGGTGTACCCCGCCTATCGCCCGATGTAGCTGAGATTGGCACAGCACCCCCCGCGACCCTCTGGTGGAGGATAAAGCGGTTAGATGATGACTGACTGACTGACTGACAATAGCTTTACAAACAGACTCATTTAACTCATCCACACTTCTGCTAACTATGGAGGACCAAAAGGGCCAAAATTAAATAAATAAATACACCATTAAATAATTCATTAAATGTGTCATTAAATAATTAAATGTGTCATTTATTAATTAAATGTGTCATTTATTAATTAAATGTGTCATTAATTAATCAATTAATTAATTAATTAATTAATTAATTAAAGACAAATATAGTCCCTGAGCGCAGTTTTAAGATCATTTGATGCGAGAAATGAGATCTAACGCTGACTCTGTGCCTGATCTGATATTAATTCTTGTGCTTCTTCCATCATTAATGGCGCCTTTCCACTGGCTCTACTTGCTTCGCCTCGCCTCGCCACGTAACGTAGCGGTTTAAGTAGCGTTTCCACTAGCCTAGTACCTGGTACTAGGTATTATTTTTAGTACCTGCTCAGGCGAGGTTCCAAACGTGCTTAAAAGCAGGTACTATGCGATGATTGGTCAGACTGCCGGCCGCTAAGTCCCACACACAAATCAAGCCGAACAGTGCCGAACTGTAGATCACTTAAAACAACGAGGGTTAATCTCCAACAATTACCAGGGAAACCTCTGTATTTAACAGGAGTCTTTTAAAGTGGAGTGGTCTATTTAGGGACAGCGCTGCTGATTGAGCGCTACAGACTGGTGTGTGGACAGAAATCAAGCCGAACAGTGCCGAATTGTAGATAATTTAACTACTTAACAATCCTAAAAATGTGGGTTAATCTCCAACAACTACAGAAGTGTGGTGTGAAGTAACTAGACACTAGTGTGTGTGTGTGTGTGTGTGTGTGTGTGTTGCGTATAAAACAAAGTCACTGCAGTTTCACTCAGCCGTGCAGTGATGACTCCACCCACATTAAGTTGGTACTTTTTTGTAGTGGAGATGCAACCTAATTGTGCCGTGTCATGCCGAGGCGAGGCGAGTAGAGCTTCGCGGTCTTCGCAGTCTGCCGAACCGAAGCCTCCGGATCCTGCCAGGTTCGGCCTGGTGAACGCCAGATCACTGGTGAACAAAACGTTTATCCAGGCAGCGGGATTTCTTCAACTCCCGCTGCCTGGACTTCCTCTTTGTGACAGAGACGTGGATCGGCGCCAGTGAGTGCAGCCCTCTGATCGAACTTTTACCGACTGTCGTCAGGGTTGTGGAGGAGGGACGGCGACTGTTTATAAAAATTATTTTAACTGCAAGCAGCGCTCTGTCTCACTCTCCTTTTCCAGCTTTGAAGCAAATGTATTTGAGGTGGGTCGCTCTGATCCGGTGCTGTGTGCAGTCATCTACCGACCGCCCAAATACAATAAAGACTTCTTAAATGACTTTTCCGATCTTCTGGCTGAAATTATGCCTAAGTATGATCGTGTCCTCCTTGTAGGGGATTTTAACATTCATGTGTGTTGTCCTGACAAACAGTTGGTGAAGGACTTTTTAAGCCTTATTGACTCTTTTAATTTGGAGCAGTGTGTGTCTGGCAGACACACATTAGACCTCGTCCTCTGTCATGGTCTGTCCGTGTCAAACGTGGAAATCTGTGACAATCATTTGCCAGTGCTGTTTGAAGCTGTTGTCTTCTGCGCTGCAGTTAAATCTGGCGCTGCTGCTCGCCGCCGTCGGATTTTTAACCCTATCAATGCCAGTCAGTTCTCTGCTGCCTTTAACCAGCGCTCTGACTTAACCTCCGCAAACACGGAGGTGCTCAGTTCCTGGTTTCACTCCTCCTGCCAAACCATACTGGACTCTGTGGCTCCATTTAAAACTGTGCAGCCCAGAGCAAACCTGAACCATGGTTCAATGCGAGAACTCGCACAGCCAGACAGGATTGCCGCAAAGCTGAACGCAGGTGGAAAAAGGACAAGCTGCAGGTTTCTCGACAAATCCTAAAAGACTGCTGGCGCTGCTACCAGAATACTGTAAAAGAGGCCACAAGAGCACACCTGTCAGACATTATTGAATCCAATTCTCAAAACCCACGTGTGTTTTTTAAAACCATTGAATCTATTCTTGGCTCACCTCCGCCTGCGTGCCCAGAGGAATCCCCTGAAATGTGTAATAGCTTCCTGAATTTCTTTATTGATAAAGTTGTTACTGCAAGGGCTCTCATCACCACACCGGCATCTGACCCCTCTGACCATGTTCTTTGCTCAGCTGTGCTTGATTCCTTTGAGCACGTGTCTTTGATTGCGTTAGAAAAAGTGGTTGGCCAGATTAAGCCATCAGGTTCTCCCTGTGACACTGTCCCACCTCACTTTTTAAAGAGGTTTTCCCCTGTATAGGGCAGTAAGTTCTGGCCATTAGTAACAGCAGCCTGTCTTCTGGTGTTGTCCCCCAAAGCTTTAAACATGCTGTGGTGCAACCCCTGCTTAAGAAACCTGGCCTTGATTGTGGTATGCTAGCCAATTATAGACCTATCTCCAAGCTGCCTTTTATTTCTAAAATCCTGGAAAAAGTTGTCTACGCTCAGTTGAAGTCATTCCTGGATGAGCATGATATCCTGGAGGTTTTCCAGTCTGGTTTTAAAACAATGCATAGTACGGAGGCAGCTTTATTAAGAGTTTTTAACGACATCCTCGTGGCGGTTGACTCTGGTCACCACGTGGTCCTTGTCCTGCTGGACCAACTGCAGCGTTTGACACAGTAGACCACAACATTCTACTGTCACGCTTGCAGCACCTTGTGGGCATTAGAGGTAGCGCCCTAAATTGGTTCAGATCGTATCTTGAGGGAAGATCTATGTGCGTACGCCTTGGTGGCTCTGAGTCCTGCTCTGCTCCGCTGTCATATGGGGTTCCACAGGGTTCCATTTTAGGGCCCCTCTCTTCTCTCTGTATCTGCTTTCCTTGGGTTCCATCCTGAGAAACACGGCATTTCCTTTCATTTACGCTGACGACAGTCAGATCTATGTGCCGCTGAAAAAGACAAATGCCTGATGTCTGAAGTCACTTCTGCTATGTCTTGAAGACATTAAAGACTGGATGTCTCAGAACTTTTTAAAATTCAATGAAAAGAAGACAGAAGTGATGGTGTTTGGTCCGAGCAGCTCTAGTAACCCCCCCCCTTTTCTATTTTAAGATTCTTTTATTTGTTTTTCTTTAAATGATCTTTGTCTCAGCTACGGCTGCTTAAAGTGCTTTATAAATAAAGTTAAGTTGAGAATTAATGACATAGGCAATGAATAATATCAATTTATCTATATTAAGAGCTTCTTCTTTGTCTTTCTTCTCAGCTTGGCCTGTCCCTGATGCTTGAGAGTGATTCATTCTGTCGTTTCCATTCCTTATTTTATGTCCCTGTACTCTTTTAGCTGCTTCTGCATAGCTTATGTTGTTTGTTGGTTTTACATTTCAGATTTCCACAGCCCTCTTACTGATTTCACACCCCCCATATGTCACCTTGTGGTTTCCACCAGTTACAATATTTCTCTTGTACATTTTCTCTGGATTCTTCAAGTCCATGTTCACCTCCACATGGGACACCTCTGCTTTCCTTTACATGCTGCTGCAATGTGACCATATCTCTGACATCTGTAACATCGAAGTGGGGGAGGAATATAGAGTCTGACCGGAAAACTCATGCATCCATGCTCCATTGACGTTTCTAAGCAATCTTTTAATCCTGCCTATCTCAACTCCATTAATGCTCCGTTGGAGTTTTTCTAAGTCTTCGTCAACGGGAATGCCCGTTATAACTCCCCGTGACACCCGGTTCTCTCCGAGTACCCTTCTCTTCTTTCATATATCCTTTTTTTGCAAATATTTATGATATGTAATGCTTTATTTTTTTGCTTTTCCGTTTTACAGATTACTAAAAAGTTTCCATCTCTCAGGATTTTAGCCATTTTCACTTCCCCTACTTTCTTTTTTAATTCCCGTGACAGCAAGATTGGGCTTAAACTGATGTGCTCATCTTCCTTTTTAAATTTTAGAATCAGTTTGAATTCTTCCCTTGCTACTTTTTTAAGGTTAAATCATCGCTCCTCATCTGAACTGTCTTCTCTCCACCCTCTTTTATTGCCTTGATTTATTTCCTCCCGTTTGTTTTGACCCGGTCCTCATTCTCTCCAACGAGAAACTGGTGTCCAGCCACCACACTCCATTTCATCCTCATTGTCATCCCCCTGGCTTGCCATCTCGATCCAGTCACACACCAATTTATGCCAACCGCCAAAAAACACTCAGATACCGCGGAAACGAACAAACAAACAAACAAAATAAGAGAATATAAAACAAAACAAAACAAAACCGTGTAGCTTCTTCAATTTTTCCCTCCAACTCAGTCCGTCTCATCCACTTCCGCATCCGCCTCAGGACCTGTCGGTTTGCCAGCCTTCTCCGTTTGTTTTTTTCTTTCCGGTTAAAAACCCTGCTCCTCCGCCGTTGATTGGTTCCTGTTGAGGAGAAGGGCAGAACCTCCAGGTGCAATACATTCTCATTCTAAAGGTGCGTTCACAGGCAGTGGGATACTTCTAAAACATGCAATAAAGACTTAAAAACACACTGGTGAATAAAACCATGCGAAACTCTTAAAAAATACAATATTAAAATATACAATAATCATCAATAAAACCAGTCCCAAAGTTGGGACTGGTTTTATTCACTATTGTTTATTGTTTCATGAACAATAGTGGTATCACTCTTTCCATGTGCATTTTATTAATTTGGCACAGAAACGTGGTTATCTCCCTAATTGATGTTTAGTTCACTAGACATTCAAGAAACTGGGATGATGACATCATATTTAAGAACGAGAAAGAGAAAAACACTGATTCATATACTGATTCACATCTTGTTTTACACTAGATACACCTTGTGTAGGAGTGACACAGGCAGTGGCAGTCACTTACGTTTCCTGACGTCTTAATTTGTGCTCATCTGAAGTGAAACAAAACCCTGAATTTTCATTAACATTAAAACAAAGCCAGACCAAAAGCTTCACTCCCAGGGCTGGAGTATGCCAGATGTAATATTATTAGATATTCATGTGGATGTTATGAATTTGATGCACAAGCCTGTTTTCTTTGTGTATTACCTTAATGACTCTGTCCTGGCAGTGCTGGATGATCTTACACAGCTCCTCTGTACCCTGAGACTCGAGACTCTGATGAAGGATCTGCTCAAACACAGCATTGTCCATTTAAGGGGTCGTCCTCGATCCGGCCACACTGCAGTATTTGCTCAATTGTGAGAAGAGCTGATTCTCAAACTCACCTCCCTGGTCATGGTGAATGCGTGTTGGAAATCCAAATTTCAGGGCATAGTCGTTAAATATTCGATCAGCCACAGTTTTTCCAGACTTTGAAACGCGTAAAATGATCTACAATCACTAGTATGTATTCATAGCCGCCTTTGCACTTATCGAGGTGGAGGAAGTCCACTGACACAAGTTCAAAGGGCTGGGTGGCAACAATGTTGGTAAGAGGGGCCCTTGTCTCAAGGTTTTTCTTGTTTCAGGCAAGTACAGCTCAATACATACTGCTCCATCTCGTTGCATGCATGGCCAGAAAATATGTTCTCTAATCAGGGATACTGTCCTGTGAGTGCCTTGGTGCCCCATCTGATTGTGTAGTTCCTTTAATGCTGTGATTCTGTCTTTTTCAGGCAACACCAGTTGTGTGGGCTGTCTTTCTCCATAGGACTCCATCTCCATCTCCATCTAAGTCCAAGTCTCAGTTCTTGGCGTAAGGGCCTCACTCCAGACACTTTGCACTGTAAAACTGGCCCAATATGTGAGTCATCTTTCTGATCCTGCTGAATCTGTGCTGGTGATAATGAGACAACTGAGGTCGAGGTCTTGAACATCGAGCAGACTGTTAACAGAGATGGCCATGGACCACAAAGCAATTTGACTCTGTCTGTGTCTCTACAGCCTGAGCAGTTGTTCCTACTGCATCATAAGACATCTCCTCTGTTTACTCATTTATCAGATTTTCAACTTCTACTGGCATCCTAGACAAACTATCAGCATCAATGTTCTCTCTACCAGGGCGGTATTTAATGGTAAAGTTGAAATCCGCTAACTCTGCCACCCATCTACTCCCTATAGCAGGGGTCTGAAAGTGGCGGCCCGGGGGCCACATGTGGCCCTCCAATTGATTTCATGTGGCCCTCCAAATTTTATCGTTGTAACGAGTCATTTCTATATGTTTTTATTTTTAAATGAATAGATTAATTTTGCATCATAAATATGTTTTTTTTATTGTTGCATATTAAAACAAGCACTTATATTTTGAATTTATCCAATCCAACTTTATCTGTAAAGCACTTTAAAACAAACACAGTGGACCAAAGTGCTGCACAGAATAATGGATAAAAGACAGAAAAGCTCTCACGAGGTAATAGAGTACATACAAAAAAGAGAAACATATTTCCGGGGGAAGTAACATATCACGACAGGTGAGTTTCACAGTAAAAGCCCTGAGGTCAAAGCGTCATCTTACAACAATATTTAACACCCCCACT
Organism: Solea senegalensis; assembly: GCF_019176455.1. Lineage (NCBI taxonomy): Eukaryota > Metazoa > Chordata > Actinopteri > Pleuronectiformes > Soleidae > Solea > Solea senegalensis. Next base: position 308,446 of record NC_058024.1, read on the forward strand.
CGCTTTTAACTCATTATGTTCCTTGTACCTTAGGAATGTAAACAATAAACACAAAATTGTGCACTTTTATGTGCCAAACATATCTTGAGCAAACCTTTTTAGTTTCAGCTTTGGCTTCTGGTTTTGTCATCACATCAGCAAGCATTTGCTCAGTGGGACAGTATTCCAGAAATACTCTACCACTGTTTACAGTCTCCCTTATGAAATGGTACTTGATGTCAATATGTTTACACCTTTGCCTGTTTACTGGGTTTCTGGCAAGTGCTATGGTACCTTGATTGTCTTCAAACACTCTTGTTTGTGCATATTGACTGTTATCAATCCCTTTGAGTAGCTGCTCCAAGTAAATACATTCCTGTATTGCTGATGCTAGAGCAATGTATTCTGCTTCACAGGTAGACAGAGCTACTGTTGGTTGTTTTCTTGTCTTCCATGAGATCAAAGAGCTTCCTTCACTTAGACTGACACAATAACCTGAAATACTATGCCTGTCCGCTTTGTCTGATGCCCAATCAGCATCACTGTATACTCTTAGGCCTAGTTTACTTGTGTCATTTCTCTTGAAGCATAATCCCTGTTCAGCTGTACCCTTAAGGTATCTGAAAACATGTTTTACAGTGTTCCAGTGTTCTTCAGTCGGATCATCAAAGTGTTGGGATAGTTTACTAACCACAAAGCTTAAGTCTGGTCTGGTGCATGTGGACAAATATATCAAACTTCCCACTGCTTCCCTGTACTTCCTTGGGTTTGTCATTTTTTCAGTATTTTCTGTGTAATCAAGTTTTGCTTCACATGGGGTCTCTCTGGACCTGCAGTCTGTCATTTCAAATCTTTCTAGTATTTTGTTCACATAACTTTTCTGTGACATTACAACTTGACCTTCTGTTTGCTCAAAGTCTATGCCCAGAAAATGTTTCAACCTTCCCAAATCTTTCATTTTGAACTGTTCAGTTAGCATTGCTTTGACATTTTTCAGTACACATTTGTTGCTGGCTGCAATGATTAGATCGTCAACCCATATGATAAGGATTACCTTTTCATCATGTTTTTCTCTAGTATACGCACAGTGATCTGCAGGATTCTGTTTAAAACCATTCTTGCTAATATATGTGTGCAACATAGTATTCCAGTTTCTACCGGATTGTTTTAGACCATAGAGTGACTTATGTAATCTACACACAAGCTTTTGATCTGCTTCTGACTTTATTTCATATCCTTCTGGTTGTTCAATGTACAGTTCACAGTCAATTGGTGCATGCAAATACGCAGTTTTAACGTCCATTTGATGTAATATCAGGTTTTCCTGTGCTGCCTTTTGTATGATCACTCTCACACTGGTCATATCAGCTGTGGGTGAGAATGTCTCTTCATAGTCACATCCTGGTTTTTGACTGTAGCCTTTCGCTACAAATCTTGCTTTATATTTCTCTGATCCATCAATATCACTCTTGAGGGCATACACCCACCTGCCCCCCACTGCTTGTTTGCCTGGTGGCAGTCGAGTAAGGCTAAAGGTTTCATTTTCTTTGAGTGATTGCATCTCCTCGTTCATTGCAGTTAGCCACCGACTTGCATTGGTTGATGCTATAGCATCCTTGTAGGTCTGAGGGATGTCACATGCTACTCTGTAACAGAAATCTATACATGTCTGAAGCTTATCTGCTGTTTCCTCAGTCTCAAAATCCTGTAAGTAAGTTGGCTTTTTCCTTGCCCTCTGTGGGTTCTTTCTTATTGCACACTCGGTATCTTTTTCTCGCTCTGTCATTTCAGGCTGTTCTGGCAAAATCTCAGAGACATCTTTTTCTTCACTCTCATGAACCACGGGATGTACCTCTCTATCACAATATTCAATGAATGACTCACACGTTTGTGTTTCTTTTTCTTTAGCAGTTTTGGTTGTGAACTTCACCAACCTGTGTTTTTGGACTTTGTCTGTGTCTGTGTAGTACACCAAATAGGCTGGACTGTTTTTGTCATAACCTATAAAAATACCTTGCTCACACCTGGGATCTAACTTCCCCTTTTCCTGTTTGTAGGCAAAACACATAGATCCAAATTTCTGCAGTTTGGAAACATCGGGTTTCATACCAGTGAACAACTTGTATGGTGTTTTCTTAGTGCGTCTGCTGTAGCATCTGTTCCTTACATAGGCTGATGTCTGCACAGCATAGTTCCATAGTTTATCTGGAAGTTTACTCTCCAACAGTAAACATCTGCTCATCTCATAGAGGGTTCACCAACCTCTCTCAGCTGTGCCGTTTTGGTGGGGTGAATAGGGTGCAGACTTTTCATGTCTAATTCTATTCTTGGTTAGCAGTTCCTGGAAATCTGTGAACTCTGTACCATTGTCTGAACGAATGCACTTTACTTCTCCATATGGTGCTATATCTGCCAGGAATCTCTCTGTGGCTTGTATCGCATCACTTTTATATTTTAGGAAATACACAAATGAGGTACCTGAATAGTCATCTGTAAAAGATTGTACATATTTGTGCCCATCAATGCTTGGGGTTTTCATGGGGCCTGCCAAATCAGTATGAACCAGCTGTAAAGGTTTTGTAGCTTTTCTGTCTGGCTCTCGATTCCTAGTCTGTGTGAACTTGCCCTGCGTACACACTTCACATATCTGAGCTGGTCTGACTGTACTCCCCTTAATCACCATCCCTTTTACAACATTTTGCAAATTTTGTACATCTTCATAATTGCAGTGACCCAGAATTTCATGCCATGTTTGCATGTCGTGACATGCTTTGCATTTGTCAACATTTTGCTCAACAGTCGGCAGGTAATACAAATTACCACTTTCATAAATGTCAAACCTGCTACTGTCCTTCGTGATCATGTGACTGTCCTCTTTCTTGAAAGTGATTGTTGCTCCTCCATTTGCCGCCCTCCCCACTGAGAAGATGTTGTGTGGGTACGATGGCATGTACAGTGCATCACGTAGCTGTGCTCTGTGTTCTTGTCCAGCGTTATCTAGAAGATAAATCACCGCTGTCCCTCTGCGTTGTGCTATTCCCTTGCACTTGGTTCCGTCTGCCAGTTCTACTGAATGTGACTCCGGTCGGAATGTGTCATCGAAGCTGTTGAACTTGTCAATGTCGTTCAAAATGTGGGATGTTGCTCCTCCATCCACCATGATGCCTTTCATTTGTACGTTGTTTGCTGACCTTTCACCCCTCATATACTTCGCCATGAAGAGATGATCGACGTTGTTTCTCTGCTCTTCTTCTGCAACTTTTCTGGCACCATCTTGTTCTCCCTTTTTTCTACACAGTGATTCTTTGTGTGTATTACTTTTACAATGACTGCACCACACTTTTTGGGTACATTGTCTTGCCTTGTGTCCTTTTGTTCCGCATCTGTAACATGTGACGATGACAACTTCATTCCTTTTATTAAAGTGTGTCTTGATGCTTTGTTTCACACTAGTTTTCATCACATTGTCCGTAGATTCAGCAGTTTTCATTTTTTCAGCTTCTTCATAGATTCTCAGTCTCCTCTTAAAGTCTGTGAATACAACAGTATCTTCATTTTGTGTCACATGGACAGCTAATGGCTTGAAAAAGTCTGGTAGTCCACCAAGTATCATGACTATAATAAGTCCATCACTCAGGGTTTCACCTGCATCTCTTAGAGCTGTGATCAGATTCTCTGCTCTTATTACATAGTCAGTAACACTCTTGTTGTCAGCCATGCGTAACTTTGTAAACGACGTGTACAAGTTAATTATCCGTGGCTTGCTTTTGCCAGAATAATGCTCTTTCAATATTTTAAGGGCTTTCCTACCATCATCTGCAGCGTCGTGCCTTATTAATGACAGGCTTTTATCATCCAAAAGTCTTATTAACTCGGCATAGCAGTCGGCATTTTTCCGTGCATCCGCGGCTCGCTGCTCCTCACTAACCTCTCCAGGTTCACGTAGGATAGTCTCTTTTAATTTTTGGATGTGCAGGTGTCCAAGAAATCTTGTTTCCCAAAGATCATACTTCTCTTCGGTTCCATCAAAGAAGAGTTGTGGCGGCATCATTCCAGCCGCTCCTGTGTTCGGCATTTTGGCGCTTGTTTTTAGCTAGCGCTTATCTGTTCGCCTTTACCTCTGACTCACGCGTAATACTTCGCCGAGTTTCTTTTTCACAAAATGAATGTTACTTATCTCCAAGCCCACATCGTCTGTAGAAGCTCCGTGTAAATACTTCGCGGTAAACTTCTCTTCTCCATGCTGTGGTCGCCGTTAAGCTTTTACCTTGACCAACTCCTTCTGGGCCCATAACCTGTTAAGCATGGTGCGCAATCTTCATCTTGCGTAATATGAATAGACAAGGGTTATCTTCAGCCAACTGGCATATTTATTCATCTTGATAAATGCAACATTTAGGCAAAGTGAACATCCACCTGACATATCCCGCAATCGCGTCAACACAGGAAGAGAAACATATTTCCGGGGGAAGTAACATATCACGACAGGTGAGTTTCACAGTAAAAGCCCTGAGGTCAAAGCGTCATCTTACAACAATATTTAACAGACCATCATCACACTCCAGCCAAGCAACGTAGTTCCCCACCACAGCAGCAGCTGATTAATATCCAAAACGTTAACAGGTTAGTGTCTGCTCAGCAGGTGGATGAACATGGAATGGAGTTGCAGCATCAGTCGCTGACCAAGGAATTACTGGGGAAGTTGGTGGTAGACGGGATCTATTGACATGTCACAGGAAGATGCTCAAAAAATTAGAGGTAAGTGAAATTTTACATTATTATCATGAGCTAAACAGCAGGCCAGGTGGCTAAAGAGTTGTTGCTAAAATGTGTTCGTTAATTACAGTAACTACGTCTTTTCACTCATTGTAAATACATTTACACACACACACACGAATTAATCGAAATATAGTTAATAATAATATATGCACATGTAAATGTTCCGTGCTCTTTTTTTTCTTTTTCGCTTTGCTGTTTTTTGCGAAAGTTTAGTGTTTAAATACAGTCAGTATCCTATCTCTGAGATGAGTCTCCGCGGAACCGCTTGCTGTGTTTCGGCTGCGTCTTCGGTTGTGAGGACTGTGGGTCACATGACTGCGGCCAAGCCAGCCGTGGTTCGCGTTTGCCTGGTCAAATCAGCCGCACCTTTTTTTCTAGTGCGCGAATCTACTAACGTTTACGGTAATCGTAATGAAACGGCACTGAAGAGCTGGGAGTGACTGTGAGGAGTTCAAGATTCATACTGCTGGACTGAGTAGTATCTAGCGGCAGCCCCGGAGAGCAACAACCGGAAACAACACCCCGGTGTTATTTATGTATTCATTCATTCATTCATTTGTTTTATTTAAACTTTGTTTATACACAGAAACAGAGGATTCCGCCAGAAAACTCAAAGAAGAAGAAGAAACGAAGAGAAAACTAGAAAGTAGTGAACTAAATACTTCCCAGACTACCTGTATGAATAATATGAAGTACTTTTACTGTGTACTTTTTGAGTAATCCTCTGTCAAAATCCTTAACAGAGGACAAGATTAAGTCTATTTTGTCCAACTTTGACATGGAATAAAAAGCTTATTTTACGTAAGTATTCCAAGATTCATACACTAATAAACTTAGTACTTCGCAGACGACCCGCATGAATAATATGAAGTACTTTTACTGTGTACTTTTTGAGTAATCCTCTGCCAAAATCCTTAACAGAGGACAAGATTAAGTCAATTTTGTGTAAAAAAAGTTCAAATAAATAAATAAATGAATGAATGAATGAATGAATAAATAAATAAATAAGTACATAAATAACACCGGGGTGTTATTTCCGGTTGTTGCCACTAGATACTACTCAGTCCAGCAGTATGAATCTTGAACTCCTCACAGTCACTGCCAGCTCTTCAGTGCCGTTTCATTACGATTACCGTAAACGTTAGTAGATTCGCGCACTAGAAAAAAAGGTGCGGCTGATTTGACCAGGCAAACAGTGTCACATTGCTGATCTGTTCAGAGAGCTTGGCTGCTGCTGCTGCTGCTGCTGCTGTAGGTATCCTGTCTATTTAACAAGTAGGGCATACACTAAATCTATCCCGCTATTCTTAAAAATTAAGTCCACTCTGAATGTTGACACAGTGTGGGTGTTGTAATTTCTTAGTTTTATTTTATGACAGTCTTTTCCATTCTTACAACGCACAGTTAACGTGACTGGATTGTGCTTCATCCGGGGAAAGAGGTTGACCCTCAGGCTTTGGACAACTACAGTATTTACTTGATGACAAACTGTTTCCTTAACCCTCAGGCTTCATTATGATTCATTTCCACTGTGTTAGTGCATATGGCACAATTTCTTGTAAGAAGGTCTCTTGGCAAATTGGAATTCAAATGAAAACATTTTATTAATAGATCAATAGAACACTGAACATTGTTTTCACCATACACTTGAGTATATGGCAGGAATGTTCACTCCCAAGAATTGTTGTCATAAAAGATTAATACTTTTGTCCTGCATCAGTCCTCCTCAAAACTACCAAATATTCAATCATTTCCATATTACAAATGTCCTCTTTTCAAATTAAGATGGGAGGGAGTACATGTTTTATCTGATGCTACACAAAACTAACAATACTTCAAAGTTAATATTGTGGGTAATCAGGAATCCACAGAATTCATGATTGATTATCTAAATCCTTTTTTTCTGTCATATTTTGGAAACTCTCCATCTTTCACCAAAACACACCATGCTGTGATTCCCTTGGTTGTCCACTGTTTAAATCTGTTTTGCACCAACCTACAATATATCTCAATTGGGCCGCATGGTAGTATTTTCTTTAATATTGGAAGTCTCATCCCATCCTTTCCAGTCTTATTGTGGGTCTTTTGCCACCCCAACTAAACTTTATTTTATCATTTTTTTCCAGCTCATAAATTGGGGTTTGAGGGACCTCTACTGGTAGGGCTTGGAATAGGTGTCTGGGTCAGGGTCAGCGAGTCGGCTGTAGGCTGCAGGCTGTAGCAGAGAGCCCCCCTTACAGCAACAACTTTGGCTCTTTCTCTCCCACTCCTGAATTCCCCGCTCCAGAGCCTGATGATGATCATGAAACACCTTTTGTAGAGGTAGAGAAAAATAAAATAAAAGCTTGTAGTATAAGTCATAAAATGACGACAAACCCACACCATAGCTTCCCCCCAAACATTTATAACCTTCCCCAAAGTTTCATCTTGGAATGCCCATGGCATCCAATCAAATTCTTTTAGAGCCCAACAAATTAAATTCTTGTTGAAAACTGACTTTGACATATTATGTTGTCAAGAACTGAGACTGAACACAAGTAATTTAATTCCTTGTAGATTGCTCATGTTGGATTGTTTTTACCGAGGAGAAAAAATACGAACGATACATGGGTACACCTCTCATGAGAGAACAAACATTTTTCAACTTTTTAAAAGACTTAAAGAACTGCTATTGGTCGGATACAAAATTATTTTATGTGGCGACTTTAACACTGTCATCTCAATGTAAACGACAGAGTGAGTTCTAAAGTCTTGAAACTCAGCTCTGACGGTAATCGCTTGACTCAATTCAATTCTTATGTAGACTAATTGTGATCTTAACAAGTCCTGGCAAATTAATGTAGGCACACGCACCATGACGTCCAATCTGAAGCAGCATCCTGCAATTTGTCCTCTTATGACATCACTTTTTTTCAAAGGATGTATGTTACAGTATTTTAAATAAAATACACATAATGGAAATATATTGGTACAAAATATGAAGGAATTTTCATCATCTCCAGAAAAGAGCATATTTTGTATTTTAAATATGTATTTTTTTAATACATGTATCAGAAATACTTCCCATCCCTGCTTAGAGACATTACGTGAAGGTTGAAAATTGTGTCGCTTTAAATAAAACCCATAAAATGAGAAAATAAATTGAAGCAAAATATATGATTATGTATAGAAAATGCACTCTGATTTTCTCAGTTGAAGCACAAGAATCTGGATCTTTACAAAACAAATCTATCTATCTATCCGCAATTCCTATACTCCTATTCCAAATATGTTTGTGATTTAAACAGCACTTGTCTAGTGTAACATTAGTGATACTTTTGCAGTAGTATATTTATTATGAGACACAATTATAAATTTTTCCCAAATCTGTCCATGCCTGCATCTCTTCCTCTCCCTTCTTGTCTTCCTCCTCAGCACATGGAGAAGATCTCCATGCTGGCCTTCCATCCAGTTAAGATGCACAGCTGCTATGAGAAGGTGGTGAACCTGAGCCTTGAGGGTCTGCAGCAACAGTTTGACGTGAGCAGCCCGTCAGTGTTTGTCCAAAGGGCCCAGATCCCCATGAGAGAGGTGAAACCTCAACTACTGACTAACCAGTCTAATATAGACTGGTTAGTGGTGGTTAACTGGTTAACACAATGGGAAGTTTCTATGAGAGCTAATCATTTTATTGACACTCATTTTATTTCTTGATCATTTTCCTACACTGTAGCTCCTGTTTGACTAGAGTTTGTCAAATAGTTGGATGATGAGGTTCTGACTGTGGCATTGATCAAGAACACAGTAGAACTAAAGGCGAACATCTTTTGGCGGTTCGATAACTCAGTGGACAGTTAAATAGATATAGTTGTCTACAGACATGCCACAATACAGACTGTGGAACTGGGTGTAGTACATTATTATATATTATCATATTTCATGGGATATTCCTATATGAGTTAGTTTGTCTGGTGTTACATGCATGTATGTCACAAAGTTAGGTACAAAACTACAAATTGTCTTTTACTTTCGCTTGTTCATTTTTTCAACTTTTTGGCATAATAAGACACTTTTGTGTGCATGTGTCTGTGTGCCCACAGCAAATGGACAATGCTGTGTAGATGTTTGAGCAGATCCTTCATCAGAGTCTCGAGTCTCAGGGTACAGAGGAGCTGTGTAAGATCATCCAGCACTGCCAGGACAGAGTCATTAAGGTAATACACAAAGAAAAAAGGCTTGTTCATCAAATTCATAACATCCACATGAATATCTAATAATATTACATCTGGCATACTCCAGCCCTGGGAGTGAAACTTTTGGTCTGGCCTTGTTTTAATGTTAATGAAAGTTCAGGGTTTTGTTTCACTGCAGATGAGCACAAATTAAGACGTCAGGAAACGTAAGTGACTGCCACTGCCTGTGTCACTCCTACACAAGGTGTATCTAGTGTAAAACAAGATGTGAATCAGAATCAGTGTTTTTCTCTTTCTCGTTCTTAAATATGATGTCATCATCCCAGTTTCTTGAATGTCTAGTGAACTAAACATCTGAACAACAGACTGGTCTGGAAGGCTAACACCAGTGCTGTGTACAGGAAGGGAATGAGCAGGCTCTTCTTTCTGAGGAGGCTGCGATCCTTTGATGTATGCAGCGAGATGTTGGAGTTATTTTACCAGTCTGTTGTGGCCAGCGCACTGTTCTTTGCTGTGGTGTGCTGAGGGAGCAGCATTGGAGCCAGTGAAACTAACAAACTCAACAAACTGATAAAGAAGTCTGGCTCCATCATCGGCTGCAAACAGGACACCGTGGAAATGGTGGTGGAGAGGAGGATGCTGAATAAACTTTTTTCCATCATGGATAACACCGATCATCCTCTCCACTACATCCTCCAGGCCCAGGAGAGTACATTCTCGAAGAGATTCAGACAGCTCCGCTGTCACAAGGACAGATTCAGGAAGTCATTCCTGCCATCAGCCATCTGGACTTATAATAACACGATGCACATTTTCACTCCATGACATACATTGCACTCCTTTATCATTGCACTATTTTTTTCCCCACTGTTGCACATTTTACATTTTATGTTTATAATATTTCTTGTATTGCTGCTATGTCGAAACAATTTCCCCTTGGGGATGAATAAAGTATTTCTATTCTATTGTATATTATTCTATAACCACGTCCTGTGCCAAATTAATCAAATGCACATGGAAAGAGTGACACCACTATTGTTCATGATAGATTGCACCAAAACAACTCAAAATTAAGTGAACTAATTTCAAATGTACCGGTTTCTTAATAACAGTGGACCTTTCACAATGGCAGCATTCAGTGTTTTTTTTTTTTTTGTCTGGAGCCTTTAACTCAAATAATGCAATAATATATGTAGAATATTATCAAACCTCTTACTGACCTGAATGACGGTGGTCTAAAATTGATTACAGTCAAAATAATATAAGATGTAGCTACTTGTTTGAATGACATACAGCATAATATTTTCATGGGGGTTAATTCAATTATTTACCAATCAGAGTGACAGCTGACCAAATGGAATCATCAGCAGGATTAATCTCTACTGGCTCTTACCCTGGTCTGGCAGTGCTTCAGAGAATAAATCTCCATGGCAACCTAACTTTATCAATTTATTAATTTTTGAGCAAGAGTCCAGGATACCGGGCTTAATCCCTTCTGTGCAAGGTCCTCTGATATTTTCAAGCCTCAACTTGCCAGCTGCATGTTTACTTTTATTAGTGTGTGGATGAGCTAACTCATGCTTTTGAAGCATGATGATGGTCGCCACAGCGGTCATCTTCCAGATAGAGATTAGATAGAAAATAAAAACTCCAAACTCAAGGAATAAACACTTGACCTTTGTGAGGACAGGTGAACGTCACATAGTGTACCCTGAGACATTATTGCTCTGGACCATAATCATCAATTGGACTGATAAGAGATTACCGGCATCTTGTGAAACGTGCCAGTACACAAATAAAAGTGCCAGTTCTGTGTACTGGACAGTACTGGGCCACTTCTAGTTAATAATTGTACTGCAGTGACAGTGATGGTATTTTATGTACACTTAATGTTTCTTATGTGATCTAATTCTTCAACAAACAAGTGCACAATAAAATTCATTGGGAATTCAAGGTTCAAGATTCAAGGTTTTTATTTGCCATTTGTGCTTAAACAGACCAAGGCACATTGGAAATCTTGTGCGGGTCCTACGAGTCAGTTGTAGGAGACAGAAACACAAACTTAAGTATAAATATAAAAGTATAAAAGTAGACCTCAAATTAAAATCTATACAGAGTATAAAAGATAATAAAAAATGTGGAAAAAAAAATTAAAATAAAAAATATACAGATATATAGCAGATTATGTAGTATTGCACTGGGGTGTATTGCACATTTATCAGGGAGAGGAATATTGCACATAATATTGCACATGGTTAGGTGAGGTAGTGTCTGGTTATTTTACAGAGAGTTCAGTGGTTTTGATTTGCCATCAGTCTGACTGTGGCCGGGAAAAAACTGTTAAAAAAGCAAGTTCTGTGTGTTATGATGCTGTCCGCTCTGCTGTGCCTCAGGTTGTACTTGCAGCGTTTGTGTTTGAGCAGAGTGTGAGCGGGGTGGAGTGAGTCTCTGATGATTCCCTCTGCTCTTTTCCTACAACACTGCCCAGGTACCATGGAGTCCATGGTAGGAAGTTTTGTCCCAATAATCCTCTCCGCAGTCTTTATGACTGCCTGTGTGGTGTTTCCGTACCAGACAGTGATGCCTGCGGTGAGGATGCTCTCTATCAGACCTCTGTAGGCCAGGGTAAGAGGGCGGTGGTTCAGTCCAGCTTTCCTGAGCAGCCTGATGAAGTACAGTCTTTGCTGGGCTTTTTTCACTGTGGCTGTGGTGTTACAAGCCCAGCTCAGGTCAGATGTGACCTGCAGTCCCAGGAATCTGTCTGTCTCTCTCCAGTCTCTCTCTCAGTCCCAATGAATAGAGGCTGTAGAGGGGGGGTTTCTTCCTGAAGTCCAGGATTAATTCCCTGGTCTTGTCTGTGTTGAGGAGGAGGAGGTCGTTCTCCTTTCCATAGACAACGATGTTGTTGACCAGGGCCCTGTATCCTGACTCGTCTCCCCCCTTGATGAGCCCCAGGATGGTGGTGTCATCAGCGTATTTAATGATGGAGACACAGTCATGTGTGTACAGGGTGAAGAGTTTGGGGCTGAGGCAGCAGCCCTGTGGTGATCTGGTGCTGACTCTGATTTCAGCAGACACCTGTCCTCCCATCTTCACTGCCTGGGGCTTTTCGGTCAGGAAGTCCAGGATCCAGTTGCAGGTGGGAGTAGGGACTCCAAGGTCTGCCAGCTTCACGATCAGTCTGCCTGGGTGGATGGTGTTAAATGCAGAGCTGTAGTCCAGGAAGAGCATCCTGGCATACGTTCTGCGGCTCTCCAGGAGTTATTACAGATATTACATGTCATTTAGCAGACGCTTTTATCCAAAGCGACTTACAATGGAATTGAATACAATCAGCCAGGGGTAGAGTCGAACTTGGGACCATTGCGACCATGATGTCTTTCGCAAACAGGGTACCGGTCTTAACCACTGAGCCACTCCACCCCCGGGGTGTGGTGGAGTTGTGGTGTTGCAGGGTGTGGAGTTGCAGGGTGTGGTGAAGAGCTAATGCTACCGCGTCGTCCACTGATCGGTTGGGGCGGTAGGCGAACTGGAGGTGGTCCACAGTGTCTGGAACCATGTTGTTGATGTGGGTGAGGACTAATTTTTCCTGGCACTTCATGGCGACTGGTGTGAGTTGTGGGAAATAACAAGTTGTGGTTTTCTTCTTGTTTCCTGTAATGTTCTAAGACAACAATTAACAGTCAAGCTGTGAATGAATGCTGGGGTGATTATATGATAGGGAAAGGTCACCAGGAAAGGTCTACGTAAGGGTTGCACATAATGGCATCTGTTAGGGTAAACATTAGATAACAAATACTAGGGTCATAAACATTAGGTATGGTGTCTGTTCTTGTTTTACTTTGATGTTTGTGTATAAGTGGTGAAGCTTTTTGGAGGAAGGGGAGAGACCATTTTAGATGGTCCTTGGTGACAGTGTCTCTCCTCCATGCAAAAATCCATGCATGCAGTAAAGACATGATTTACTCAACACTGATGACTCCAGAATTTCTTTCACAGAGTGCCACTGGCCTGAAGTCATTTAGGGTGGGTGTGTCTTGTCTTTTAGGGACTGGTATGATGGTGGAGGTTTTGAAGATACGGGGGACTACAGCCTGAGTGTTGAAGATATCGGTATACACACCGGCCAGTTGTTCTCCACAGGCCTTCAGTACTCTGGGAGGCACTCCGTCGGGTCCCACCGCTTTGTGGGGGTTCACCTTCTTCAGAGCCTTCAGGACCTGTGTGTGTGTGTCACCTGGAAGGCAGTGTCCGTGGGGTCACAGGGGGTTTTTGAGGGTGAGTCTGTGTTCAGCCTGTCGAACCTTGCATAGAAGTTGTTCAGGCTGTCTGGGAGCGTGACGTCCCGGGGGTCTTTGGTTGTTGTGGTCCACCTGTAGTTTGTGACAGACTGGATTCCCTGCCACATGCTGCGTGTGTTGTGGTTATGGTAGTAGCCTTCAAGCTTTTGGGAGTGAGCCCTTTTTGCTGCTCTGATGGACTTCTGCAGCTTGTACCGGGCTCTTTTGTATTCCTGACTTGAAGGCCTCCCGCCTCTTCCTTATATTCCGCTTTACGTCCCCATTAAACCAGGGTTTTTGGTTGGGGAACATACGCACAGTCCTGGGGGGTGCTCAGATGGTCGTGCACCTGCTGATGTAGTCACTAACAGTCGCTGTGTATTCATGGATGTCGTCAGTGGCCTCTTTGAAAATGCTCCAGTCTGTGGCCTCTGAGCAGCCCTGCAGGCTAGCTTGTGCACTATCAGTCCAGGTGTTGGTTCTGACTGTGACTGGGCTTGACGTGAGCCTTTTGTTATAAACCGATTTGAGCCGGATCGCCAGGTGATCAGACTTTCCAAAGTGAGGTTGTGATTCTAAACAGCACATTGCAATTTCTTCAATTATTTACAAAGTATTGATCAGTAATACAGTGAAAATGAGAGGAAATGTTTAAGGTGTGCGCCTAAATGTTCTGCTTGCTCTCCAAAAACATTCAGTTATGGGGGGGGCTACTGTGCTCCTAGTAAAAAGTTAGTCTGGTGCCCTGCATACACTGTTCTTAAAGGGTTTATGGTCTTAGTTCCTCTTCAGTAGAGCTGCATGTCCACAATATAAATTTAATTTCACATTTAAATGCAGAGCTGTCAGTCCCACCGTGTGTGATTGACAGCTCTGCATTTCATGGTTGCAAAGTTATAGGTGGATTTGTAGTGGACAAGCTATCAGTATCCATCCCTTCTCTTATAACTATGGTTGTTTCTGGTTTCAAAAACTAACATGGTGTTGCCCAAAATACTAAACTCCAACATTTAAACAGGGGAGTCTCCCCATCAGTGGCAACCCAGTTAGTTGACACTTCCCAACCTTATGAGAACCTGCCTCTCAAAATGGGTTATGGATTCATATTTTATCTCTGACAAATGGAATGTGAGTTATGATGAGGAAGGCTTGACAATATTATATCTATATCATGACATGAGACAAGATATGATCTTAGAATTTTGATATTGTCATATCGTGATCGGGTATTTGTGATGAATTTTCCTGGTTTGAGAATTTTGGAGGTTGTCCATATCTACTGTGGACTATAGGAGGAAGTCCATCTGAAATATGAATGCTGACTGAATTCTATTGCAACCATTCCTGAATTTGCACTTCTCCCTACTGGCCGGTGGAATCGAAACTTAATGAAAATCGGAAGCAAATGTGGAGCCACCTCCAGCATCATCATGTCATTGTTCCCAATAGAATGTTTTTGTTTTTTTATATTAATATAATGTCAATGCATTAATGATATAAATATAATGATGGTGATGATAACAATAATAATATTAACAGCAATAATAATAATAATATTAATAATAATGATATGATTACAATAATAATGTTTGCTGTGAAAGCAACATTTCTTGAAAATAACTTGTAGAAATATTTTTTTTAAGTTTTATGATAAGAAATAACAATACAGTTAACTGAACAAATGAGGTGTACATCTTATAAGATATACTTTTACATTACATTACATTACATGTCATTTAGCAGACGCTTTTATCCAAAGCGACTTACAATGGAATCAAGTACAATTAGCCAGGGGTGGAATCGAACTTGCGACCATGATGTCTTTGGTACACAAGGTAGGGTCTTAACCACTGAGCCACTCCACCCCCACTTCTGTACCCTCAGTGTTTGATTTTGCTGTTGATTTCACTGTTTGAATGTGTTTTTCTATTTGTGTCTATTTTTGTGCGCATTCAGCAGGGATACGGCTGTTTTCTGATTATTTTCATTTTGCTACTGTCCCATAACATAAACCTCACAAATAAAGTCAAAATCTAATAAGATATAGTTATATACCTTCAGTGTTTGAATTACGCTGAGATAAGGCTATTTCCAGATTTTTTCTACTGTCCCATAATATAAACCTCACAAACGGAGTTAACATGTTATAAGATATACTTCTTTACCCTTAGTGTTTGAGTTCGCAATGATTTCATTGTTTGGATTTGTTTTTCTATTGATGTTTTTCTGTGTGTGCATTACACTGAGATAAGGCTATTTCCAGGACACGGCACGAGACTGGCGTTGTTCCGCTCGCCTTGGGACCCCAAACGACATGAAATTTCACACTCCCGTGACCTGTAGAAATGTAGTTCCTCCCAAACTTCCACTCTGGCCAAAGGGTCTAAGACTGTATAGAGTGTAACACGACCTGATTTTCAGTTTTTGGACACAGGACAAACAGGACTTTGGGCTTTTTTCCCCCGGCCAAAAAAGACTGCCAAAAAGACAGTCTGTAAAAATCAAACGTAAAAAAGGTGGGAAACTGTCTTCTCTTCAATAATTCCTAAAGGCAATGACCCAGGATACTGATTTCTCCGTATGTGTATCAGGGACTATAGCTGATCCAGGGTGCCGAGTTTCAGACCTGCTCAACCTTCGGAGAGGTCAAAGGTCAGCCGTTCGGGTGTGTTTTTTGTAATAATTCCTAAAGGCATTAAGCCAGGAGTCTGATTTTTCCGTATGTGTATCAAGGGACTAAGGCTGATCTAGAGTGCCGAGTTTCAGACCTGCGCAACCTTCGGAAAGGTCAAAGGTCAGTCATTCTGGTGTGTTTTTTGTAGTAATTCCTATAATATAAAACCCACAATTGAAGATAAAATCTTATAAGATATACTTATGTACCCTCGTCGTTCCACTCGTCTTGGGACCCCAAACGACATGTGAAAAATTCACACTCCCGCAACCTGTAGAAATGTAGTTCCTCCAAAACTTCCACTCTGGCCAAAGGGTCTAAGACTGTATAGAGTCTGACATGACCTGATTTTCAGTTTTTGGACACAGGACTTTGGGCTTTTTTCCCCCGGCCAAAAAAGACTGCCAAATAGACAGTCTGTAAAATTCAAACGTAAAAAAGGTGGGAAACTGTCTTTTCTTCAATAATTCCTAAAGGCAATGAGCCACGATGCTGATTTATCCGTATGTGTATCAGGGACTAAGGCTGATCCAGGGTGTCGAGTTTCAGACCTGTGCAACCTTTGGAAAGGTCAAAGGTCAGCCGTTCGGGTGTGTTTCTTGTAATAATTCCTAAAGGCATTAAGCCAGGAGTCTGATTTTTCCGTATGTGTATCAGGGACTAAGACTGATCTAGGGTGCTGAGTTTCAGATCTGTGCAACATTTGGAAAGGTCAAAGGTCAGCCGTTCTGGTGTGTTTTTTGTAATAATTTGTAAAGGCATTAAGCTTGGAGTCTAATTTTTCCGTATGTGTATCAGGGACTAAGGCTAATCCAGGGTGCGAGTTCCAGACCTGTGCAACCTTCGGAAAGGTCAAAGGTCAGCCGTTCGGATGCCGAATTTCAGACCCGTGCAACCTTTGGAAAGGTCAAAGGTCAGCCGTTTGGGTGTGTTTTTTGTAATAATTTGTAAAGACATTTAGCCAGCAGTCTAATTCTTCCGTATGTGTATCAGGGACTAAGGCTGATCTAGGGTGCCGAGTTTCAGACCTGTGCAACCTTGGGAAAGGTCAAAGGTCAGCCGTTCTGGTGTGTTTTTTGTAATAATTCCTAAACGCATTGAGTCAGGAGTCTGACTCTTTCCGTATGTGTAAGGCTAAGGCTAATCCCGGGTGCCAAGTTTCAGACCTGTGCAACCTTCGGAAAGGTCAAAGGCTGACATTGCACCAAATATTTTTCTGGAG
Organism: Solea senegalensis; assembly: GCF_019176455.1. Classification (NCBI taxonomy): domain Eukaryota; kingdom Metazoa; phylum Chordata; class Actinopteri; order Pleuronectiformes; family Soleidae; genus Solea; species Solea senegalensis. Next base: position 325,552 of record NC_058024.1, read on the forward strand.
GACTTTATTCATATTTTTTTCAGATTATTGTTTAGTGGCTCCGGAGGATCCTCTGTTCCGAATATGGTCTCTAGGGCCAAAGGTCACAGTGTAGCGGCCAAAAGGACAGTCTGTGAATTTCAAACATAAAAAAGGCGGGAAACCGTCTTTACTTCAATAATTAATAAAGGCATTGAGCCAGGGGTCTGATTTTTCAGTATGTGTAGTAGTGACTAAGGCTGATCGAAGGTATTTTAATCATTTTTCTACTGTCCCATAACATAAACCTCACAAATAAAGTTAACATCTCGTAAGATATAGTTATATACCTTCAGTGTTTGATTTTGCAATGATTTCACTATTTGGATGTGTTTTTCTACCTTTGACCTTCGGAAAGGTCAAAGGTCAGCTGTTTGGGTGTGTTTTTGTAATAATTCCTAAAGGAGGTGGTTCCGGTTATGACGTGGGCGTGAGAAGTCGCAGAACCCGTGTGCTCCGGTTAAATATTTCTTATATAAACCTGTTGTTTTTGTGGAAAGTCTTAGTCGATTGATATAAGTGCAAGACAGAAGTGGGATCCAAAATTAAGTCGGGTAAACTCGGTTTAAGAGCTAAGGAGAAGAAGAAAGATGATGATTTGGAGCTAGCTGTTCAGGGGCTAGCTGATGCTCCACAACCCAAGCTAGGGACGAAGATATTTTAGCCGCAATACATGCGCTTCGGAAAGACTTCTCTGCACAGCTCCAAGAAGTTGTCACCTCTAATCACGGGATCAGAAAAGCCTTAGACTCCTTCTCGGAACGACTGAGTGGTGCGGAGTCCCGTATAAGTTCAGCTGAGGACTATTTGAACATCCTGGATATCATCTCTGCATCTACTCAAAGAAAGATGTTAGCACTCGCTAAATCAGTGGAGACCATGGAAAATAGCCAGCGTCGGCTCAACCTGAGACTGGTGGGCTTGCCAGAAAACACGGAGAAAGGTGACTTGGTGTCCTTCCTCAACGATTGGTTGCCCGTTCTACTTGGGTCAGAAAACTTCCCAATTCCACCATCCATCGACCAAGCATTCAGACTTCCGAAAGCAACCACTTCTAATGATAACAAGCCGAACCGTAAACCTGTTCCTCGGGCAATTCTCGTGAAATTCCGCTGGATGACTGACAAAGGCCGAGTGATGAAAGCTGCTCGGAAGAAGAAGTCCCTTCAGTTCGAGGAGAATCGTGTGATGTTTTTCCAGACCTTTCGGCGGAGATTCAGCAGCAGAGGAGAACGTTTGATGATGTGAAAGCCCGGCTACACAATCTGGATATCGAGTTTGGATTGCAGTTTCCAGCAAAGATGAGAATCTATTACAAGGGTAAATCTCGTACTTTTCTGACTCCAGCAGAGGTAGAGGCATTCATCCAACAGATCGAGTCAGAACGGTCTCGGACTTAACAGAATAATGACGTGAGTGAGTCAAGCTAGATATCGCTAGCCGGTTTGGATCTATAAGGATTGAATTACTAAGACTAAGATGTATGGGACAATATAAGTATATCTCAGTGATATGTTTAATATTCCGGTAATATAGCTGACCCTCTGTTTGTTGGTATTAAGTCGGTTTCAATAGTAATGACAGTAATAAATTTCTGTTCGATGGTTTCTTGTTAGAAATCCTGATTATGGGTCAGTTACACGTTTACTTTTTTGTGTGTAATATTTAATACTGTCTGCCGGACTTGGGTTCCACGTTTGTTCAATGTTTTCTATCTGCTCCTTAGTTAAGGATCAATGCAAGTTGTTCGGATTTGCAGACTGTTGTAAGAGTGTGAGAGGGGTCTGTGCATTTAGGGGGCACAGGGTTTTAGGCAAGCTCCGTCTCCGTTCTAGAGAAGGGGCGTTTATTTCTGTTTTTTCTTTTTCTTATTTTTCATGTTTTATTGGCACACTCGTTCCTTTTGGTGGAAGAGGAGTTGATGTTACTGTAATATTACTTAGGCTGGGTTATGAGTAATGCCCCTTTCCTTAATGTTGTTTCATGGAATGTCAGGGGTATGAGAAAATTAGTTAAAATTAAGCAAGTACTGTCCAGACTTAAACACCTCCTAGCTAAAGTCATATTTCTTCAAGAAACACATTTATTATCTAATGAGATTGTGCGTATTAGGAAGAGATGGCCTGGGCAAATTCTAGCTTCATGTTTCTCCTCACAGGCAAGAGGAGTAGCAATCCTTATCCATAAATCAGTCCTTTTTAGGATTCACAAATTTCTCCAAGATCCAGCAGGTAGATTTGTGGTGGTTAGTGGACTTCTTTTGAATCAAGAAATTATTCTTGTTAATGTTTATGGACCCAATAATGATGATGCCACATTCTTTAGTAACCTCTTTATGACAGTTTCCTCCTTTCGAGGTGAAATAATTATGGGTGGAGATTTTAATTGTGCTCCTAACCCCCTTCTAGACCGTTCATCGAGAAGTGACACCTCACACACAACTATCCGAAAGGTGATAGGTCACTTTATGTCAGAGCTGCACCTTTATGATATCTGGAGAATTAGAAATCCCAACGCATTAGAATACTCTTGCCACTCAAACACACACCAAACACAATCCCGTATACATTATTTTTTAATTTCTAGGTCTCTTGAGGCTAATATACATGACTGTGGATATAAAGGCATAGCTATCTCAGACCATGCCCTATTATTTTTGCATTTCCGCATTGCTTCACATGCCAGGGGCCTAAAAGTGTGGAGGCTTAGCCCAAGTTGGCTCCATGACCAAAAATTTCTAAGCTTTGTTGAAGAAAACATTGAGTTGTTCTTTGCCATAAATAAAAATGAAACCTCAGCTTCTATTAGATGGGAGGCTTTCAAAGTCTATATTAGAGGTCAAACGATTTCTTATACTAGTAACAACTCAAATAAGACACATCTCCTTATGACTGAACTTGAGCGTGATATTAAAGATCTAGAAAGGGAGCTCTCAGTGAATAATACTCCAGAGAATGTTCAGAGACTCTCAGAATTGAGGGTAAGGCCTTGAACAGTATCAGTCGATTAAAGCAGACCTATTATGACCAGGGAGAATCAGCGGGTAGATTACTAGCATGACGGATTAAAACTCTGCAAAATGAAAGGGCGATCACTGAGATTGAAACTGAAAGTGGAACGACAACATCGGATCCAACAGAAATAAACAAAGCATTTAAAAAAATTTATATGAACCCTTATACGTCAGAGACTCTGAATATTAATGACATGCACTATTTTTTAGATCAGCTCTCTATTCCAGCTTTAGACAAAAAGGTAAAAGAGGAGCTGGACTCTTCCATCATAAAGGAGGAACTGCTTCAAGCGCTGTCCCATATGAATGGAGGGAAAGCATCAGGTCCGGATGGATTACCCACTGATATTTACAAGCGTTTTAAGGCGTTGCTTGTGACACCACTCTTTGATATGTTGCTCGAATCAATAGAAGCCGAAAATTTATCATTAATAAACCTGATTTTAAAACCAGATAAGCCCCACATAAAATGTGGATCATATCGTCCTATTTCGCTCATTAACTCAGATGCTAACATTATAGCAAAGGTGTTTGCTAGACGCCTTGAAAAACATCTTCCTTCTCTGAGAGCCCCTGACCAAAACGGTTTCATAATAGGCCGTCAAGGTTTCCATAATATTCGAAGACTACTAAATATTGTTGAGGTGAGGAGGGAAATCCCTGACACAACTCTAGTCTCCCTGGACGCTGAAAAAGCGTTTGACAGGGTAGAACATGATTATCTTTTTGAAGTGCTTCAACGATTTGGGTTTGGTGATTACATATGTAAGTGTATGAAACTGCTATACCACTCCCCAAGTGCGTCTGTCATGACAAACTTTGTAACCTCCCAGCCCTTCAAACTTCAACGTGGGACCAGACAGGGGTGCCCCCTTTCACCCCTTCTGTTTGCATTAGCAATTGAGCCACTCGCTATTGCAATTAGACAAAACAGTAGTATTTCTGGTATCAGGATAGGGAATGTGGATAATAAAATAGGATTATTCGCAGACGACATTGTTTTATTCCTGACTCAACTAAAGTGCTCTATTCCAAATCTCCTTAGTTTAATATATTCCTTTCGGTCAATTTCTGGGTATAAAGTGAATGAATCCCAGTCAAATATCCTCTTTCTTAAACAGTCAGAGAGAAGTTGCCCCCCAATATACACCCCATTTAAAAACACATCATGCTTTGCATATTTGGGGATCAAAATTACTCATTCAACAGAGGATCTTGTTTCTACTAATTATAGCCCTGTGATTTCAGGAGTGACTAACCTCATTAACAGGTGGACAATGATGCCAATTCCAATGATTGGCAGGATTAATATCCTTAAAATGAGTGTCCTACCCAAATTCCTATACTTGTTTCAGTGTATTCCACTTTCACCACCACCAAACTTCTTCCAAAATATGACTAAAATCTTTAAAAATTTCATATGGAGTAACAGACGTGTGAGACAACGGCTCTCCCTACTCTATCTGCCTTATGACAGGGGAGGGTTGAAACTCCCCAATCTCAAATGTACTACTGGGCTTGCCAGCTTTGGACTACTTCTTTCTGGTTTAGGCCCAGTTCTTACCTCTCCTGGGTGACCATGGAAAGACATGCTTCAGATAACATACCTCTACATAGGTATCTGTATTCAGATAAACCTGATAAACTTAAGAAATCCACAGGTAATCCATTTGTTTCTAACTCCATTCGTGTTTGGCATGAAGTTCATAATTACCTAAAGTTTTCTTTAAATCTATCTCAGTTCACACCTATTTGGGGTAACAACAATTTTCATCCAGGGGCAAAAGACAAGGGTTTCAAACTATGGGCAGACAAAGGCCTTGGCCAAATAGCAGATCTCTTTCAGGAGGATGTTCTCATGTCATTTGAGGATATAAGAAATCAATTTGACGTTCCTGCTAATCATTTCTTAAAATACCTAAAGGTCAGAGACTTTGTTTATAAGACACAAAAACAGCTCTCATTACCCATCCTTTCAGCAGTAGAAAAAATTGTGGTGAGCCCTCACCAGAGAAGACTTCTTTCCATCTTTTATAGGATTCTGTTATCAGGGTCACCAGAGTCTTCCGAGGACTGCAGACTTAGGGGAGGAGATAACTGAGTCTGAATGGCAAACTATTTGTACACAGTCACAAACACAAACATCTAATTCAGGTTTCAGACTGCTACAATACAAACGGTCCATGAGGTTGTATATCACTCCAGAGGTTCTGAATTGTTTCAATGGTAACATTCCTGATGTATGTTCTAAATGTGAAACACACAAAGGGACATTTTCAGAATCAGAATCAGAAGAGCTTTATTGCCAAGTACGATTTGCACATACAAGGAATTTGTTCTGGTGTCATTGGTGCATAACAAGCATACAAAATTTGTATATAAATGTTTTTTTGTTGTTTTTTTTTTTTTTTAAAAGATGAAAAAGAGCACTACAGAAAGAGCAGTAAAGAGCAGTACAACTGGGCAGAAGTGAGTAACAGTGAAATATTCACCAGGTGCAAAGTTCACAGTAATGACGTTAATGTAACGCATAAAAAGGATGTAATGATAATGTGACATGTAGAGGCAGAGGAGGAGTGTGAGGAGTCAGAGTGTCGGGGGGGGTCTCCGGGCCTTGTTGATAAGGCTAGTAGCAGACGGGAAAAAACTGTTCTTGTGGCGTGAGGTTCTGGTCCTGATGGACCGCAGCCTCCTGCCAGAGGGGAGTGACTCAAAGAGTTTCTGTCCAGGGTGGGAGGGATCAGCCATAATCTTTCCTGCACGCCTCAGAGTTCTGGAGGCGAACAGGTCCTGGAGAGATGGAAGATTGCAGCCGATCACCTTCTCTGCAGACCGAATGACACGCTGCAGTCTGCCCTTGTCCTTGGCCGTGGCAGCAGCGTACCAAATGGTGATGGAGGAGGTGAGGATGGACTCAATGATGGAGGAGTAGAAGTGCACCATCATTGTCTTTGGCAGGTTGAATTTCTTCAGCTGCCGCAGGAAGTACATCCTCTGCTGGGCTTTTTTGATGAGAGAGCTGATGTTCAGCTCCCAATTGAGGTCCTGGGTGATGATAGTTCCCAGGAAGCGAAAGGAATCCACAGTGTCAACTGTGGAGTCACAGAGGTTGATGGGTGCAGGTGAGGCTGAGTTTTTCCTGAAGTCCACGACCATCTCCACTGTCTTTAGAGCGTTGAGCTCTAGGTTGTTTCGGTTGCACCAAGTGACCAGCTGGTCAACCTCCCACCTGTAGGCGGACTCGTCACCATCAGAGATGAGTCCGATGAGGGTGGTGTCGTCCGCGAACTTCAGGAGCTTGACGGACTGGTGACTGGAGGTGCAGCTGTTTGTGTACAGGGAGAAGAGCAGAGGAGAAAGAACGCAGCCCTGGGGGGATCCGGTGCTGATGACCTGTGAGTTGGAGACATGTTTTCCCAGCTTCACATGCTGCTTCCTGTCAGACAGGAAGTCAGTGATCCACCTGCAGATGGAGTCAGGCACGCTCAGCTGGGAGAGCTTCTCCTGGAGCAGAGCCGGGATGATGGTGTTGAAGGCAGAGCTGAAATCCACAAACAGGATCCTGGCGTAGGTTCCTGCAGAGTCTAGGTGCTGGAGGATGTGGTGGAGGGCCAGATTAATTGCATCGTCTACAGACCTGTTGGCTCTGTAGGCAAACTGCAGTGGGTCCAGGAGGGGGTTGGTGATGGCTTTCAGGTGTGAAAGCACAAGATGCTCAAAGGACTTCATAACCACAGAGGTCAGGGCGACGGGTCTGTAGTCATTGAGTCCTGTGGTCCTTGGCTTTTTGGGAACAGGGATTATTGTCGAGGTCTTGAAGCAGGCTGGCACGTGACATGTCTCCAATGAGGTGTTGAAAATGTCTGTGAACAATGGGGACAGCTGATCAGCACAGTGCTTCAAGCTGGATGGGGAGACAGAATCCGGACCAGCTGCTTTCCTGGGATTCTGTTTCCTGAAGAGTTTGTTAACGTCCCTCTCGTGGATGGAAAGAGTCAACACTGAGGTGGGTGGGGAGGTGGAGGGGGGACCTTTAAGGTGGGCATTGGTGGAGATGCCCAGGCCCCTGCTGAGGTGGGGGAGGTGTAGGTGAAACACTGGTGCTGGGGGTGTTGGGAGGTGTTGTGGGGGAAGGTTTCAGGACTGTCCCTCTGTCTTTCAAAGCGGCAGTAGAACTCGTTCAGGTCGTTGGCTAGGCGTTGGTCGTTAAAGGAGTGGGGGGCTTTAGGCTTGTAGTTGGTGATCTGCCTAAGCCCTTTCCAGACAGACGCAGAGTCGTTAGCTGAGAATTGGTGTTGGAGCTTCTCAGAGTACAGTCGTTTAGCCTCTTTCACCGCCTTGCTAAACTTCTACTTTGCCTCTTTAAATCTGTCTTTGTCTCCACTCCTGAAGGCCTCTTCCTTATCCAACCTTAACCTTCTGAGCTTGGCTGAGAACCAGGGTTTGTCATTGTTGTAACTCACCCTAGTGCATGATGGAACACAGCAGTCCTCACAGAAGCTGATGTATGACGTCACAGCCTCTGTGTACTCATCCAGACTGTTGGTAGCAGTCCTGAATACATCCCAGTCAGTAGAGTCCAAACACGCCTGTAGATCCTCCACAGCCTCACTGGTCCACTTCTTTGATGTCCTCACTACAGGTTTGCAGAGCTTTAGTTTCTGCCTGTAAGCAGGAATCAGGTGGACCATGATGTGGTCAGAGAGTCCCAGTGCAGCACGGGGGACGGCGTGATAAGCATCCCTGACTGTGGTGTAACAGTGATCCAGAATGTTCTCCTCTCTGGTCGGGCATTTAATAAACTGTCTGTACTTGGGGAGTTCGCGAGTGAGGTTTCCTTTGTTAAAGTCACCTAGGACAATAACTAAAGAGTCCGGGTTGATCCGCTCCACACACAGTATCTGATCGGCGAGCATGCGCTGTGCGTCCTGCACGCTGGCGTGCGGTGGGATGTAAACACCGACCAGAATGAATGAAGCAAACTCACGGGGTGAATAAAAAGGCTTGCAGTTTATGATGAGAGATTCCAGGTCAGGAGAACAGTGCTGCTAAATCACTGTCACGTCGTTGCACCAGCCACTGTTGATGTAAAAACAGATTCCTCCACCTTTGGTTTTGCCGGAAAGTTCCGTGTCTCTGTCCGCTCTGTAGAGTTGGAAACCTGTCAGCTGCAGCGCAGAGTCCGGTATTAATCCACACAGCCACGTCTCCGTGAAGCACAAAACACAAAACAAGTCCCTGTTTTTTCCCAACAGCAGTTGTAATTCATCCAGTTTATTTGCCAGTGAACGCACATTAGAGAGAAATATTTATTAGAATATTAGAATATTTATAAGAATTTTGGAGAGAGGTGGTTGAGACACTTTCATTTACATCAGGGGTGACGCTGCCTCTGTGCCCAAGAATGTGTGTTTTGGGACTCATTCCAAAGGATATTAATCTCAGCAGAGCTATCAGGAAGATGATTACCCTAAGCATACTTCAAGCCAGACGGAATATCGCAAAATGTTGGAAATCTTTACACAGACCGACTACAAAAGGCTGGCGAGATGGCATGGTACAAGTCATAGCCATGGAAAAAAAATTGTTTTCGCTGAAAGGAAAATATGCGCTGTTTGAAGAAATGTGGACTTCCTTCTTGGACTTCGTAAAGAGCCCTCAATTTCTTAGGGCTCTAAAGTGACCTGTTTGGATGTGTTTTTCTACCTTTGACCTTCAGAAAGGTCAAAGGTCAGCCGTTTGGGTGTGTATTTTGCAAAATTCCTAAAGGCATTGAGCCAGGAGTCTGATTTTTCCGTATGTTTATCAGGGACTATGGCTGATCTCGGGTGCCCGAGTTTCAGACCTGTGCAACCTTCGGAAAGGTCAAAAGGTCAGGCTGAAATTGCACCAAACATTTTTCTAGAGGACTTTATTCATATTTTTTTCAGATTATTGTTTAGTGGCTCCGGAGGATCCTCTGTTCCGAATATGTGGTCTGTAGGGCCAAAGGTCACCGAGTAGCGGCCAAAAGGACAGTCTGCAAAATTCAAACGTAAAAAAGGCGGGAAAATGTCTTTACTTCAATAATTAATAAAGGCATTGAGCCAGGGGTCTGATTTTTCAGTATGTGTAGTAGTGACTAAGGCTGATCGAAGGTATTTTAATCATTTTTCTACTGTCCCATAACATAAACCTCACAAATAAAGTTAAAATCTTATTAGATATACTTATGTACCCTCAGTGTTTGATTTTGCAATGATTTCACTGTTTGGTGTGTTTTCTATTTGTGTCTGTTTTTGTGCGTATTCAGCAGGGATAAGGCTGTTTTCTCATTTTATTCATTTTTTTACTGTCCCATAACATAAACCTCACAAATAAAGTTAAAATCTAATAAGATATTGAAGTATATGAACTAAGAAGAACACATTAACACAACTAATGTTTAATACTTAAACATATTAAAGATTTACATTAATAAGTAAACATGAGACAAGAGGGTCTCCTGGACACATGACAAGTCAGACCATACGTTGTACAATAGGCATCCTGTATAGGACAAGAAGCTTGAGGGTCTGTCTTGGATATGGTTAGTTAGGAAAATAGATGTCTCTTGTTTGATTAAATGGTGATATTGTCCAAGGTAAAGATCATGGGACAGTATGGTATATCTGGACCCAACTTGTTTTCCAAGTTGTTGTATTATGGAAACAGGAGAAAGGCGGGGGTCAAAACATGTGATGCCTGCAAATAGGAGTGTTAGAGAATCTATATAGTGTTGGTTTTGCTTTTCTGAGGCAGAATTGTTCGGAGATTCGGCAGGAGCACATTCTCCCAAGCTGCTGTGGCGGCTTGGTTCTGACGCCTGACTTGTAACTAAATAAAATCCCTTTGTTCAGTACAAGTCCTGTGTCAGCGAGGTCTTTTTCTGCATCATCAACTCATCACCTATCGTTCAGAAGAAGAAGGAAGCCTGACAAAAACGACAATATACTTCTGTACCCTCAGTGTTTGATTTTGCAATGATTTCACAGTTTGAATGTGTTTTTCTATTTGTGTCTGTTTTCGGGGGCGCATTTAGCAGGGATACGGCTGTTTTCTAATTTTTTTCATTTTTTTACTGTCCCATAACATAAACCTCACAAATAAAGTTAAAATCTTATAAGATATACTTCTGTACCCTCAGTGTTTGATTTTGCAACGATTTCACTGTTTGGATGAGTTTTTCTATTTGTGTCTGTTTTTGTGCGCATTCAGGAGGGATACGGCTGTTTTCTCATTTTTTAAGTTTTTCTACTGTGCTGTAACTTAAACCTCACAAATAAAGTTAAAATCTTATAAGATATAGTTATACCCTGAGTGTTTGATTTTGCAATGATTTCACTGTTTGGATGTGTTTTTCTATTTGTGTTTGTTTGTGTGCGCAATATGCTGAGATAAGGCTGTTTTCGGATCTTTACCGGTTTCTTAACAAGTTGACCTTTCCCAATGGCAGCATTCAGTGTTTTTTTTTCCTGGAGCCTTTAACTCCTCATGTTGACAAAGTAATTCAATAATATATGAAGAATATTATCAAACCTCTAATAATGACCACCATAGGCATGAATGATTGTAAAATTGATTACAGTCAAAACAATTTAAGATGACATACAGCATCATATTTTCATGGGGGTTAATTCAATTATTTACCAATAAGAGTGACAGCTAACCAAATTGAAGCATCAGTAGTTCTAATCTCTACTGGCTCTTACCCTGGTCTGGCAGAGCTTCAGAGAATAAATAGTAAAATATTCCAGGATACTGGACAGCTTAATCCCTTCTCTGCATGGTCCTCTGATATTTTCAAGCCTCAACTTGCCAGCTCCATGTTTTTTTTTATTATATCAGAAAGTATGAGTGTGTGGATGAGCTAACTCATGCTTTTGAAGCATGATGATGGTCGCCACAGCGGTCATCTTCCAGATAGAGATTAGATAGAAAATAAAAACTCTAAATTTAAGGAACAGGTCACATAGTGTACCCTGAGACATTATTGCTCTGGACCATAATCATGAATTGGATTGATAATCTCAAGAGATTACCGGCATTTTGTGAAAAGTCCCAGTACAAAAATAAAAGTTCTGTGTACTGGAAAGTACCGGGCCACTTCAAGCACTAGTTAATAATTGTACTGTAATGACAGTGATTGTATTTTCTGTACACTTAATGTCTCTTATGCTATCTTATTGTTCAACAAACAAGTGCACAATATAATTCACTTAGAATTCTAAACAATTTCTGCAATTATTATCAAAGTATTGATCAGTAATACAGTGAAAATTAGAGGAAAAATTAATATTTGCTTTACAAGTCAATTTAAGGTGTGCGCCCCTAAATGTTTTGCTTGCTCTCCTAAAATGTTCAGTTACAAGTGTGCTCCTTGTAAAATGTTAGTCTGATGCCCTGCAAACATTGTTCTAAAGGGTTTATGGTCTTAGTTCCTCTTCAGTAGACAATGTAAAACAATGTAAAAAAAACCTTCTCCACTAACTATGGTTGTTTCCATCTCTTCTATTGTTTGTATTGTATTTGTATTGTATTTATATTGTATTTGTATTGTATTTGTATTGTATTTGTATTGTATTTGTATTGTATTTGTATTGTATTTGTATTGTATTTGTATTGTATTTGTATTTTATGTATTTGTATTTGGTGGTGGTCTTATAAATGAAAGGATACATACTGTGAAGCAGCACTGTAATAAGCGACGGCCAGTTGATGAATCCATTAAAATATTCCATAACATGTCATTTAGCAGACACTTTTATCCAAAGCGACTAACAATGGAATTGAGTACAATCAGCCAGGGGCGGAGTCAAACTTGCCACCATTACGACCATGCTGTCTTTCGCACACAGGGTACCGGTCTTAACCACTGAGCCACTCTACCCCCGCATATATGAAATATGTCTTATTAACTTGTGATAGGATGTGGAATTTGAGACACAGCCTCATGACAGAATGAGCCAGTTAATGTCTTTTTATTTATTATTTCCCTTTTCATTGCTTAAGCAGGAATGCTGTTGACCAAGTGAGGGTGGACCATGGAGGATAATTTTATCTCTCACCGTATGTGCAAGAAAAACTGTCAGGATACACAGAGACAGCATTAACAAGGGTATTTAAAAGTGTTTCTAAACATTATTTCTCTCAACACCATATGTGATGTGTGTGTGGGTATGTATTTTTCAGTACTTGGACAGTGGAGTGTCTGGGTGGTTGTGTATATAGCTCCTGTGTGTCTATATCGATACATGTTACTAGATTATATCAGACAGTGGTCATGAAATTATTTGCATTTCTTTTTCCCACAAATCTTTTCTGAGTTATATGGCATGTGAAAAGTAAAAGATAATCTTGGAATAACATTAATATTTCCTAAAATGTGTTCCATTGACTGGGCTTGAAACCTAAAAGCAACAGAAAACTTTTTTACAGAACCACAGGAAGTGAAAAACACTTCCACTGAAGGCCGCCTTGGTTCACCTGGTGGACCAAGAGCTTCTTGATATGGAGGACACCACAGTTCGATACTGTGTGTCAAACCTGAGCTGCCAGCATCGGAATCCAACGGTTTGTTGATGCTTGGAATTCTCACACAGTTTCAGGTATCTGATCCATTTGAGCAGTTGTATCCCCAACACTAAAATGAATTTCACTTAGCAGGGAGCCTGCTGTGAGGGTTACTTCCCCCTTGGCAACACCTCAGGTCCACTTCCTCAGGTCCCACTGAGCATTTTCAAATTCAAAATGTGTAAAGAAAATCATTTCAGTGTAATCAAATCAGTGCATCTGAAAAGTATTCAGATGCACTGGCTTTCATGTAATAACCCTAACCCTAACCCTCATTTATTACACACTTGTGTTAGAGACTTGATTTAAATAAATAGCATAGCATTAATCGGATTTGACATAATTTAGGCAGCTGACAAAACAATACTGTGAAATTACAGTTGCCCAAAAAAATGATTACCCTGTTATTTGTTGCAAAAAGTGAAGTTTGACCCCATATTCCTCCATAACATATACAGTAAAAGTATTTCATACTACTAGTATATGAAGTAAGCCCCCCATGAATTTTTCTTGCTTATGTCATTTCAAAGGCCTTGTGTCATCTGTAAAAAAAAAAACAAAAAAACAGCAAAAACTCAAGTAACAATACCGTTTCTCGCCAGTAGGTGTCAGCGTGAGGACGATGAATGAGTGACTGCCACTTGAAGTTCACAGTAAAGACAGTGCCACACAGATTATGGATGGTTATTAATGAACGTCTTCTCTACTATATTCACAGATTCACAGTGTTTCTTGCACAATAAAATCACTGGCACCAAGAAGAACATTGTTATCATTGTGCAAGTGTAAAAAAAAAAGAAGGGAAATTTGACCCAGGATTACTCAATAAGTATACAGTAAAAGTACTCAATACTACTAATATATGAATTAATTTTATACTTAAAACGGATGATTACACAAGCCATACTATACATCTACCTTATGCTTGATTTGATGTAATTATTTTACATGTAATCACTATAATGTGATAAGCTTGGGGTTTGTTTTGATATATAATTAATATATAATCAGTACATTGTGACTGATGGTTGATGAGGTCGAGGTCTTCAGCATCTGAGGCTGTGTCTTTGACAGTCAGGATGAATTGAGCCCCAAACAAAGTGAAACATTGTGTTTACCTGTAATTGCACCTGTGTAAACAAAACCAGACTTTTGTTTGGGTTCACGTAGAGGGCAAGTCTTTGAAGTCCCTCAAGATGCCTGTTTGTTTTTTTTACTCAAAGGAGTGAATGTGTGTATGAGCCTCTTTGTAGGTGTAGGTGCCTGTGTATCATGTCAAGTTGAACTTGATGTGAGAACAAGATGTGTCTGGAGTTGCACATACATACACACACACACACACACACACATTCATTCCTAAACCCACATTCACACCATACTATGATATCCCTAAAATACACACAAATCATTTTAGCTTCAGATATTGATTGTTATATGATAATGAAAAATATTGATATTCCCTGACAGTGGTAGATTTATATTACATAAAAATTAACTTCACCTACACCAAATTTCAAGCAATTTACAGCAACACAGCCAAAGATATACACAAAAACGAAAGCAAAAGCACGAAGAATGCAGAGGGTTAAAAAAGATTTGTTCACAGAATCTTTCTGCATGACTGCAGTGCAGACTCCCTGTAACACAGTCAATGAACTGAAATATGCCACTCGACTCTTCCAGTGCGGACACTCTGCCAATCAGTTGTCTGTCGACGTCACATGTAGTATGACGTATTAGTATGTTGTTCCTCCTCGATCTCCCTTCGAGGTCAGTCATCTTTTCTCGCATCTGTCGTGGGCTTGGGCTTCAGCAAGATTCCCCTTCTGTATCTGTAGTTCATTTATATTATCTGTTAGTTTACGCTCAATCTCTCGTTGTAGAATGATCATTTCTTCTTTAAATTCCTTTTTCAGTTCGTCTTTTAGTGTGGTTAGTTTGTGTCATAGCTCTTTAAGGTCTTTAATGTCTTACTAGCCCAACTCGCAGTGTCTCGTTGTGTTCTTGTCCTGTTGTGTCATTATTTTGCCTGAAAAGTTCATTCATGAGGCTAATATTTGACAGATTATACCTCACCCAGTTATGTCATTTCCACATGTTAAAAAGTGATTATTGATGACTCAATCGATAAGTCTGTCCAAATCATGAATTTATTCCACCCTTCCCAATTATGAGCTCCCTGATTTATCTCCTCCTGACTGGATTGACGACTATGACAAAGAAAAATCTGAATCTGACTCTGAATCCCATTTGACCTGAACCACAATCGGTCCTTAAACTGTTAATATGGTTGACACTTTTTGACTGTAGCTTAGCTCTTTTTGTTAGGTGTTAGGTAGCTTCAGAACAACACTTGGGCACATATTGGTCAGAGCATATAACAACAATCTTATCAAGTAAAGTCTTTTCCTCGCCTTCGTATTTGACCACAACACCCAGGCACATGGTCCCATTTAATGTTAAACTTGGTGCGCATACAACCAATAACTCGTTCCATGTGGATCCTGGAGTGAGCTAGTTTGCTGGTCTGTTCTACATCTTTTGCATCCAGTTGGCTGCGGCCCCTGGTGAATGCAGGGATTTTCAGTGTGGCACCCTGCTGTCCACCTGTGTTGTCCATTGGAGCAGCATCCTCCTGACATGTCTGTGCCTCTTAATCTGACGACGCTGTTTCCATCTCAGCTACAGATGAAGTGTTGTCTGATGGTGATAAGAATAAGAAATATTGTTGTTATACAATATCATTTGAAATCCAAAAATAAATCACAAAGTGCTGTAAAATCATACATATTGATACACATCTTATCCATTAATTCAGGGATAACAAAGTACCAAAACGTCTGCTAAATGACATGTAAAAGATGAACGAACCAGTCTTTCATTGCAGTTTTAAAAGTTCATATTACTCAATCAGCAAACACACTCACACACACACACGCACGCACACACACACACACAAAAACATTCATTCCTAAACCCACAGTCACACCATCAGAGCCGGATTAAATAAATTGACTATACTAGGCAGAATGTATTTTTTGGGCCCCCCTCCATGTTATTTATGAATTGAAATCTGAAACCTACCAAAGTTACTAATAAAAGTGAATTCACATTTTACATAGCATAGTCTTTGGTTACGAGTTGGTTCTTTGTATGCCAAAATAAGTCATGTGTCGTATATTAAACAGTCTATCAGAGTATTTTTTGATTTTTATTACCGTATTTATACCTTACTACAAGGCTCTATTAAATGCTATTAAATGATCCTTATCTTATCCATTGCGAGTGTCATTGTTAAGGCAGTAGTACCAGTAAATCACCAATAGGTGTCAGCATTGCTATGTAAACAAGACAATAAGCAAATAAGATAAATGTTGTAAGCTATTGCATTTTGCAGAAAATCTTAATTAAATGTGTTGATCAAATTGAATAGTGTAATAAGTAGTCAAATATTCAATGAAACCAATACAATTTGCAGTAAGAGAAACTGTGCTGTAGTGGTAAAGAGGTTTATTTTCATGGACAAGCATCACCTCTCTTCCATTTTCTGGTATTCAACACTCAGCAGCTCAGCTCCTGGTCTGGACTGTTCTGCAGTTTTCTCCACTGGTCTGGATGTTTCTCTGGATGGTGTACTGTGCATTCTAGATTTAGTCTTAGTTTTAGTCTTTTGGACTAAAACGCTTATTAGTTTTAGTCACGTTTCAGTCATTTCTATAGTTCACTGTCACACATAAGTTTGACATGAAATTTCCTCCGCCGGTGGTGCGCCGCGACCGGCTTGGAAGGGCTCGGGGCGAAGGTGGTTTACAGTGAACCACCGCCCGGACTTCGCCGCGGACATGTGCACTCGATGCGGCTTCTCCCGCCCGCCTGCCCCCAGCGCGACTGTCGATCGGAGCAGACTGTCCTCAGTGCGCCCTGACAGCGTTGCGTCATCAGGACGAGGAGTGTAAATCGTCTTGAAACGCGGACCAAGTCATTTTCAGGTTTTGATTGTCCCCTTGCCAATCGGGGCCTAGGCACGTGCCTAGTTTGCCTTTGCGTTAATCCGGCTCTGGTTGCAGCATCAGTCGCTGACCAAGGAATTACTGGGGAAGTTGGCGGTAGACGGGATCTATTGACATGTCACAGGAAGATGCTCAAAAATTTAGAGGTAAGTGAAATTTTACATTATTATAATGAGCTAAACAGCAGGCCAGGTGGCTAAAGAGTTGTTGCTAAAATGTGTTCGTTAATAACTACGTCTTTTCACTCATTGAAAATACATACATACATACATACACATGTATTTAAACACACACACGAATTAATCGAAATATAGTTAATAATAATATATGCACATGTAAATGTTCCATGCTCTTTTTTTTTCTTTTTCGCTTAGCTGTTTTTTGCAAAAGTTTAGTGTTTAAATGCAGTCAGTATCCTATCTCTGAGATATCTCTGAGATGGTGTTGTGTGCGACGTTACACGGGAGCCAGACTTTCTGTCTGAACAGTTCCACTGACCTCTCACCCGGACCTCTCATCCGTCTTCGCGGAACCGCTTGCTGTGTTTCGGCTGCGTCTTCGGTTGTGAGGACTGTGGGTCACATTGCTGATCTGTTCAGAGAGGTTCACTGGTGCTGCTGCTGCAGGTATCCTGTTGTAATTATTATAATTTTTCATGACAGTCTTTTCCATTCTTACAACGCACAGTTAACGTGACTGGATTCTGCTTCATTGTAAGGTCAAATTGGAATTCAAATGAAAACATTTTATTAATAGATCAATAGAACACTGAACATTGTTTTCACCATACACTTGAGTATATGGCAGGAATGTTCACTCCCAAGAATTGTTGTTATAAAAGATTAATACTTTTGTCCTGCATCAGTCCTCCTCAAAACTACCAAATATTCAATCATTTCCATATTACAAATGTCCTCTTTTCAAATTAAGAGGGGAGGGAGTACATGATTTATCTGATGCTACACAAAACTAACAATGCTTCAAAGTTAATATTGTGGGTAATCTTTGACATATTCAAGACTGATTAAAAAGAAAATCTCCCAGCCACCCAACATTTGTCATATCTGTTGCCAGTGCAACCCATGAAATGCTCATTTGTACTTGTCATAAAGTCACTGCAGCTCTGACCTTGTAACCTAAATATCTCTCTGCTCCAAAATCACTTTGTTTCATACATGAGGCTAATGCCTGGCAGATTATACCAATCTTAGCCAATCTTCATCACTAATTTTTATGTTAAATTCTGATTCCCATCTTTTATTTTGTAGCCATTTTTTATATAGTCTCAATATAATTCTAGTTGTGGTTTCTTTGTATGCGTTGATTATGATGATCTGGATCACACTATTCACTTCTCAGGAGGGGTCCATCCTGATCTCTTTCATATAGTAGTCTCTAAGTTGCAGGAATCCACAGAATTCATGATTGATTATCCAAATCCTTTTTTTCTGTCATATTTTGGAAACTCTCCAGCTGTCCATCTTTCACCAAAACACACCATGCTGTGATTCCCTTGGTTGTCCACTGTTTAAATCCTATATCGTACCTAGTCGGTGTAAAATTGCTATCATATTCAATTAATTAGTGTCTTTCTGTATCTTGCAATTGTCTAGTGTAACATTAGTGATACTTTTGCAGTAGTATATTTATTGTGAGAGACAATTATACATTTTTCCCAAATCTGTCCATGCCTGCATCTCTTCCTCTCCCTTCTTGTCTTCCTCCTCAGCACATGGAGAAGATCTCCATGCTGGCTTTCCATCCAGTTAAGATGCACAGCTGCTATGAGAAGGTGGTGAACCTGAGCCTTGAGGGTCTGCAGCAACAGTTTGACGTGAGCAGCCCGTCAGTGTTTGTCCAAAGTGCCCAGATCCCCATGAGAGAGGTGAAACCTCAACTACTGATTAACCAGTCTAATATAGACTTGTTAGTGGTGGTTAACTGGTTAACACAATGGGAAGTTTCTATGAGAGCTAATCATTTTATTGACACTCATTGTATTTCTTGATAATTTTCCTACACTGTAGCTCCTGTTTGACTAGAGTTTGTCAAATAGTTGGATGATGAGGTTCTGACTGTGGCATTGATCAAGAACACAGTAGAACTAAAGGCGAACATCTTTTGGCGGTTCGATAACTCAGTGGACAGTTAGATATAGTTGTCTACAGACATGCCACAATACAGACTGTGGAACTGGGTGTAGTACATTATCATATATTATCATTATTTCATGGGATATTCCTATATGAGTCAGTTTGTCTGGTGTTACATGCATGTATGTCACAAAGTTAGGTACAAAACTACAAATTGTCTTTTACTAGATGTTTGAGCAGATCCTTCATCAGAGTCTCGAGTCTCAGAGGAGCTGTGTAAGATCATCCAGCACTGCCAGGACAGAGTCATTAAGGTAATACACAAAGAAAACAGGCTTGTGCATCAAATTCATAACATCCACATGTATATCTAATAATATTACATCTGGCATACTCCAGCCCTGGGAGTGAAGCTTTTGGTCTGGCCTTGTTTTAATGTTAATGAAAATTCAGGGTTTTGTTTCACTTCAGATGAGCACAAATTAAGACGTCAGGAAACGTAAGTGACTGCCACTGCCTGTGTTACTCCTAGTATATGAAATCAGTGTTTTTCTCTTTCTCGTTCTTAAATATGATGCCATCATCCCAGTTTCTTGAATGTCTAGTGAACTAAACATCAATTGGGGAGATAACCACGTCCTGTGCCAAATTAATAAAATGCACATGGGAAGAGTGATACCACTATTGTTCATGAAAGATTGCACCAAAACAACTCAAAATTAAGTGAACTAATTTCAAATGTACCGGTTTCTTAACAGTTGACCTTTCACAATGGCAACATTCAGTGTTTTTTTTTCTTTTTTTCTGGAGCCTTTAACTCAAATAATGCAATAATATATGTAGAATATAATCAAACCTCTTACTGACCTGAATGACGGTGGTCTAATAATGACCATCGTAGGCATGAATGATTGTGAAATTGATTACAGTCAAAATAATATAAGATGTAGCTACTTGTTTGAATGAGATTACCGGCATCTTGTGAAATGTGCCAGTAAACAAATAAAAGTGCCGGTTCTGTGTACTGAACAGTACCGGGCCACTTCTAGTTAATAATTGTACTGTAGTGACAGTGATGGTATTTTATGTACAGGGGGGTACAGAAGTATATCTTTTAAGATGTTAAAAATGAAAAAAGTCACTAAACAGCCTTATCTCAGCTGAATGCGCACACAAAGAGACACTAATAGAAAAACACATCCCAACAGTGAAATCATTGCAAAATCAAACAGTGAAATCATTACAGTATCAAACACTGAAAAAGTCACTAAACGCCTTATCTCAGCTGAATGCGCACACAAAGAGACA
This sequence comes from Solea senegalensis, assembly GCF_019176455.1. Lineage (NCBI taxonomy): Eukaryota > Metazoa > Chordata > Actinopteri > Pleuronectiformes > Soleidae > Solea > Solea senegalensis. The sequence continues at coordinate 345,585 of NC_058024.1, forward strand.
CTAATAGAAAAACACATCCCAACAGTGAAATCATTGCAAAATCAAACACTGAGGGTACAGAAGTATAACTTTTAAGATGTTAACTTCATTTGTGAGTTTTATGTAACGAGACAGTAGAAAAATTAAAAAAGTCACGAAACAGCCTTATCTCAGCTGAATGCGCACACAAAGAGACACTAATAGAAAAACACATCCCAACAGTGAAATCATTACAGTATCAAACACTGAAAAAAGTCACTAAACGCCTTATCTCAGCTGAATCGCTTGCGAAGACACTAATATAAAAACACATCCCAACATTGAAATCATTACAGTATCAAACACTGAAAAAGTCACTAAACGCCTTATCTCAGCTGAATGCGCACACAAAGAGACACTAAATGAAAAACACATCCCAACAGTGAAATCATTGCAAAATCAAACACTGAGGTTACAGAAGTATAACTTTTAAGATGTTAACTTCATTTGTGAGTTTTATGTAACGAGACAGTAGAAAAATTAAAAAAGTCACGAAACAGCCTTATCTCAGCTGAATGCGCACACAAAGAGACACTAATAGAAAAACACATCCCAACATCCCAAAAACTCATCCCAAAAATTAAAAAGTCACTAAAACAGCCTTATCTCAGTATACAGTTAGATTATTGATATACAGTTAGATTATTCATATACAGTTAGATTCATATACAGTTAGATTATTCATATACAGTTAAATTATTCATATACAGTTAGATTATTCATATACAGTTAGATTATTCATATACAGTTAAATTATTCATATACAGTTATTGAATGATTGCCCAGCTCTTGTAAAGCAGAGGAAAATGTCACATGTATCAAAGGTGCTTCAGACAAATAAGCAGAGATCAGCTGTGTGACAGCAGTATGACAGATTAGAGATCACACACACACACACACACACACACTGGCATTAACAGATTGACTGTGATGAATGGCTCCTTCTCAGCTGAGAGGAGGAGGAGGAGGAGGAGGAGAAAAGAGAGATGTCACGGGCAGAGAGAGAGAGAGAGAGATGGAGAAAAGGAGAAAAGGCCTCTGGTTTGTAAAGCGGCAGCGGCGCCGGGCGAGTTTTCATCCCTGCAGCCGTCTCTCCCCACGTGTCGCGGGTGAGGCTGTGCACGATAACACCTTCACTCATCCTGAGGAAATCAGATTCAGAGGGAAATCCACTCCTCAAACAGCAGATCTGTGACTCCTAATGGAGGAAGGAGAGATATGAGATCAATGAGTGTGTGTGTGTGTGTGTGTGGTATCTGTTTCCTGTATCAACCACAAAGCCGCAAATGGACAGAGGTCACGACCCCCGGGGGGGGAAGAGAGGGTAAAGTTCAGGTGTTGGCAGCGACTGACAGAATCTCGTGGCTCAGTCTAGATTCAACAAATATGATCCTCTGTGAGTGAAACAGAAGCTCAGTCAATGCGAATGATGATCAGCTGTAAAGCTCAAGTTCAGAAGGATTTATCAGTAAATAACTAAACTCAAGTAATTCAGGATTGTTTGTTGTCTTAAACGTGTAAATGACGATGTTTCTCAAATGTCTTGTTTTTGTCCACAAACCAAAAATGATTCATTTCTAACGATTTCTTTGTTACATGGATCAAAGGAACCAGGAAATGTTCACATTTAAGAAGCTGGAAATGTCCACAGGGGGCGATAGAGCTTCTTGTACTTTCAATTCACAAATTCACCAAACAAACCCCAGCAGAAGCTGATGAATCCACTCGACTGAGTGTCCGTGCATCAGTCGCCTGCAGTTTGTCCACACACACGTTCATTTAATACGGAGACGCTCGCTATTATCAACCAGATGTCACTGCGGTTATCCCTCACTGCAGTGTGCGTTCTTATTCGTATTCACAAATACAAAAAAAAAAACATAGTTAAGGAGCGTATTGATCGTATGAAGATTCATCCGTCCTGACTTTCTAATCTTAATTTACATTTATTTGTTTGATTATTTTGTGCTGAGGGAAAAACAAGAAAATAACCAAAAAAAGCCCACTCAGATTAATTGGCCATATGGATAAATCAGTACACCTTGAGTAATGATTGTCCCACTGTTGTGCTCTATCCATCATCTCGGATGCAATCTGCTGCTTCCAGTCATGTGCGTGTGTGTGTGTGTGTGTGTGTGTGTGTGTGCGTGTGTGTGTGACAGACAGCGAGCGCCTGTTCGCTCTCCTCTGGCAGCTGGCAGATGTGCCGGTAACCGTGAGCGACAGCGCAAGTGTGAGTGAGTGTTACTGTGTTTGTGGGATTATAAAAAATCTCTCAGGGTGTGGAGAAAGACCGGGGGGGGGTTCATCATCGTCAGAGCTGCCCCTAAACAACACCTATTTATTGTTTTATATTATATTTATTTATTTATTCATTTAATCTGCGGCACCACGTTTACCTCTGAGCTTATTTCCCTCTGTTGTTTCTGGAGACGTTAAAGGTTTAATATGTAATATTCCTGCATTAGAGTGTCCAAAAAAGACAAGATTAATGACGTATAATTCTGGAAATGTGTGTCTAATGGTCCTTAAATCCCCAGTGAAGGACTGTGAAGGTTTTCTCAACAATTTAAACAAGTTTTTTCATTTTTCCAGCTTCTTAAATGTGAATATTTCCTGGTTTCTCTCATGTAAAGAATGAAAATCATTTGTGGACAAAAACAAGACGTTTCAGAACGTCATCATTTCCAGGTTTGGGAAACGCCGATCAACATTTTCTGACATTTTAAATTGAATTTAAAAAATTCTAATTCAAATTGAATTGACCACAGGAAAAGGTCTACAGGAAAATTTGTCTTTTTTTTTTTTTTCATTTATGAGGCCAGTAAACATTTTTCTGGAGAGTTAATGGTCTCAACCACTAGATTTTCGTCTTTGTCAATAAAACAATGATGTCAGTTTGATTGAACTTACTCTTTAACGATGCTCCCAGCAGTGAAGAGCTGCAATTAACGATTACTTCCATCATTGTTTAATCTGTACATTATTTTCTCGACGAGTCGAGTACTTGGTTTGCTTCGTAAAATGTCAGTAAATGCGAATTTCTAACGATGTCTTTGACATATGGAGCAAAGAAACCAGGAAGTAATCACATTTAAGAAGCTGGAAAAATCAGAATTATATAAATATATATAAAAAATCAGGAATAGTAGACGACTCCTTTAGCAATTGATTAATAATCCAATAATCGTGGCAGTCCTAGAGCAGCGTTTCCTCAAACTGTCTACATAAGGACCCTCTTTATTTAAGGAAAATGACTGGATTTAAATCACAATATAAATCAGGACAAAAACACATTTATTTCCAAGAGATGTTAAATGGTATATGAATTAAAACTTCATTTTTTTATACATTATTATTATATACTTATACTTATATAATCTTAACTAAAATCTTTACTAAAATTAGTTAGGGGACCCAAACGAGGTTTCCTATGACACATCTGTGGGTCTCGACCCAGTATTTGGAAACCCCTACGGTTCACGTGAGCGTGATCACAGTGCGACTGAGCTGCAAAACTGTGAATCTCAAGGTTTCAGATCAGGAGTTCAGATTGTTATGGGGGCGACGTCAGACACACAAATCAGGCAAAGGTCAAGAGGTCAAGAGGTCGTGTCCCTCTGTCTGGATACTGTCACCGAGCCTCATTCATGACGAGGAGGCTTCAACCTCTGTGGGATGAGCAGAGCATTGAAGGGGAGAAAGGGGTGAGGTGATGTGGAGGAGTGAATGGATGATGTGCGTGTGTGTGTGTGTGTGTGTGTGTGTGTGCGTGTGTGTGTGTGTGTGCACATGCTCGGGGTGATGGCTTTATAATGAAAACAGCAGGCAGAGAGCGTTTATGCTCCATCACTGACTCATGTCAGTCACCAGTGGACAGTGTCCTCCTCCTCTGGGAACAGCTGCTTGTCTGAAGATGAATCATTATTGTGTGTGTGTGTGTGTGTGTTCAGGTATTACTAATGCTGTGGGGACCTAAACCTGTTTGCAGTCACATTATGGGGACTTGTCTTCCGTGTGGGGACAAAAAGCATAGCCCCCATAATGTAAATGACTACATTTTAAAGTGACAATATGTTTCAAGGTTAGGGTCAGGGTTAGGATTAGGACTAGGATTAGGCCAGTAGTAATTACAGTTAAGGTTAGAGTAAGTCTTCAGAAAATGAATGTAATCAAAAGCATTTTAACTGAGTTGTAGGAGAATGATGTCTTTTGAAATGACTTTTGAAATGGCTTCATACGTTCATAAATGTGTCTAAAAGGACATTCCGATCTGAAACTTTAAAGGACTTTTGGGGGTTAAGACCTGGTTTTAGGGTTAGAGTTAAGGTTAGGCAGGTAGTTGTGATGGTTAAGGTAAGGGTAAGGGCTTAGGGAATTAATTGTGTTGATGAGTATCCTCTTTGTGATGACATTCTGACCTTTGGGGGGACATTTTGTCTGGGCCCCACAGCTTTAAAGGACTTTTCCAGGGTTAAGACCTGGTTTTAGGGTTAGGCACTAAGGTGAGATGGTTAAGGGTAAGGGTAAGGGGCTCTGGAATGCATTATATCAGTGATGTGTCCTCACTAAGACATAAAAACGTGTGTGTGGTGTTTGACTGAACATATTTAAACGACATACATTCTCGTTAAAACTCTTGATCATTGCTCCGAAGTTGTAACTTAATAAAGTGTATTATGGGCTGTTGTTCACGGTGGAGTCTCGGAGCGAAACGCGTTGATCAAATAATCAATTTCAGGTCGCAATTTTAAAATGTTTAAACTGCACAACGAGCAAAAAGGTTAATCGTTCTGTTTTTGATCGTTTCTGTGTTCAACAAAACAACAACAGTTACGATTTCAAACTCGTTTCATAGATTAGTAAATAATCTTGTTTCAAACTGTGTAACAATGTAAATGTTATGAAGCTTCAAATCACATTTATAACACTTAACATAATGAATGTATGGAATTATACAAAGACCGAACAGTTAGTCACCTGTGATTATTATTTCATTATTGGGCCAAAAAACAAAAATAAAAATATGTAAACACATAATGTGTCAGTCAACATGGGTCAAAGGTCACAAATGTTTTAACTTTCTCACTCACTCAAGTGACCTTAATTAGCACCAATTCACCTGTCCCCATCATTCACCTATCTTCATCATTCACCTGTTCTGATCATTCACCTGTCTTCATCATTCACCTGTCCCCATCATTCACCTGTCCCCATCATTCACCTCTCCCCATCACCTGTCCATGATTCACCTGTTCTCATCATTCACCGTCCACATGATTCTCCTGTCCTCATCATTCACCTCATTTCACCTGTCCACATCAAATGTCCTCATCATTCACCTGTCCCCATCATTCACCATCATTCACCCATTCATCATTCACCTGTCTTCATCATCTCACCTGTCCTCATCACCACTCACCTCATCACTACCTGTCACATCATTCACTCACCTGTCCTCATCACTCACCTCATCACTCACCTGTCCTCATCACTGTCACATCACTCACCTATCCTCATCATTCCTCACATCCTCATCATTCACCTGTCCACATCACTCACCTGTCCCTCCTCCTCACCTGTCCTCATCACTCACCTGTCCTCATCACTCACCTGTCCTCATCATTCACAAGTTTCTGGTGTGTGCGTGTATTTTTTTTTTACTCAGTAACGTCTGTGTTTTAAAATGTAGTTCAGTTCATTAACTTCCAAAAAAAATACTCAATTAAAAGTAAAATTACAAATTGTAAAAATGACTTTAAAAAGTACACAAAAAAATACGGTAACACAAGTAAATGTAATTCATTACTTTCCACCTTTTTTGTCCTGTTATAAGTCAATTTAAAGTTATTCAAAATTAAAGTGAAACAAGTGATTCTCTCTGAGTTCTGTCTGTTTGTTTGTTTGTTTGTTTGTTTGTTTTTTGTGTGTTCGTCCATGAGCTGAGTAAAACTCGTAAAAAGTCAACGATGGAAATTGATCCGATCTTCTGGGGGACGCAGGGCTGTGGCCCAAAGTACGAAATAATGAGATTTTGTTTGTGATCCAGGCGTGGATCCTGCTCCAGGACTTCTTTAAAAACAGTTGTTTGACCTTGTGAGATCACGGAATGAGTGTGTGTGTGTGTGTGTGTGTGTGTGTGTGTGTGTGGTGTGTGTGTGTGTGTGTGTGTGACACAGCGGTGGGAAAGTGGGTAGCCTTGATGGTTCGTGTGGTTTCTTTGGCATGAAAATGTTTTTTTTATGTGTGTGTGTGTGTGTAGCATATTCCCTGCTTGATATCTGTGTTAGATGTTTGTGCGTGTGTGTGTGTGTGTGCGTGTGTGTGCGTGTGTGTGTCAGAGGCCCTGCTTGTCTCAGGAGCAGCACAGTGATCTGGTGTCATGCTCCGCACACCCACAGACAAATTAATTCACTTATTGACACTGCTGACACGTCTCAGTGACTTTGTAAAATGAACAATTGATCAGTCTTCCTCACTCGCTCTCCCTTCACTCTATTTTCCCTGACCTCTCTCTCTCTCTTCTCTCTCCACCCTCATCCTGTTCTCTGAACTCCTTCATGTTTAAAATCCCTCTTCTCCATCTCTTATTCTGAAAATATGGGCTTTAAAATGTGTTATCGGAGTTTGGCAAACGTGCTAAAATCCCCCTGATATGACCAATCATTTCAGGAGAATCTGCTTAAGTGTTTTTTTTAATCATATTGATTAAATGCTGATTTTTTTTTGAAAATCTCAAACACCACAAGTGCAAAAGCACTTTAAAACAACCACAGTGAACCAAAAGTGCTGAACAGAACCAAAGATAAAAGACATACATGTACAATATAAATATAATATAATATACAAATAAATGGTATGACTTCAAACCTGTGTTATTGTGTTCTTATTTAAAACAGCAGATGACTTTTTAGCCCCGACTTTCAGACGTAAGTTTAGGAATGTAAGGATTAATGTGGTCACCGTCCTTGGTTGTGTGTCTCCCATACTTCACAATTCTGTTACATAAAGGCAAGAAAGCCCCGCCCCCAAAACAAACAAACAGCCATACAATAAAAAACTATAAATAAAATAACGTCAATGACTTACAGTGAATGGAATTGAAGGGATTTAAAAACTTTTACTCTTTAAAATAGATCCTTAAATGTAATGTTTGTGGTGTTTCTGGTGCAGCGTTACAGCGCCACATACAGGCCGCTCTCTCCCACACCTGACTGGCTGTCATCACGTACCCATGCTGTTATTGTGTAAACAGCAGCAGTATCAGTGAGTGAGTGGGTGAGTGAGTGAGTGAGTGAGTGAGTGAGTTAATGAGTGAGTGAGTGAGTGAGTGAGTTAATGAGTGAGTGAGTGAGTGAGTGAGTGAGTGAGTTAATGAGTGAGTGAGTGAGTGAGTGAGTGAGTGAGTGATGAATGAATGAGAGACTGAATGAGAGAATGAGTGAGTGAGTGAGTGAATGAGAGAATGAGTGAGTGAGTGACTCAGTGAGTTAATGAATGAATGCGTGAGTTAATGAGTGAGAGAATGCATGAGTGAGTGAGTGAGTGAATGAGAGAGTGACTGAGTGAATGGGTGAGTGAGTGAATTAGAGAATGAGTGAGTGAATGAATGAGTGAGTGAGTGAATGAGAGAATGAGTGAGTGAATGGATGAGAGAGTGAATGAATGAGTGAATGAATGAGAGAATGAGTGACTGAGTGAATGAATGAGTGACTGAGTGAATGAATGAGTGAGTTAATGAGTAAGAGAATGCATGAGTGAATGAGTGAGTGAGCGAGTGAGTGAATGAGAAAGTGACTGAGTGAATGAATGAGAGAATGAGTGAGTGAATGAGTGAGTGAGGAAGTGAATGAGAGAATGAGTGAGTGAATTAATGAACAAGTGAGTGAATGAATGAGAGAATGAGTGAGTAAGTGAATGAATGAGAGAATGAGTGAGTGACTGAATGAGAGAATGAGTGAGTGAGTGAATGAATGCGTGAGAGAAGTGACTGAATGAGAGAATGAGTGAGTGAATTAATGAACAAGTGAGTGAATGAATGAGAGAATGAGTGAGTGAGGAGAATGAATGAGAGATGAGGATGAGTGACTGAATGAGAGAATGAGTGAGTGAGTGAATGAGAGAATGAGTGAGTGAGTGAGTGTATAAATAAATGTGAGAATGAGTGACTGAATGAGAGAATGAGTGAGTGACTGAATGAGAGAATGAGTGAGTGAGTGAGTGTATAAATAAATGTGAGAATGAGTGACTGAATGAGAGAATGAGTGAGTGAGTGCATGAATGAGAGAATGAATGAGAGAATGAGTGAGTGAGTGAACTTCTTTATCAGAGAGTGTCCATTGATTTAAAGATGTTGTGTGAAATCCTCCCGAGGCTCAGAGCCTGGAGTTCAGCATGAGTTTGTGAGTTTGTGTGTTTGTGTGTTAGTCTGCTGCTTTTGTCTGAGCTCATCATCCACACACACACACTCACACACACACACACACACACACACACACACACAGAAAATCAACACTGGCTCCACATCAAGGCTGTTTATTTTCCATTAATCATAATTTGGCCACAAAGCACAATGAATTGCCGCCGCTCTCCGGAGAGTCGCTGTCAGGGCCTCGGTCTGTTTGTGTTTGGCTGTGAGCCGTCATTCGATACGAGCGCGCACGCACACTCACTCACGCACACACACGCACACACATGCACACGCACACACACACACGCACACACACACACACTCACTCTGTCCCTGTCGGTTTCTGTTTCTTTTTCTTTCTTGTTCGTGCAGAGGGGAACAAAGATCAGGGACTGTGTTTGTAGAAACCATGTTTATGTTGCTGCCTCGCTCCTGTATCCTGCTCTGCTTCACTCATCCTCTCATCCCTGCTTTTCATCCCTCACTTCTTCTTCTTCTCCTGGTCGAGACGGGAGGAAAAAACTTATGTGCAAAGTAAAAAGATTCTTCCAGTGAGCGAGGAAACAAAGAAAAGACCGACTATGTGAACTATTTGCACCTCATATTAAGAGATAGATACGTGTAGAAATGTGAAAAGAAACAAAATATTGGGCGAATAAGGTCAAAAATGTAAATCACTATAAGAAAAAATACCAAAATAAAACATAAACTTTATATGAAGATACAAAGAAAGAAAAAAGAACTATTTGGTTCTTAAGAAATAAATAAAAAGGAATATCAAAAGAAACAAAATAGAGACAAATCTAAAGGGAAGAATACGGACAATTTCAGACTGACACAATAAGAAAATATAAGATATATATAAATCTATTCAGTCTTATTCAACGTTTAAAGAGATAAGTGAGACATGGTTAAAAAGACCAAAACAAAGAGTGGACTCAACAATTAAATTTGGGTGTTTATTTGTTAAGGTCCATATACACACATA